>NC_060128.1:35742020-36101689 GCF_021461395.2 Schistocerca americana
AAAATCCAAGGAATACAGAAACCTGAAGTGAAGCATCGGAATCTAAAAACTGGAATCACAGGAGAGTTTCAAATCAAGAATGTTGGAGTGTTAGTCCCTCTTGTACTTATGTCGGAATTCTGCCTTTTGTATTAAATTCGGATGCAATTTCTGTGTTTCATCGTCAATAAGAAGGTCCAAGGGATACAGTAACCTAAAGTGAAGCATCGGAATCTAAAAGTGGACTAACAGCAGAGGTTCAAATCATAGAAAGACAGAATGTCAGTCCTCTTGTACTTAAGTCGGTATTGTGCCTTTTGTATTTAATTCGGATGCAATTCCTGTGTTTCATCGTCAATAAGAAGGTGCAAGGGATACAGTAAACCTGAAGTGAAGCATCGGAATCTTAAACTGGACTCACAGGAGTGGTTCAAATCATAGAAAGTTAGAGTGTCGGTCCTCTTGTTCTTAAGTCGGCAATGTATCTTTTGTATTAAATTCGGATGCAATTTCTGTGTTTCATTGTCAATAAGAAGGTACAAGGGAATCAGTAAACCTGAAGTGAAGCATCGAAATCTAAAATTGTACTCACAGGAGAGGTTCATATCATGGAATGTTAGAGTGCCAGTCCTCTTGTACTTAAGTCGTCATTGTGCCTTTTGTAATAAATTCGGATGCAATTTCTGTGTTCCATCGTCAATAAGAAGGTCCAAGATATACAATAAACCTGAAGTGAAGCATCGGAATCTATAACTGGACTCACAGGTGAGGTTCAAATCATAGAAAGCTAGAGTGTCAGTCCTCTTGTACTTAAGTCGCGCATTGTGCCTTTTGTATTAAATTCGGATGCAATTTCTGTGTTTCATCGTCAATAAGAAGGTCCAAGGGATATAGTAAACCTGAAGTGAAGCATCGGAATCTTAAACTGGACTCACAGGAGTGGTTCAAATCATAGAAAGTTAGAGTGTCAGTCCTCTTGTACTTAAGTCGGCATTGTGCCTTTTGTATTAAATTCGAATGCAATTTCTGTGTTTTATCGTCAATAAGAAGGTCCAAGGGATACAGTAAACCTAAAGTGAAGCATCGGAATCTAAAAGTGGACTAACAGCAGAGGTTCAAATCATAGAAAGATAGAATGTCAGTCCTCTTGTACTTAAGTCGGTATTGTGCCTTTTGTATTTAATTCGGATGCAATTCCTGTGTTTCATCGTCAATAAGAAGGTCCAAGGGATACAGTAAACCTGAAGTGAAGCATCGGAATCTAAAACTGGACTCACAGGAGAGGTTTAAACCATAGAAAGTTAGAGTGTCAGTCCTCTTGTACTTAAGTCGGCATTGTGCTTTTTGTATTAAATTTGGATGCAGTTTCTGTGTTTCATCGTTAATAAGAAGGTCCAAGGGATACCGAAAACTGAAGTGAGCATCGGAATCTTAAACTGGACTCACAGGAGTGGTTCAAATCATAGAAAGTTAGTGTGTCAGTCCTCTTGTATTTAAGTCGGCATTGTGCCTTTTGTATTAAATTCGGATGCAATATCTGTGTTTCATCGTCAAGAAGAAGGTGTAAGAGATGCAGTAAACCTGAAGTGAAGCATCGGAATCTAAAATTGTACTCACAGGAGAGGTTCTTATCATAGAAAGTTAGAGTGTCAGTCCTCTTGTACTTTAGTCGGCATTGTCCCTTTTGTATTAAATTCGGATGTAATTTCTGTGTTTCATCGTTTATAAGAAGGTCCAAGGGATACAGTAAACCTGAAGTGAAGCATCGGAATCTAACACGGGACTCACAGGAGTGGTTCAAATCATAGAAAGTTAGAGTGTCAGTCCTCTTGTACTTAAGTCAGCATAGTGCCTTTTGTATTAAATTCGGATGCAATGTCTGTGTTTCATCGTCAATAAGAAGGTCCAAGGGATACAGTAAGTCTCAAGTGAAGCCTCGGAATCTAAAACTGGACTCACAGGAGAGGTTCAAATCATAGAAAGTTAGAGTGTCAGACCTCTTGTACTTAAGTCGGCATTGTGCCTTTTGTATTAATTTCGGATGCAATTTCTGTGTTTCATCGACAATAACAAGGTCCAAGGGATACAGTAAACCTGAAGTGAAGCCTCGGCATCTAAAACTGGACTCACAGGAGAGGTTCAAATCATAGAAAATTAGAGTGTCAGTCCTTTTGTACTTATGTCGGCATTGGGCCTTTTATATTAAAATCGGATGCAATTTCTGTGCTTCATCTTCAATAAGAAGTTCCAAGGGATACAGTAAACCTGAAGTGAAGCATCGGAATCTAAAACTGGACTCACAGGAGAGGTTCAAATCACAGAAACTTAGAGTGTCAGTCCTCTTGTACTTTAGTCGGCAATGTGCCTTTTGTATTAAATTCTAATGCAATTTCTGTGTTTCATTGTCAATAAGAAGGTACAAGGGATTCAGTAAACCTGAAGTGAAGCATTGAAATCTAAAACTGGACTCACAGGTGAGGTTCAAATCATAGAAAGTTTGAGTGTCAGTCCTCTTGTACTTAAGTGGGCATTGTGCATTTTGTATTAAATTCGGATGCAAATTCTGTGTTTCATCGTCAATAAGACGGTCGAATGGATACAGTAAACCTGAAAAGAAGCATCGGAATCTATAACTGGACTCACAGGAGTGGCTCAAATCATAGAAAGTTATAGTGTCAGTCCTCTTGTACTTAAGTCGGCATTGTGCCTGTTGTATTAAATTGGGATGCAATTTCTGTGTTTCATCGTCAATAAGAAGGTCCAAGGGATGCTCTAAACCTGAAGTGAAGCATCGGCAACTAAAATTGTACTCACAGGGGATGTTCATACATAGAAAGTTAGAGTGTCAGTCCTCTTGTACTTAAGTCGGCATTGTGCCTTTTGTATTAAATTCGGATTCAATTTCAGTGTTTCATCGTCAATAAGAAGGTCCAAGGTATACAGTAGACCTGAAGTGATGCATCGGAATCTTAAACTGGACTCACAGGTGAGGTTCAAATCATAGAAAGTTAGAGTGTCAGTCCTCTTGTACTTAAGTCAGCATTGTGCCTTTTGTATTAAATTCGGATGCAATTTCTGTATTTCATCGTCAATAAGAAGGTCCAAGGGATACAGAAAACCTGAAGTGAAGCATCGGAATCTAAAACTGGAATCACAGGAGAGGTTCAAATCAAAGAAAGTTGGAGTGTCAGTCCTCTTGTACTTAAGTCGTAATTGTGCCTTTTGTATTAAATTCGGATACAATTTCTGTGTTTCATCGTCAATAAGAAGGTCCAAGGGATACAGTAAACCTGAAGTGAAGCATCGGAATCTAAAACTGGACTAACAGGAGAGGTTCAAATCATAGAAAGATAGAATGTCAGTCCTCTTGTACTTAAGTCGGTATTGTGCCTTTTGTATTAAATTCGGATGCAATTTCTGTGTTTCATCGTCAATAAGAATGCGCAAGGGATACAGTAAACCTGAAGTGAAGCATCGGAATCTTAAACTGGACTCACAGGAGTGGTTCAAAACATAGAAAGTTAGAGTGTCGGTCCTCCTGTACTTAAGTCGGCAATGTGCCTTTTGTATTAAATTCGGATGCAATTTCTGTGTTTCATCGTCAATAAGAAGGTCCAAGGGATACAGTAAACCTGAAGGGAAGCATCGGAATCGAAAACTGGACTCACAGGAGAGGTTTATATCATGGAATGTTAGAGTGCTAGTCCTCTTGTACTTAAGACGTCATTGTGCCTTTTGTAATAAATTCGGATGCAATTTCTGTGTTCCATCGTCAATAAGAAGGTCCAAGATATACAATAAACCTGAAGTGAAGCATCGGAATCTATAACTGGACTCACAGCTGAGGTTCAAATCATAGAAAGTTAGAGTGTCAGTCTTCTTGTACTTAAGTCGCGCATTGTGCCTTTTGTATTAAATTCGGATGCAATTTCTGTGTTTCATCGTCAATAAGAAGGTCCAAGGGATATAGTAAACCTGAAGTGAAGCATCGGAATCTTAAACTGGACTCACAGGAGTGGTTCAAATCATAGAAAGTTAGAGTGTCAGTCCTCTTGTACTTAAGTCGGCATTGTGCCTTTTGTATTAAATTCGAATGCAATTTCTGTGTTTCATCGTCAATAAGAAGGTCCAAGGTATACAGTAAACCTGAAGTGAAGCATCGGAATCTTAAACTGGACTCACAGGTGAGCTTCAAATCATAGAAAGTTAGAGTGTCAGTCCTCTTGTACTTAAGTCGGCATTGTGCCTTTTGTATTAAATTCGGATGCAATTTCTGTGTTTCATCGTGAATAAGAAGGCCCAAGGGATACAGAAAACCTGAAGTGAAGCATCGGAATCTAAAACTGGAATTACAGGAGAGGTTCAAATCAAAGAAAGTTAGAGTGTCAGAGTGTCAGTCCTGTTGTACTTAAGTCGGCATTGTGCCTCTTGTTTTCAATTCGGATGCAATTTCTGTGTTTCATCGTCAATAAGAAGGTCCAAGGGATACAGTAAACCTGAAGTGAAGCATCGGAATCTAAAACTGGACTCACAGGAGAGGTTTAAACCATAGAAAGTTAGAGTGTCAGTCCTCTTGTACTTAAGTCGGCATTGTGCTTTTTGTATTAAATTTGGATGCAGTTTCTGTGTTTCATCGTTAATAAGAAGGTCCAAGGGATACAGAAAACCTGAAGTGAAGCATCGGAATCTTAAACTGGACTCACAGGAGTGGTTCAAATCATAGAAAGTTAGTGTGTCAGTCCTCTTGTATTTAAGTCGGCATTGTGCCTTTTGTATTAAATTCGGATGCAATATCTGTGTTTCATCGTCAAGAAGAAGGTGTAAGAGATGCAGTAAACCTGAAGTGAAGCATCGGAATCTAAAATTGTACTCACAGGAGAGGTTCTTATCACAGAAAGTTAGAGTGTCAGTCCTCTTGTGCTTAAGTCGGCATTGTGCCTTTTGTATTAAATTCGGATGTAATTTCTGTGTTTCATCGTTTATAAGAAGGTCCAAGGGATACAGTAAACCTGAAGTGAAGCATCGGAATCTAACACGGGACTCACAGGAGTGGTTCAAATCATAGAAAGTTAGAGTGTCAGTCCTCTTGTACTTAAGTCAGCATAGTGCCTTTTGTATTAAATTCGGATGCAATTTCTGTGTTTCATCGTCAATAAGAAGGTCCAAGGGATACAGTAAGTCTGAAGTGAAGCCTCGGAATCTAAAACTGGACTCACAGGAGAGGTTCAAATCATAGAAAATTAGAGTGTCAGTCCTTTTGTACTTATGTCGGCATTGGGCCTTTTATATTAAAATCGGATGCAATTTCAGTGCTTCATCGTCAATAAGAAGTTCCAAGGGATACAGTAAACCTGAAGTGAAGCATCGGAATCTAAAACTGGACTCACAGGAGAGGTTCAAATCACAGAAACTTAGAGTGTCAGTCCTCTTGTACTTTAGTCTGCAATGTGCCTTTTGTATTAAATTCTAATGCAATTTCTGTGTTTCATTGTCAATAAGAAGGTACAAGGGATTCAGTAAACCTGAAGTGAAGCATTGAAATCTAAAACTGGACTCACAGGTGAGGTTCAAATCATAGAAAGTTTGAGTGTCAGTCCTCTTGTACTTAAGTGGGCATTGTGCATTTTGTATTAAATTAGGATGCAATTTCTGTGTTTCATCGTCAATAAGAAGGTCTAAGGGATACAGTAAACCTGAAGTGAAGCATCGGAACCTATAACTGGACTCACAGGAGTGGTTCAAATCATAAAAAGTTAGAGTGTTAGTCCTCTTGTACTTAAGTCGGCATTGTGCCTGTTGTATTAAATTCGGATGCAATTTCTGTGTTTCATCGTCAATAAGAAGGTCCAAGGGATGCAGTAAACTTGAAGTGAAGCATCGGAATCTAAAATTGTACTCACAGGAGAGGTTCATAGCATGGAATGTTAGAGTGTCAGTCCTCTTGTACTTAAGTCGGCATTGTGCCTTTTGTAATAAATTCGGATACAATTTCTTTGTTTCATCGTCAATAAGAAGGTCCAAGATATACAATAAACCTGAAGTGAAGCATCGGAATCTAAAACTGGACTCACAGGTGAGGTTCAAATCATAGAAAGTTAGAGTGTCAGTCCTCTTGTACTTAAGTCGGCATTGTGCCTTTTGTATTAAATTCGGATGCAATTTCTGTGTTTCATCGTCAATAAGAAGGTCCAAGGGATACAGTAAACCTGAAGTGAAGCATCGGAATCTTAAACTGGACTCACAGGAGTGATTCAAATCATAGAAAGTTAGAGTGTCAGTCCTCTTGTACTTTAGTCGGTATTGTGCCCTTTGTATTAAATTCGGATCCAATTTCTGTGTTTCATCTTCAATAAGAAGGTCCATAGGGTTACAGTAAACCTGAAGTGAAGCATCGGAATCTAAAACTGGACTCACAGGAGATGTTCAAATCATAGAAAGTTAGAGTGTCAGTCCTCTTGTACTTAAGTCGGCATTGTGCCTTTTGTATTACATTCGTATGCAATTTCTGTGTTTCATCGTCAATAAGAAGATCCAAGGGATACAGTAAACCTAAAGTGAAGCATTGGAATCAAAAACTGGACTCACAGGAGAGGTTCAAATCGTAGAAAGTTAGTGTGTCAGTCCTCTTGTACTTAAGTTGGCACTGTGCATTTTGTATTAAATTCGGAGGCAATTTCGGTGTTTCATCGTCAATAAGAAGGTCCAAGGGATTCAGTAAACCTGAAGTAAAGCATCGAAATCTAAAACTGGACGCACAGGTGAGGTTCAAATCATAGAAAGTTAGTCAGTCCTCTTGTACTTAAGTCGGCATTGTGCCTTTTGTATTAAATTCGGATGCAAATTCTGTGTTTCATCGTCAATAAGAAGGTCGAATGGATACAGTAAACCTGAAGTGAAATATCGGAATCTATAACTGGACTCACAGGTGTGGCTCAAATCATAGAAAGCTATAGTGTCAGTCCTCTTGTACTTAAGTCGGCATTGTGCCTGTTGTATTAAATTCGGATGCAATTTCTGTGTTTCATCGTCAATAAGAAGGTCCAAGGGATGCTGTAAACCTGAAGTGAAGCATCGGCAAGTAAAATTGTACTCACAGGGGATGTTCATACATAGAAAGTTAGAGTGTCAGTCCTCTTGTACTTAAGTCGGCTTTGTGCCTTTTGTATTAAATTCGGATGCAATTTCAGTGTTTCATCGTCAATAAGAAGGTCCAAGGTATACAGTAGACCTGAAGTGAAGCATCGGAATCTTAAACTGGACTCACAGGTGAGGTTCAAATCATAGAAAGTTAGAGTGTCAGTCCTCTTGTACTTAAGTCAGCATTGTGCCTTTTGTATTAAATTCGGATGCAATTTCTGTATTTCATCGTCAATAAGAAGGTCCAAGGGATACAGAAAACCTGAAGTGAAGCATCGGAATCTAAAACTGGAATCACAGGAGAGGTTCAAATCAAAGAAAGTTGGAGTGTCAGTCCTCTTGTACTTAAGTCGGAATTGTACCTTTTGTATTAAATTCGGATACAATTTCTGTGTTTCATCGTCAATAAGAAGGTCCAAGGGATACAGTAAACCTGAAGGGAAGCATCGGAATCGAAAACTGGACTCACAGGAGAGGTTCAAATCATAGAAAGTTAGAGTGTCAGTCCTCTTGTACTTAAGTCGACATTGTGCCTTTTGTATTAAATTCGGATGCAGTTTATTTGTTTCATCGTCAATAAGAAGAAACAAGGGATACATTAAACCTGAAGTGAAGCATCGGAACCTAAAACTGGACTCACAGGAGAGGTTCAAATCATAGAAAGTTAGAGTGTCAGTCCTCTTGTACTTAGGCGGCATTGTGCCTTTTGTATTAAATTCGGATGTAATTTCTGTGTTTCATCGTTTATAAGGAGGTCCAAGTGATAGAGCAAACCTGAAGAGAAGCATCGGAATCTAACACGGGACTCACAGGAGTGGTTCAAATCATAGAAAGTTAGAGTGTCAGTCCTCTTGTACTTAAGTCGGCATTGTGCCTTTTGTATTAAATTCGGATGCAATTTCTGTGTTTCATCGTCAATAAGAAGGTCCAAGGGATACAGCAGATCTGAAGTGAAGCCTCGGAATCCAAAACTGGACTCACAGGAGAGGTTCAAATCATAGAAAGTTAGAGTGTCAGTCCTCTTGTAGTTAAGTCGGCATTGTGCCTGTTGTATTAAATTCGGATGCAATTTCTGTGTTTCATCGTCAATAAGAAGGTCCAAGGGATACAGAAAACCTAAAGTGAAGCATCGGAATCTAAAACTGGAATCACAGGAGAGTTTCAAATCAAAGAATGTTGGAGTGTCAGTCCTCTTGTACTTAAGTCGGAATTGTGCCTTTTGTATTAAATTCGGATGCAATTTCTGTGTTTCATCGTCAATAAGAAGGTCCAAGGGATACAGTAAACCTGAAGTGAAGCATCGGAATCTAAAACTGGACTAACAGCAGAGGTTCAAATCATAGAAAGATAGAATGTCAGTCCTCTTGTACTTAAGTCGGTATTGTGCCTTTTGTATTAAATTCGGATGCAATTTCTTTGTTTCATCGTCAATAAGAATGTGCAAGGGATACAGTAAACCTGAAGTGAAGCATCGGAATCTTAAACTGGACTCACAGGAGTGGTTCAAAACATAGAAAGTTAGAGTGTCGGTCCTCCTGTACTTAAGTCGGCAATGTGCCTTTTGTATTAAATTCGGATGCAATTTCTGTGTTTCATCGTCAATAAGAAGGTCCAAGGGATACAGTAAACCTGAAGGGAAGCATCGGAATCGAAAACTGGACCCACAGGAGAGGTTCATATCATGGAAAGTTAGAGTGCCAGTCCTCTTGTACTTAAGTCGTCATTGTGCCTTTTGTAATAAATTCGGATGCAATTTCTGTGTTCCATCGTCAATAAGAAGGTCCAAGATATACAATAAACCTGAAGTGAAGCATCGGAATCTATAACTGGACTCACAGGTGAGGTTCAAATCATAGAAAGTTAGAGTGTCAGTCCTCTTGTACTTAAGTCGCGCATTGTGCCTTTTGTATTAAATTCGGATGCAATTTCTGTGTTTCATCGTCAATAAGAAGGTCCAAGGGATATAGTAAACCTGAAGTGAAGCATCGGAATCTTAAACTGGACTCACAGGAGTGGTTCAAATCATACAAAAAGTTAGAGTGTCAGTCCTCTTGTACTTAAGTCGGCATTGTGCCTTTTGTATTAAATTCGAATGCAATTTCTGTGTTTCATCGTCAATAAGAAGGTCCAAGGTATACAGTAAACCTGAAGTGAAGCATCGGAATCTTAAACTGGACTCACAGGTGAGCTTCAAATCATAGAAAGTTAGAGTGTCAGTCCTCTTGTACTTAAGTCGGCATTGTGCCTTTTGTATTAAATTCGGATGCAATTTCTGTGTTTCATCGTGAATAAGAAGGCCCAAGGCATACAGAAAACCTGAAGTGAAGCATCGGAATCTAAAACTGGAATTACAGGAGAGGTTCAAATCAAAGAAAGTTAGAGTGTCAGAGTGTCAGTCCTCTTGTACTTAAGTCGGCATTGTGCCTCTTGTTTTAAATTCGGATGCAATTTCTGTGTTTCATCGTCAATAAGAAGGTCCAAGGGATACAGTAAACCTGAAGTGAAGCATCGGAATCTAAAACTGGACTCACAGGAGAGGTTTAAACCATAGAAAGTTAGAGTGTCAGTCCTCTTGTACTTAAGTCGGCATTGTGCTTTTTGTATTAAATTTGGATGCAGTTTCTGTGTTTCATCGTTAATAAGAATGTCCAAGGGATACAGAAAACCTGAAGTGAAGCATCGGAATCTTAAACTGGACTCACAGGAGTGGTTCAAATCATAGAAAGTTAGTGTGTCAGTCCTCTTGTATTTAAGTCGGCATTGTGCCTTTTGTATTAAATTCGGATGCAATATCTGTGTTTCATCGTCAAGGAGAAGGTGTAAGAGATGCAGTAAACCTGAAGTGAAGCATCGGAATCTAAAATTGTACTCACAGGAGAGGTTCTTATCATAGAAAGTTAGAGTGTCAGTCCTCTTGTACTTAAATCGGCATTGTGCCTTTTGTAATTAATTCGGATGTAATTTCTGTGTTTCATCGTTTATAAGAAGGTCCAAGGGATACAGTAAACCTGAAGTGAAGCATCGGAATCTAACACGGGACTCACAGGAGTGGTTCAAATCACAGAAAGTTAGAGTGTCAGTCCGCTTGTACTTAAGTCAGCATAGAGCCTTTTGTATTAAATTCGGATGCAATTTCTGTGTTTCATCGTCAATATGAAGGTCCAAGGGATACAGTAAGTCTGAAGTGAAGCCTCGGAATCTAAAACTGGACTCACAGGAGAGGTTCAAATCATAGAAAGTTAGAGTGTCAGACCTCTTGTACTTAAGTCGGCATTGTGCCTTTTGTATTAAATTCGGATGCAATTTCTGTGTTTCATCGACAATAACAAGGTCCAAGGGATACAGTAAACCTGAAGTGAAGCCTCGGCATCTAAAACTGGACTCACAGGAGAGGTTCAAATCATAGAAAATTAGAGTGTCAGTCCTTTTGTACTTATGTCGGCATTGGGCCTTTTATATTAAAATCGGATGCAATTTCTGTGCTTCATCGTCAATAAGAAGTTCCAAGGGATACAGTAAACCTGAAGTGAAGCATCGGAATCTAAAACTGGACTCACAGGAGAGGTTCAAATCACAGAAACTTAGAGTGTCAGTCCTCTTGTACTTTAGTCGGCAATGTGCCTTTTGTATTAAATTCTAATGCAATTTCTGTGTTTCATTGTCAATAAGAAGGTACAAGGGATTCAGTAAACCTGAAGTGAAGCATTGAAATCTAAAACTGGACTCACAGGTGAGGTTCATAGCATGGAATGTTAGAGTGTCAGTCCTCTTGTACTTAAGTCGGCATTGTGCCTTTTGTAATAAATTCGGATACAATTTCTTTGTTTCATCGTCAATAAGAAGGTCCTAGATATACAATAAACCTGAAGTGAAGCATCGGAATCTAAAACTGGACTCACAGGTGAGGTTCAAATCATAGAAAGTTAGAGTGTCAGTCCTCTTGTACTTAAGTCGGCATTGTGCCTTTTGTATTAAATTCGGATGCAATTTCTGTGTTTCATCGTCAATAAGAAGGTCCAAGGGATACAGTAAACCTGAAGTGAAGCATCGGAATCTTAAACTGGACTCACAGGAGTGGTTCAAATCATAGAAAGTTAGAGTGTCAGTCCTCTTGTACTTTAGTCGGTATTGTGCCCTTTGTATTAAATTCGGATCAAATTTCTGTGTTTCATCTTCAATAAGAAGGTCCATAGGGTTACAGTAAACCTGAAGTGAAGCATCGGAATCTAAAACTGGACTCACAGGAGATGTTCAAATCATAGAAAGTTAGAGTGTCAGTCCTCTTGTACTTAAGTCGGCATTGTGCCTTTTGTATTACATTCGTATGCAATTTCTGTGTTTCATCGTCAATAAGAAGATCCAAGGGATACAGTAAACCTAAAGTGAAGCATCGGAATCTAAAACTGGACTCACAGGAGAGGTTCAAATCGTAGAAAGTTAGTGTGTCAGTCCTCTTGTACTTAAGTTGGCACTGTGCATTTTGTATTAAATTCGGATGCAATTTCGGTGTTTCATCGTCAATAAGAAGGTCCAAGGGATTCAGTAAACCTGAAGTAAAGCATCGAAATCTAAAACTGGACGCACAGGTGAGGTTCAAATCATAGAAAGTTAGTCAGTCCTCTTGTACTTAAGTCGGCATTGTGCCTTTTGTATTAAATTCGGATGCAAATTCTGTGTTTCATCGTCAATAAGAAGGTCGAATGGATACAGTAAACCTGAAGTGAAGCATCGGAATCTATAACTGGACTCACAGGTGTGGCTCAAATCATAGAAAGTTATAGTGTCAGTCCTCTTGTACTTAAGTCGGCATTGTGCCTGTTGTATTAAATTCGGATGCAATTTCTGTGTTTCATCGTCAATAAGAAGGTCCAAGGGATGCTGTAAACCTGAAGTGAAGCATCGGCAAGTAAAATTGTACTCACAGGGGATGTTCATACATAGAAAGTTAGAGTGTCAGTCCTCTTGTACTTAAGTCGGCATTGTGCCTTTTGTATTAAATTCGGATGCAATTTCAGTGTTTCATCGTCAATAAGAAGGTCCAAGGTATACAGTAGACCTGAAGTGAAGCATCGGAATCTTAAACTGGACTCACAGGTGAGGTTCAAATCATAGAAAGTTAGAGTGTCAGTCCTCTTGTACTTAAGTCAGCATTGTGCCTTTTGTATTAAATTCGGATGCAATTTCTGTATTTCATCGTCAATAAGAAGGTCCAAGGGATACAGAAAACCTGAAGTGAAGCATCGGAATCTAAAACTGGAATCACAGGAGAGGTTCAAATCAAAGAAAGTTGGAGTGTCAGTCCTCTTGTACTTAAGTCGGAATTGTGCGTTTTGTATTAAATTCGGATACAATTTCTGTGTTTCATCGTCAATAAGAAGGTCCAAGGGATACAGTAAACCTGAAGTGAAGCATCGGAATCTAAAACTGGACTAACAGGAGAGGTTCAAATCATAGAAAGATAGAATGTCAGTCCTCTTGTACTTAAGTCGGTATTGTGCCTTTTGTATTAAATTCGGATGCAATTTCTGTGTTTCATCGTCAATAAGAAGGTGCAAGGGATACAGTAAACCTGAAGTGAAGCATCGGAATCTTAAACTGGACTCACAGGAGTGGTTCAAAACATAGAAAGTTAGAGTGTCGGTCCTCCTGTACTTAAGTCGGCAATGTGCCTTTTGTATTAAATTCGGATGCAATTTCTGTGTTTCATCGTCAATAAGAAGGTCCAAGGGATACAGTAAACCTGAAGGGAAGCATCGGAATCGAAAACTGGACTCACAGGAGAGGTTCAAATCATAGAAAGTTAGAGTGTCAGTCCTCTTGTACTTAAGTCGGCATTGTGCCTTTTGTATTAAATTCGGATGCAGTTTATTTGTTTCATCGTCAATAAGAAGGTACAAGGGATACATTAAACCTGAAGTGAAGCATCGGAACCTAAAACTGGACTCACAGGAGAGGTTCAAATCATAGAAAGTTAGAGTGTCAGTCCTCTTGTACTTAGGCGGCATTGTGCCTTTTGTATTAAATTCGGATGTAATTTCTGTGTTTCATCGTTTATAAGGAGGTCCAAGTGATAGAGCAAACCTGAAGAGAAGCATCGGAATCTAACACGGGACTCACAGGAGTGGTTCAAATCATAGAAAGTTAGAGTGTCAGTCCTCTTGTACTTAAGTCGGCATTGTGCCTTTTGTATTAAATTCGGATGCAATTTCTGTGTTTCATCGTCAATAAGAAGGTCCAAGGGATACAGCAGATCTGAAGTGAAGCCTCGGAATCTAAAACTGGACTCACAGGAGAGGTTCAAATCATAGAAAGTTAGAGTGTCAGTCCTCTTGTAGTTAAGTCGGCATTGTGCCTGTTGTATTAAATTCGGATGCAATTTCTGTGTTTCATCGTCAATAAGAAGGTCCAAGGGATACAGAAAACCTAAAGTGAAGCATCGGAATCTAAAACTGGAATCACAGGAGAGTTTCAAATCAAAGAATGTTGGAGTGTCAGTCCTCTTGTACTTAAGTCGGAATTGTGCCTTTTGTATTAAATTCGGATGCAATTTCTGTGTTTCATCGTCAATAAGAAGGTCCAAGGGATACAGTAAACCTGAAGTGAAGCATCGGAATCTAAAACTGGACTAACAGCAGAGGTTCAAATCATAGAAAGATAGAATGTCAGTCCTCTTGTACTTAAGTCGGTATTGTGCCTTTTGTATTTAATTCGGATGCAATTTCTGTGTTTCATCGTCAATAAGAAGGTGCAAGGGATACAGTAAACCTGAAGTGAAGCCTCGGAATCTTAAACTGGACTCACAGGTGTGGTTCAAATCATAGAAAGTTAGAGTGTCGGTCCTCTTGTTCTTAAGTCGGCAATGTATCTTTTGTATTAAATTCGGATGCAATTTCTGTGTTTCATTGTCAATAAGAAGGTACAAGGGATTCAGTGAACCTGAAGTGAAGCATCGAAATCTAAAATTGTACTCACAGGAGAGGTTCATATCATGGAATGTTAGAGAGTCAGTCCTCTTGTACTTATGTCGTCATTGTGCCTTTTGTAATAAATTCGGATGCAATTTCTGTGTTTCATCGTCAATAAGAAGGTCCAAGATATACAATAAACCTGAAGTGAAGCATCGGAATCTATAACAGGACTCACAGGTGAGGTTCAAATCATAGAAAGTTAGAGTGTCAGTTCTCTTGTACTTAAGTTGGCATTGTGCCTTTTGTATTAAATTCGGATGCAATTTCTGTGTTTCATCGTCAATAAGAAGGTCCAAGGGATATAGTAAACCTGAAGTGAAGCATCGGAATCTTAAACTGGACTCACAGGAGTGGTTCAAATCATAGAAAGTTAGAGTGTCAGTCCTCTTGTACTTAAGTCGGCATTGTGCCTTTTGTATTAAATTCGGTTGCAATATCTGTGTTTCATCGTCAATAAGAAGGTGTAAGGGATGCAGTAAACCTGAAGTGAAGCATCGGAATCTAAAATTGTACTCACAGGACAGGTTCTTATCATAGAAAGTTTGAGTGTCACTCCTCTTGTACTTAAGTCGGCATTGTGCCTTTTGTATTAAATTCGGATGCAATTTCTGTGTTTCATCGTCAATAAGAAGGTCCAAGGTATACAGTAAACCTGAAGTGAAGCATCGGAATCTTAAACTGGACTCACAGGTGAGGTTCAAATCATAGAAAGTTAGAGTGTCAGTCCTCTTGTACTTAAGTCGGCATTGTGCCTTTTGTATTAAATTCGGATGCAATTTCTGTGTTTCATCGTCAATAAGAAGGCCCAAGGGATACAGAAAACCTGAAGTGAAGCATCGGAATCTAAAACTTGAATTACAGGAGAGGTTCAAATCAAAGAAAGTTAGAGTGTCAGAGTGTCAGTCCTCTTGTACTTATGTCGGCATTGTGCCTTCTGTTTTAAATTCGGATGCAATTTCTGTGTTTCATCGTCAATAAGAAGGTCCAAGGGATACAGTAAACCTGAAGTGAAGCATCGGAATCTAAAACTGGACTCACAGGAGAGGTTTAAACCATAGAAAGTTAGAGTGTCAGTCCTCTTGTACTTAAGTCGGCATTGTGCCTTTTGTATTAAATTTGGATGCAGTTTCTGTGTTTCATCGTTAATAAGAAGTTCCAAGGGATACAGAAAACCTGAAGTGAAGCATCGGAATCTTAAACTGGACTCACAGGAGTGGTTCAAATCATAGAAAGTTAGTGTGTCAGTCCTCTTGTATTTAAGTCGGCATTGTGCCTTTTGTATTAAATTCGAATGCAATATCTGTGTTTCATCGGCAAGAAGAAGGTGTAAGGGATGGAGTAAACCTGAAGTGAAGCATCGGAATCTAAAATTGTACTCACAGTTGAGGTTCTTATGATAGAAAGTTAGAGTGTCAGTCCTCTTGTACTTAAGTCGGCATTGTGCCTTTTGTATTAAATTCGGATGTAATTTCTGTGTTTCATCGTTTATAAGAAGGTCCAAGGGATACAGTAAACCTGAAGTGAAGCATCGGAATCTAACGCGGGACTCACAGGAGTGGTTCAAATCATAGAAAGTTAGAGTGTCAGTCCTCTTGTACTTAAGACAGCATAGTGCCTTTTGTATTAAATTCGGATGCAATTTCTGTGTTTCATCGTCAATAAGAAGGTCCAAGGGATACAGTAAGTCTGAAGTGAAGCCTCGGAATCTAAAACTGGACTCACAGGAGAGGTTCAAATCATACAAAGATAGAGTGTCAGTCCTCTTGTACTTAAGTTGGCATTGTGCCTTTTGTATTAAATTCGGATGCAATTTCTGTGTTTCATCGACAATAACAAGGTCCAAGGGATACAGTAAACCTGAAGTGAAGCCTCGGCATCTAAACCTGGACTCACAGGAGAGGTTCAAATCACAGAAACTTAGAGTGTCAGTCCTCTTGTACTTAAGTCGGCAATGTGCCTTTCCTATTAAATTCGGATGCAATTTCTGTGTTTCATTGTCAATAAGAAGGTACAAGGGATTCAGTAAACCTGAAGTGAAGCATCGAAATCTAAAACTGGACTCACAGGTGAGGTTCAAATCATAGAAAGTTTGAGAGTCAGTCCTCTTGTACTTAAGTGGGCATTGTGCCTTTTGTATTAAATTCGGATGCAATTTCTGTGTTTCATCGTCAATAAGAAGGTCCAAGGGATACAGTAAACCTGAAGTGAAGCATCGGAATCTTAAACTGGACTCACAGGAGTGGTTCAAATCATAGAAAGTTAGAGTGTCAGTCCTCTTGTACTTAATTCGGCATTGTGCCTTTTGTATTAAATTCGGATGCAATATCTGTGTTTCATCGTCAATAAGAAGGTGTAACAGATACAGTAAACCTGAAGTGAAGCATCGGAATCTAAAACTGGACTAACAGGAGAGGTTCAAATCATAGAAAGTTAGAATGTCAGTCCTCTTGTACTTTAGTCGGTATTGTGCCTTTTGTATTAAATTCGTATGCAATTGCTGTGTTTCATCGTCAATAAGAAGGTCCAAGGGGTACAGTAAACCTGAAGTGAAGCATCGGAATCTTAAACTGGACTCACAGGAGTGGTTCAAATCATAGAAAGTTAGTGTCAGTCCTCTTGTACTTAAGTCGGCATTGTGCTTTTGTATTAAATTCGGATGCAATTTCTGTGTTTCATCATCAATGAGAAGGTCCGAGGGATACAGTAAACCTGAAGTGAAACCTCGGCATCTAAAACTGGACTCACAGGAGAGGTTCAAATCATAGAAAGTTAGAGTGTCAGTCCTCTTGTACTTAAGTCGGCATTGTGCCTTTTGTATTAAATTCGGATGCAATTTCTGTGTTTCATCTTCAATAAGAAGGTGCAAGGGATACAGTAAACCTGAAGTGAAGCATCGGAATCTAAAACTGGACTCACAGGAGATGTTCAAATCATAGAAAGTTAGAGTGTCAGTCCTCTTGTACGTAAGTCGGCATTGTGCCTTTTGTATTACATTCGTATGCAATTTCTGTGTTTCATCGTCAATAAGAAGATCCAAGGGATACAGTAAACCTGAAGTGAAGCATCGGAATCTAAAACTGGACTCACAGGAGAGGTTCAAATCGTAGAAAGTTAGTGTGTCAGTCCTCTTGTACTTAAGTCGGCATTGTGCATTTTGTATTAAATTCGGATGCAATTTTTTGTGTTTCATCGTCAATAAGAAGGTCCAAGGGATTCAGTAAACCTGAAGTGAAGCATCGAAATCTATAACTGGACTCACAGGTGAGGTTCAAATCATAGAAAGTTAAAGTGTCAGTCCTCTTGTACTTAAGTCGGCATAGTGCCTTTTGTATTAAATTCGGATGCAATTTCTGTGTTTCATCGTCAATAAGAAGGTCGAAGGGATACAGTAAACCTGAAGTGAAGCATCGGAATCTATAACTGGACTCACAGGAGTGGCTCAAATCATAGAAAGTTATAGTGTCAGTCCTCTTGTACTTAAGTCGGCATTGTGCCTCTTGTATTTAATTCGGATAAAATTTCTGTGTATCATCGTCAATAAGAAGGCCCAAGGGATGCTGTAAACCTGAATTGAAGCATCGGAATCGAAAATTGTACTCACAGGAGCTGTTCATATCATAGAAACTTAGAGTGTCAGTCCTCTTGTACTTAAGTCGGCATTGTGCCTTTTGTATTAAATTCGGATGCAATTTCTGTGTTTCATCGTCAATAAGAAGGTCCAAGGGATACAGTAAACCTGAAGTGAAGCATCGGAATCTTAAACTGGACTCACAGGAGTGGTTCAAATCATAGAAAGTTAGAGTGTCAGTCCTCTTGTACTTAAGTCGGCATTGTGCCTTTTGTATTAAATTCGGATGCAATTTCTGTGTTTCATCTTCAATAAGAAGGTGCAAGGGATACAGTAAACCTGAAGTGAAGCATCGGAATCTAAAACTGGACTCACAGGAGATGTTCAAATCATAGGAAGTTAGTGTGTCAGTCCTCTTGTACTTAAGTCGGCATTGTGCATTTTGTATTAAATTCGGATGCAGTTTTTTGTGTTTCATCGTCAATAAGAAGGTCCAAGGGATTCAGTAAACCTGAAGTGAAGCATCGAAATCTATAACTGGACTCACAGGTGAGGTTCAAATCATAGAAAGCTAGTGTCAGTCCTCTTGTACTTAAGTCGGCATTGTGCTTTTGTATTAAATTCGGATGCAATTTCTGTGTTTCATCATCAATGAGATGGTCCGAGGGATACAGTAAACCTGAAGTGAAACCTCGGCATCTAAAACTGGACTCACAGGAGAGGTTCAAATCATAGAAAGTTAGAGTGTCAGTCCTCTTGTACTTAAGTCGGCATTGTGTCTTTTGTATTAAATTCGGATGCAATTTCTGTGTTTCATCTTCAATAAGAAGGTGCAAGGGATACAGTAAACCTGAAGTGAAGCATCGGAATCTAAAACTGGACTCACAGGAGATGTTCAAATCATAGAAAGTTAGAGTGTCAGTCCTCTTGTACGTAAGTCGGCATTGTGCCTTTTGTATTACATTCGTATGCAATTTCTGTGTTTCATCGTCAATAAGAAGATCCAAGGGATACAGTAAACCTGAAGTGAAGCATCGGAATCTAAAACTGGACTCACAGGAGAGGTTCAAATCGTAGAAAGTTAGTGTGTCAGTCCTCTTGTACTTAAGTCGGCATTGTGCATTTTGTATTAAATTCGGATGCAATTTTTTGTGTTTCATCGTCAATAAGAAGGTCCAAGGGATTCAGTAAACCTGAAGTGAAGCATCGAAATCTATAACTGGACTCACAGGTGAGGTTCAAATCATAGAAAGTTAAAGTGTCAGTCCTCTTGTACTTAAGTCGGCATAGTGCCTTTTGTATTAAATTCGGATGCAATTTCTGTGTTTCATCGTCAATAAGAAGGTCGAAGGGATACAGTAAACCTGAAGTGAAGCATCGGAATCTATAACTGGACTCACAGGAGTGGCTCAAATCATAGAAAGTTATAGTGTCAGTCCTCTTGTACTTAAGTCGGCATTGTGCCTCTTGTATTTAATTCGGATAAAATTTCTGTGTATCATCGTCAATAAGAAGGCCCAAGGGATGCTGTAAACCTGAATTGAAGCATCGGAATCGAAAATTGTACTCACAGGAGCTGTTCATATCATAGAAACTTAGAGTGTCAGTCCTCTTGTACTTAAGTCGGCATTGTGCCTTTTGTATTAAATTCGGATGCAATTTCTGTGTTTCATCGTCAATAAGAAGGTCCAAGGGATACAGTAAACCTGAAGTGAAGCATCGGAATCTAAAACAGGAATCACAGGAGAGGTTCAAATCAGAGAAACTTAGGGTGTCAGTCCTCTTGTACTTAAGTCGGCATTGTGCCTTTTGTATTAAATTCGGATGCAATTTCTGTGTTTCATCGTCAATAAGAAGGTCCAAGGGATACAGTAAACCTGAAGTGAAGCATCGGAATCTAAAACTGGACTCACAGGTGAGGTTCAAATCATAGAAAGTTATAGCGTCAGTCCTCTTGTACTTAAGTCGGCATTGTGCCTGTTGTATTAAATTCGGATGCAATTTCTGTGTTTCATCGTCAATAAGAAGGTCCAAGGGATGCTGTAAACCTGAAGTGAAGCATCGGAATCTAAAATTGAACTCACAGGGGATGTTCATACATAGAAAGTTCGAGTGTCAGTCCTCTTGTACTTAAGTCGGCATTGTGCCTTTTGTATTAAATTCGGATGCAATTTCTGTGTTTCATCGTCAATAAGAAGGTCTAAGGTATACAGTAGACCTGAAGTGAAGCATCGGAATCTTAAACTGGACACACAGGTGAGGTTCAAATCATAGAAAGTTAGAGTGTCAGTCCTCTTGTACTTAAGTCAGCATTGTGCCTTTTGTATTAAATTCGGATGCAATGTCTGTGTATCATCGTCAGTAAGAAGGTCCAAGGGATACAGTAAACCTGAAGTGAAGCATCGGAATCTATAACTGGACTCACAGGAGTGGCTCAAATCATAGAAAGTTATAGTGTCAGTCCTCTTGTACTTAAGTCGGCATTGTGCCTGTTGTATTAAATTCGGATGCAATTTCTGTGTTTCACCGTCAATAAGAAGGTCCAAGGGATGCTGTAAACCTGAAGTGAAGCATCAGAATCTAAAATTGTACTCACAGGGGATGTTCATACATAGAAAGTTAGAGTGTCAGTCCTCTTGTACTTAAGTCGGCATTGTTCCTTTTGTATTAAATTCGGATGCAATTTCTGTGTTTCATCGTCAATAAGAAGGTCCAAGGTATACAGTAAACCTGAAGTGAAGCATCGGAATCTTAATCTGGACTCACAGGTGAGGTTCAAATCATAGAAAGTTAGAGTGTCAGTCCTCTTGTACTTAAGTCAGCATTGTGCTTTTGGATTAAATTCGGATGCAATTTCTGTGTTTCATCGTCAATACGAAGGTCCAAGAGATACAGAAAACCTGAAGTGAAGCATCGGAATCTAAAACTGGAATCACAGGACAGTTTCAAATCAAAGAATGTTGGAGTGTCAGTCCTCTTGTACTTATGTCGGAATTGTGCCTTTTGAATTAAATTCGCATGCAATTTCTGTGTTTCATCGTCAATAAGAAGGTCCAAGGGTTACAGTAAACCTGAAGTGAAGCATCGGAATCTAAAACTGGACTAACAGCAGAGGTTCAAATCATAGAAAGATAGAATGTCAGTCCTCTTGTACTTAAGTCGGTATTGTGCCTTTTATATTGAATTCGGATGCAATTTCTGTGTTTCATCGTCAATAAGAAGGTGCAAGGGATTCAGTAAACCTGAAGTGAAGCATCGGAATCTTAAACTGGACTCACAGGAGTGGTTTAAATCATAGAAAGTTAGAGTGTCGGTCCTCTTGTTCTTAAGTCGGCAATGTATCTTTTGTATTAAATTCGGATGCCATTTCTGTGTTTCATTGTCAATAAGAAGGTACAAGGGATTCAGTAAACCTGAAGTGAAGCATCGAAATCTAAAATTGTACTCACAGGAGAGGTTCATATCATGGAATGTTAGAGTGTCAGTCCTCTTGTACTTAAGTCGTCATTGTGCCTTTTGTAATAAATTCGGATGCAATTTCTGTGTTTCATCGTCAATAAGAAGGTCCAAGATATACAATAAACCTGAAGTGAAGCATCGGAATCTATAACTGGACTCACAGGTGAGGTTCAAATCATGGAAAGTTAGAGTGTCAGTCCTCTTGTACTTAAGTCGGCATTGTGCCTTTTGTATTAAATTCGGATGCAATTTCTGTGTTTCATCGTCAATAAGAAGGTCCAAGGGATATTGTAAACCTGAAGTGAAGCTCGGAATCTTAAACTGGACTCACAGGAGTGGTTCAAATCATAGAAAGTTAGAGTGTCAGTCCTCTTGTA
This sequence comes from Schistocerca americana, assembly GCF_021461395.2. Taxonomy (NCBI): domain Eukaryota; kingdom Metazoa; phylum Arthropoda; class Insecta; order Orthoptera; family Acrididae; genus Schistocerca; species Schistocerca americana. The sequence continues at coordinate 35,763,509 of NC_060128.1, forward strand.
CTTAAGTCGGCATTGTGCCTTTTGTATTAAATTCGGATGCAATATCTGTTATTCATCGTCAATAAGAAGGTGTAAGGGATGCAGTAAACCTGAAGTGAAGCATCGGAATCTAAAATTGTACTCACAGGAGAGATTCTTATCATAGAAAGTTAGAGTGTCAGTCCTCTTGTATTTAAGTCGGCATTGTGCCTTTTGTATTAAATTCGGATGCAATATCTGTGTTTCATCGTCAAGAAGAAGGTGTAAGGGATGCAGTAAACCTGAAGTGAAGCATCGGAATCTAAAATTGTACTCACAGGAGAGGTTCTTATCATAGAAAGTTAGAGTGTCAGTCCTCTTGTACTTAAGTTGGCATTGTGCCTTTTGTATTAAATTCGGATGTAATTTCTGTGTTTCATCGTTTATAAGAAGGTCCAAGGGATACAGTAAACCTGAAGTGAAGCATCGGAATCTAACACGGGACTCACAGGAGTGGTTCAAATCATAGAAAGTTAGTGTGTCAGTCCTCTTGTATTTAAGTCGGCATTTTGCCTTTTGTATTAAATTCGGATGCAATATCTGTGTTTCATCGTCAAGAAGAAGGTGTATGGGATGCAGTAAACCTGAAGTGAAGCATCGGAATCTAAAATTGTACTCACAGGAGAGGTTCAAATCATAGAAAGTTAGAGTGTCAGTCCTCTTGTACTTAAGTCAGCATTGTGCCTTTTGTATTAAATTCGGATGCAATTTCTGTGTATCATCGTCAATAAGAAGGTGCAAGGGATACAGAAAACCTGAAGTGAAGCATCGGAATCTAAAACTGGAATCACAGGAGAGGTTCAAATCAAAGAAAGTTATAGTGTCAGTCCTCTTTTACTTAAGTCGGCATTGTGCCTCTTGTATTAAATTCGGATGCAATTTCTGTGTATCATCGTCAATAAGAAGGTCCAAGGAATGCTGTAAACCTGAATTAAAGCATCGGAATCTAAAATTGTACTCACAGGAGATGTCCATATCATAGAAAGTAAGAGTGTCAGTCCTCTTGTACTTAAGTCGGCATTGTGCCTTTTGTATTAAATTCGGATGCAATTTCTGTGTTTCATCGTCAATAAGAAGGTCCGAGGGATACAGTAAACCTGAAGTGAAGCATCGGAATCTAAAACTGGAATCACAGGAGAGGTTCAAATCAGAGAAACTTAGAGTGTCAGTCCTCTTGTACTTAAGTCGGCATTGTGCCTTTTGTATTAAATTTGGATGCAAATTCTGTGTTACATCGTCAATAAGAAGGTCGAAGGGATACAGTAAACCTGAAGTGAAGCATCGGAATCTATAACTGGACTCACAGGAGTGGCTCAAATCATAGAAAGTTGTAGTGTCAGTCCTCTTGTACTTAAGTCGGCATTGTGCCTGTTGTATTAAATTCGGATGCAATTTCTGTGTTTCATCGTCAATAAGAAGGTCCAAGGGATGCTGTAAACCTGAAGTGAAGCATCAGAATCTAAAATTGTACTCACAGGGGATGTTCATACATAGAACGTTAGAGTGTCAGTCCTCTTGTACTTAAGTCGGCATTGTTCCTTTTGTATTAAATTCGGATGCAATTTCTGTGTTTCATCGTCAATAAGAAGGTCCAAGATATACAATAAACCTGAAGTGAAGCATCGGAATCTATAACTGGACTCACAGGTGAGGTTCAAATCATAGAAAGTTAGAGTGTCAGTCCTCTTGTACTTAAGTCGGCATTGTGCCTTTTGTATTAAATTCGGATGCAATTTCTGTGTTTCATCGTCAATAAGAAGGTCCAAGGGATATAGTAAACCTGAAGTGAAGCATCGGAATCTTAAACTGGACTCACAGGAGTGGTTCAAATCATAGAAAGTTAGTGTGTCAGTCCTCTTGTACTTAAGTCGGCATTGTGCCTTTTGTATTAAATTCGGATGCAATATCTGTTATTCATCGTCAATAAGAAGGTGTAAGGGATGCAGTAAACCTGAAGTGAAGCATCGGAATCTAAAATTGTACTCACAGGAGAGGTTCTTATCATAGAAAGTTAGAGTGTCAGTCCTCTTGTATTTAAGTCGGCATTGTGCCTTTTGTATTAAATTCGGATGTAATTTCTGTGTTTCATCGTTTATAAGAAGGTCCAAGGGATACAGTAAACCTGAAGTGAAGCATCGGAATCTAACACGGGACTCACAGGAGTGGTTCAAATCATAGAAAGTTAGTGTGTCAGTCCTCTTGTATTTAAGTCGGCATTTTGCCTTTTGTATTAAATTCGGATGCAATATCTGTGTTTCATCGTCAAGAAGAAGGTGTATGGGATGCAGTAAACCTGAAGTGAAGCATCTGAATCTAAAATTGTACTCACAGGAGAGGTTCAAATCATAGAAAGTTAGAGTGTCAGTCCTCTTGTACTTAAGTCAGCATTGTGCCTTTTGTATTAAATTCGGATGCAATTTCTGTGTATCATCGTCAATAAGAAGGTCCAAGGGATACAGAAAACCTGAAGTGAAGCATCGGAATCTAAAACTGGAATCACAGGAGAGTTTCAAATCAAAGAATGTTGGAGTGTCAGTCCTCTTGTACTTATGTCGGAATTGTGCCTTTTGTAATAAATTCGGATGCAATTTCTGTGTTTCATCGTCAATAAGAAGGTCCAAGCTATACAATAAACCTGAAGTGAAGCATCGGAATCTATAACTGGACTCACAGGTGAGGTTCAAATCATAGAAAGTTAGAGTGTCAGTCCTCTTGTACTTAAGTCAGCATTGTGCCTTTTGTATTAAATTCGGATGCAATATCTGTGTTTCATCGTCAATACGAAGATCCAAGGGATTCAGTAAACCTGAAGTGAAGCATCGAAATCTAAAATTGTACTCACAGGAGAGGTTCATATCATGGAATGTTAGAGTGTCAGTCCTCTTGTACTTAAGTCGTCATTGTGCCTTTTGTAATAAATTCGGATGCAATTTCTGTGTTTCATCGTCAATAAGAAGGTCCAAGATATACAATAAACCTGAAGTGAAGCATCGGAATCTATAACTGGACTCACAGGTGAGGTTCAAATCATAGAAAGTTAGAGTGTCAGTCCTCTTGTACTTAAGTCGGCATTGTGCCTTTTGTATTAAATTCGGATGCAATTTCTGTGTTTCATCGTCAATAAGAAGGTCCAAGGGATATAGTAAACCTGAAGTGAAGCATCGGAATCTTAAACTGGACTCACAGGAGTGGTTCAAATCATAGAAAGTTAGAGTGTCAGTCCTCTTGTACTTAAGTCGGCATTGTGCCTTTTGTATTAAATTCGGATGCAATATCTGTTATTCATGGTCAATAAGAAGGTGTAAGGGATGCAGTAAACCTGAAGTGAAGCATCGGAATCTAAAATTGTACTCACAGGAGAGGTTCTTATCATAGAAAGTTAGAGTGTCAGTCCTCTTGTACTTAAGTCGGCATTGTGCCTTTTGTATTAAATTCGGATGCAATTTCTGTGTTTCATCGTCAATAAGAAGGTCCAACGTATTCAGTAAACCTGAAGTGAAGCATCGGAATCTAAAATTGTACTCACAGGAGAGGTTCAAATCATAGAAAGTTAGAGTGTCAGTCCTCTTGTACTTAAGTCAGCATTGTGCCTTTTGTATTAAATTCGGATGCAATTTCTGTGTATCATCGTCAATAAGAAGGTCCAAGGGATACAGAAAACCTGAAGTGAAGCATCGGAATCTAAAACTGGAATCACAGGAGAGGTTCTAATCAAAGAAAGTTATAGTGTCAGTCCTCTTGTACTTAAGTCGGCATTGTGCCTCTTGTATTAAATTCGGATGCAATTTCTGTGTATCATCGTCAATAAGAAGGTCCAAGGGATGCTGTAAACCTTAATTGAAGCATCGGAATCTAAAATTGTACTCACAGGAGATGTTCATATCATAGAAAGTAAGAGTGTCAGTCCTCTTGTACTTAAGTCGGCATTGTGCCTTTTGTATTAAATTCGGATGCAATTTCTGTGTTTCATCGTCAATAAGAAGGTCCGAGGGATACAGTAAACCTGAAGTGAAGCATCGGAATCTAAAACTGGAATCACAGGAGAGGTTCAAATCAGAGAAACTTAGAGTGTCAATCCTCTTGTACTTAAGTCGGCATTGTGCCTTTTGTATTAAATTTGGATGCAAATTCTGTGTTTCATCGTCAATAAGAAGGTCGAAGGGATACAGTAAACCTGAAGTAAAGCATCGGAATCTATAACTGGACTCACAGGAGTGGCTCAAATCATAGAAAGTTATAGTGTCAGTCCTCTTGTACTTAAGTCGGCATTGTGCCTGTTGTATTAAATTCGGATGCAATTTCTGTGTTTCATCGTCAATAAGAAGGTCCAAGGGATGCTGTAAACCTGAAGTGAAGCATCAGATTCTAAAATTGTACTCACAGGGGATGTTCATACATAGAACGTTAGAGTGTCAGTCCTCTTGTACTTAAGTCAGCATTGTTCCTTTTGTATTAAATTCGGATGCAATTTCTGTGTTTCATCGTCAATAAGAAGGTCCAAGGTATACAGTAAACCTGAAGTGAAGCATCGGAATCTTAAACTGGACTCACAGGTGAGGTTCAAATCATAGAAAGTTAGAGTGTCAGTCCTCTTGTACTTAAGTCAGCATTGTGCCTTTTGTATTAAATTCGGATGCAATTTCTGTGTTTCATCGTCAATACGAAGGTCCAAGGGATACAGAAAACCTGAAGTGAAGCATCGGAATCTAAAACTGGAATCACAGGAGAGTTTCAAATCAAAGAATGCTGGAGTGTCAGTCCTCTTGTACTTATGTCGGAATTGCGCCTTTTGTAATAAATTCGGATGCAATTTCTGTGTTTCATCGTCAATAAGAAGGTCCAAGATATACAATAAACCTGAAGTGAAGCATCGGAATCTATAACTGGACTCACAGGTGAGGTTCAAATCATAGAAAGTTAGAGTGTCAGTCCTCTTGTACTTAAGTCAGCATTGTGCCTTTTGTATTAAATTCGGATGCAATTTCTGTGTTTCATCGTCAATACGAAGGTCCAAGGGATTCAGTAAACCTGAAGTGAAGCATCGAAATCTAAAATTGTACTCACAGGAGAGGTTCATATCATGGAATGTTAGAGTGTCAGTCCTCTTGTACTTAAGTCGTCATTGTGCCTTTTGTAATAAATTCGGATGCAATTTCTGTGTTTCATCGTCAATAAGAAGGTCCAAGGGATATAGTAAACCTGAAGTGAAGCATCGGAATCTTAAACTGGACTCACAGGAGTGGTTCAAATCATAGAAAGTTAGAGTGTCAGTCCTCTTGTACTTAAGTCGGCATTGTGCCTTTTGTATTAAATTCGGATGCAATATCTGTTATTCATCGTCAATAAGAAGGTGTAAGGGATGCAGTAAACCTGAAGTGAAGCATCGGAATCTAAAATTGTACTCACAGGAGAGATTCTTATCATAGAAAGTTAGAGTGTCAGTCCTCTTGTACTTAAGTCGGCATTGTGCCTTTTGTATTAAATTCGGATGCAATTTCTGTGTTTCATCGTCAATAAGAAGGTCCAAGGTATACAGTAAACCTGAAGTGAAGCATCGGAATCCAAAACTGGACTCACAGGTGAGGTTAAAATCCTAGAAAGTTAGAGTGTCAGTCCTCTTGTACTTAAGTCGGCATTGTGCCTTTTGTATTTCATTCGGATGCAATTTCTGTGTTTCATCGTCAATAAGAAGGCCCATGGGATACAGAAAACCTGAAGTGAAGCATCGGAATCTAAAACTGGAATTACAGGAGAGGTTCAAATCAAAGAAAGTTAGAGTGTCAGAGTGTCAGTCCTCTTGTACTTAAGTCGGCATTGTGCCTTTTGTTTTAAATTCGGATGCAATTTCTGTGTTTCATCGTCAATAAGAAGGTCCAAGGGATACAGTAAACCTTAAGTGAAGCATCGGAATCTAAAACTGGACTCACAGGAGAGGTTTAAACCATAGAAAGTTAGAGTGTCAGTCCTCTAGTACTTAAGTCGGCATTGTGCCTTTTGTATTAAATTTGGATGCAGTTTCTGTGTTTCATCGTTAATAAGAAGGTCCAAGGGATACAGAAAACCTGAAGTGAAGCATCGGAATCTTAAACTGGACTCACAGGAGTGGTTCAAATAGTAGAAAGTTAGTGTGTCAGACCTCTTGTATTTAAGTCGGCATTGTGCCTTTTGTATTAAATTCGGATGCAATATCTGTGTTTCATCGTCAAGAAGAAGGAGTAAGGGATGCAGTAAACCTGAAGTGAAGCATCGGAATCTAAAATTGTACTCACAGGAGAGGTTCTTATCATAGAAAGTTAGAGTGTCAGTCCTCTTGTACTTAAGTTGGCATTGTGCCTTTTGTATTAAATTCGGATGTAATTTCTGTGTTTCATCGTTTATAAGAAGGTCCAAGGGATACAGTAAACCTGAAGTGAAGCATCGGAATCTAACACGGGACTCACAGGAGTGGTTCAAATCATAGAAAGTTAGAGTGTCAGTCCTCTTGTACTTAAGTCGGCATTGTGCCTTTTGTATTAAATTCGGATGCAATTTCTGTGTTTCATCGACAATAACAAGGTCTAAGGGATACAGTAAACCTGAAGTGAAGCCTCGGCATCTAAAACTGGACTCACAGGAGAGGTTCAAATCATAGAAAATTAGAGTGTCAGTCCTTTTGTACTTAAGTCGGCATTGTGCCTTTTATATTAAAATCGGATGCAATTTCTGTGCTTCATCGTCAAATAGATGTTCCAAGGGATACAGTAAACCTGAAGTGAAGCATCGGAATCTAAAACTGGACTCACAGGAGAGGTTCAAATCACAGAAACTTAGAGTGTCAGTCCTCTTGTACTTAAGTCGGCAATGTGCCTTTTGTATTAAATTCGGATGCAATTTCTGTGTTTCATTGTCAATAAGAAGGTACAAGGGATTCAGTAAACCTGAAGTGAAGCATCGGAATCTAAAACTGGACTAACAGGAGAGGTTCAAGTCATAGAAAGTTAGAATGTCAGTCCTCTTGTACTTTAGTCGGTATTGTGCGTTTTGTATTAAATTCGGATGCAATTTCTGTGTTTCATCGTCAATAAGAAGGTCCAAGGGATACAGTAAACCTGAAGTGAAGCATCGGAATCTTAAACTGGACTCACAGGAATGGTTCAAATCATAGAAAGTTAGAGTGTCAGTCCTCTTGTACTTAAGTCGGCATTGTGCTTTTGTATTAAATTCGGTTGCAATTTCTGTGTTCCATCGTCAATAAGAAGGTCCGAGGGATACAGTAAACCTGAAGTGAAACCTCGGCATCTAAACTGGACTCACAGGAGAGGTTCAAATCATAGAAAGTTAGAGTGTCAGTCCTCTTGTACTTAAGTCGGCATTGTGCCTTTTGTATTAAATTCGGATGCAATTTCTGTGTTTCATCTTCAATAAGAAGGTCCAAGGGATACAGTAAACCTGAAGTGAAGCATCGGAATCTAAAACTGGACTCACAGGAGATTTTCAAATCATAGAAAGTTAGAGTGTCAGTCCTCTTGTACTTAAGTCGGCATTGTGCCTTTTGTATTACATTCGTATGCAATTTCTGTGTTTCATCGTCAATAAGAAGATCCAAGGGATACAGTAAACCTGAAGTGAAGCATCGGAATCTAAAACTTAACTCACAGGAGAGGTTCAAATCGTAGAAAGTTAGTGTGTCAGTCCTCTTGTACTTAAGTCGGCATTGTGCCTTTTGTATTAAATTCGGATGCAAATTCTGTGTTTCATCGTCAATAAGAAGGTCGAAGAGATACAGTAAACCTGAAGTGAAGCATCGGAATCTATAACTGGACTCACAGGAGTGGCTCAAATCATTGAAAGTTATAGTGTCAGTCCTCTTGTACTTAAGTCGGCATTGTGCCTTTTGTATTACATTCGTATGCAATTTCTGTGTTTCATCGTCAATAAGAAGATCCAAGGGATACAGTAAACCTGAAGTGAAGCATCGGAATCTAAAACTGGACTCACAGGAGATGTTCAAATCATAGAAAGTTAGAGTGTCAGTCCTCTTGTACTTAAGTCGTCATTGTGCCTTTTGTATTACATTCGTATGCAATTTCTGTGTTTCATCGTCAATAAAAAGGTCCAAGGGATGCTGTAAACCTGAAGTGAAGCATCAGAATCTAAAATTGTACTCACAGGGGATGTTCATACATAGAAAGTTAGAGTGTCAGTCCTCTTGTACTTAAGTCGGCATTGTTCCTTTTGTATTAAATTCGGATGCAATTTCTGTGTTTCATCGTCAATAAGAAGGTCCAAGGTATACAGTAAACCTGAAGTGAAGCATCGGAATCTTAAACTAAACTCACAGGTGAGGTTCAAATCATAGAAAGTTAGAGTGTCAGTCCTCTTGTACTTAAGTCAGCATTGTGCCTTTTGTATTAAATTCGGATGCAATTTCTGTGTTTCATCGTCAATAAGAAGGTCCAAGGGATACAGAATACCTGAAGTGAAGCATCGGAATCTAAAACTGGAATCACAGGAGAGTTTCAAATCAAAGAATGTTGGAGTGTCAGTCCTCTTGTACTTATGTCGGAATTGTGCCTTTTGTATTAAATTCGGATGCAATTTCTGTTTTTCATCGTCAATAAGAAGGTCCAAGATATACAATAAACCTGAAGTGAAGCATCGGAATCTATAACTGGACTCACAGGTGAGGTTCAAATCATAGAAAGTTAGAGTGTCAGTCCTCTTGTACTTAAGTCGGCATTGTGCCTTTTGTATTAAATTCGGATGCAATTTCTGTGTTTCATCGTCAATAAGAAGGTCCAAGGGATATAGAAAACCTGAAGTGAAGCATCGGAATCTTAAACTGGACTCACAGGAGTGGTTCAAATCATAGAAAGTTAGAGTGTCAGTTCTCTTGTACTTAAGTCGGCATTGTGACTTTTGTATTAAATTCGGATGCAATATCTGTTATTCATCGTCAATAAGAAGGTGTAAGGGATGCAGTAAAGCTGAAGTGAAGCATCGTAATCTAAAATTGTACTCACAGGAGAGGTTCTTATCATAGAAAGTTAGAGTGTCAGTCCTCTTGTACTTAAGTCGGCATTGTGCCTTTTGTATTAAATTCGGACGCAATTTCTGTGTTTCATCGTCAATAAGAAGGTCCAAGGTATACAGTAAACCTGAAGTGAAGCATCGGAATCTTAAACTGGACTCACAGGTGAGGTTCAAATCCTAGAAAGTTAGAGTGTCAGTCCTCTTGTACGTAAGTTGGCATTGTGCCTTTTGTATTAAATTCGGATGCAATTTCTGTGTTTCATCGTCAATAAGAAGGCCCAAGGGATACAGAAAACCTGAAGTGAAGCATCGGAATCTAAAACTGGAATTACAGGAGAGGTTCAAATCAAAGAAAGTTAGAGTGTCAGAGTGTCAGTCCTCTTGTACTTAAGTCGGCATTGTGCCTTTTGTTTTAAATTCGGATGCAATTTCTGTGTTTCATCGTCAATAAGAAGGTCCAAGGGATACAGTAAACCTGAAGTGAAGCATCGGAATCTAAAACTGGACTCACAGGAGAGGTTTAGACCATAGAAAGTTAGAGTGTCAGTCCTCTTGTACTTAAGTCGGCATTGTGCCTTTTGTATTAAATTTGGATGCAGTTTCTGTGTTTCATCGTTAATAAGAAGGTCCAAGGGATACAGAAAACCTGAAGTGAAGCATCGGAATCTTAAACTGGACTCACAGGAGTGGTTCAAATCATAGAAAGTTAGTGTGTCAGTCCTCTTGTATTTAAGTCGGCATTGTGCCTTTTGTATTAAATTCGGATGCAATATCTGTGTTTCATCGTCAAGAAGAAGGTGTAAGGGATGCAGTAAATCTGAAGTGAAGCATCGGAATCTAAAATTGTACTCACAGGAGAGGTTCTTATCATAGAAAGTTAGAGTGTCAGTCCTCTTGTACTTAAGTCGGCATTGTGCCTTTTGTATTAAATTCGGATGTAATTTCTGTGTTTCATCGTTTATAAGAAGGTCCAAAGGATACAGTAAACCTGAAGTGAAGCATCGGAATCTAACACGGGACTCACAGGAGTGGTTCAAATCATAGAAAGTTAGAGTGTCAGTCCTCTTGTACTTAAGTCGGCATTGTGCCTTTTGTATTAAATTCGGATGTAATTTCTGTGTTTCATCGTTTATAAGAAGGTCCAAAGGATACAGTAAACCTGAAGTGAAGCATCGGAATCTAACACGGGACTCACAGGAGTGGTTCAAATCATAGAAAGTTAGAGTGTCAGTCCTCTTGTACTTAAGTCGGCATTGTGACTTTTGTATTAAATTCGGATGCAATTTCTGTGTTTCATCGTCAATAAGAAGGTCCAAGGGATGCAGTAAACCTGAAGTGAAGCATCGGAATCTAAAATTGTACTCACAGGAGAGGTTCATAGCATGGAATGTTAGAGTGTCAGTCCTCTTGTACTTAAGTCGGCATTGTGCCTTTTGTAATAAATTCGGATGCAATTTCTTTGTTTCATCGTCAATAAGAAGGTCCAAGATATACAATAAACCTGAAGTGAAGCATCGGAATCTAAAACTGGACTCACAGGTGAGGTTCAAATCATAGAAAGTTAGAGTGTCAGTCCTCTTGTACTTAAGTCGGCATTGTGCCTTTTGTATTAAATTCGGATGCAATTTCTGTGTTTCATCGTCAATAAGAAGGTGTAAGAGATACAGTAAACCTGAAGTGAAGCATCGGAATCTAAAACTGGACTAACAGGAGAGGTTCAAATCATAGAAAGTTAGAATGTCAGTCCTCTTGTACTTTAGTCGGTATTGTGCTTTTTGTATTAAATTCGGATGCAATTTCTGTGTTTCATCGTCAATAAGAAGGTCCAAGGGATACAGTAAGTCTGAAGTGAAGCCTCGGAATCTAAAACTGGACTCACAGGAGTGGTTCAAATCATAGAAAATTAGAGTGTCAGTCCTCTTGTACTTAAGTCGGCATTGTGCCTTTTGTATTAAATTCGGATGCAATTTCTGTGTTTCATCGTCAATAAGAAGGTCCAAGGGATGCAGTAAACCTGAAGTGAAGCATCGGAATCTAAAATTGTACTCACAGGAGAGGTTCACAGCATGGAATGTTAGAGTGTCAGTCCTCTTGTACTTAAGTCGGCATTGTGCCTTTTGTAATTAATTCGGATGCAATTTCTTTGTTTCATCGTCAATAAGAAGGTCCAAGATATACAATAAACCTGAAGTGAAGCATCGGAATCTAAAACTGGACTCACAGGTGAGGTTCAAATCATAGAAAGTTAGAGTGTCAGTCCTCTTGTACTTAAGTCGGCATTGTGCCTTTTGTATTAAATTCGGATGCAATTTCTGTGTTTCATCGTCAATAAGAAGGTCCAAGGGATACAGTAAACCTGAAGTGAAGCATCGGAATCTTAAACTGAACTCACAGGAGTGGTTCAAATCAAAGAAAGTTAGAGTGTCAGTCCTCTTGTACTTAAGTCGGCATTGTGCCTTTTGTATTAAATTCGGATGCAATATCTGTGTTTCATCGTCAATAAGAAGGTGTAAGAGATACAGTAAACCTGAAGTGAAGCATCGGAATCTAAAACTGGACTAACAGGAGAGGTTCAAATCATAGAAAGTTAGAATGTCAGTCCTCTTGTACTTTAGTCGGTATTGTGCCTTTTGTATTAAATTCGGATGCAATTTCTGTGTTTCATCGTCAATAAGAAGGTCCAAGGGATACAGTAAACCTGAAGTGAAGCATCGGAATCTTAAACTGGACTCACAGGAGTGGTTCAAATCATAGATAGTTAGAGTGTCAGTCCTCTTGTACTTAAGTCGGCATTGTGCTTTTGTATTAAATTCGGATGCAATTTCTGTGTTTCATCGTCAATAAGAAGGTCAGAGGGATACAGTAAACATGAAGTGAAACCTCGGCATCTAAAACTGGACTCACAGGAGAGGTTCAAATCATAGAAAGTTAGAGTGTCAGTCCTCTTGTACTTAAGTCGGCATTGTGCCTTTTGTATTAAATTCGGATGCAATTTCTGTGTTTCATCTTCAATAAGAAGGTCCAAGGGATACAGTAAACCTGAAGTGAAGCATCGGAATCTAAAACTGGACTCACAGGAGACGTTCAAATCATAGAAAGTTAGAGTGTCAGTCCTCTTGTACTTAAGTCGGCATTGTGCATTTTGTATTAAATTCGGATGCAATTTTTAGTGTTTCATCGTCAATACGAAGGTCCAAGGGATTCAGTAAACCTGAAGTGAAGCATCGAAATCTAAAACTGGACTCACAGGTGAGGTTCAAATCATAGAAAGTTAAAGTGTCAATCCCCTTGTACTTAAGTCGGCATAGTGCCTTTTGTATTAAATTCGGATGCAATTTCTGTGTTTCATCGTCAATAAGAAGGTCGAAGGGATACAGTAAACCTGAAGTGAAGCATCGGAATCTATAACTGGCCTCACAGGAGTGGCTCAAATCATAGAAAGTTATAGTGTCAGTCCTCTTGTACTTAAGTCGGCATTGTGCCTCTTGTATTAAATTCGGATGCAATTTCTGTGTATCATCGTCAATAAGAAGGCCCAAGGGATGCTGTAAACCCAAATTGAAGCATCGGAATCTAAAATTGTAATCACAGGAGCTGTTCATATCATAGAAACTTAGAGTGTCAGTCCTCTTGTACTTAAGTCGGCATTGTGCCTTTTGTATTAAAATCGGATGCAATTTCTGTGTTTCATCGTCAATAAGAAGGTCCAAGGGATACAGTAAACCTGAAGTGAAGCATCGGAATCTAAAACTGGAATCACAGGAGAGGTTCAAATCAGAGAAACTTAGGGTGTCAGTCCTCTTGTACTTAAGTCGGCATTGTGCCTTTTGTATTAAATTCGGATGCAATTTCTGTGTTTCATCGTCAATAAGAAAGTCCAAGGGATACAATAAACCAGAAGTGAAGCATCGGAATCTAAAACTGGACTCACAGGTGAGGTTGAAATCATAGAAACTTAGAGTGTCAGCCCCTTGTACTTAAGTCGGCATTGTGCCTTTTGTATTAAATTCGTATGCAATTTCTGTGTTTCATCGTCAATAAGAAGATCCAAGGGATACAGTAAACCAGAAGTGAAGCATCGGAATCTAAAACTGGACTCACAGGAGAGGTTCAAATCGTAGAAAGTTAGTGTGTCAGTCCTTTTGTACTTAAGTCGGCATTGTGCATTTTGTATTAAATTCGGATGCAATTTCTGTGTTTCATCGTCAATAAGAAGGTCCAAGGGATGCTGTAAACCTGAATTGAAGCATCGGAATCTAAAATTGTACTCACAGGAGATGTTCATATCATAGAAAGTTTGAATGTCAGTCCTCTTGTACTTAAGTCGGCATTGTGCCTTTTGTATTAAATTCGGATGCAAATTCTGTGTTTCATCGTCAATAAGAAGGTCGAAGGGATACAGTAAACCTGAAGTGAAACATCGGAATCTATAACTGGACTCACAGGAGTGGCTCAAATCATAGAAAGTTATAGCGTCAGTCCTCTTGTACATAAGTCGGCATTGTGCCTGTTGTCTTAAATTCGGATGCAATTTCTGTGTTTCATCGTCAATAAGAAGGTCCAAGGGATGCTGTAAACCTGAAGTGAAGCATCGCAATCTAAAATTGTACTCACAGGGGATGTGCATACATAGAAAGTTAGAGTGTCAGTCCTCTTGTACTTAAGTCGGTATTGTGCCTTTTGTATTAAATTCGGATGAAATTTCTGTGTTTCATCGTCAATAAGAAGGTCTAAGGTATACAGTAGACCTGAAGTGAAGCATCGGAATCTTAAACTGGACTCACAGGTGAGGTTCAAATCATAGAAAGTTAGAGTGTCAGTCCTCTTGTAGTTAAGTTAGTATTGTGCATTTTGTATTAAATTCGGATGCAATTTCTGTGTTTCATGGTCAATTAGAAGGTCCAAGGGATACAGTAAACCTGAAGTGAAGCATCGGAATCTTAAACTGGACTCACAGGGGTGGTTCAAATCATAGAAAGTTAGAGTGTCAGTCCTCTTGTACTTAAGTCGGCATTGTGCCTTTTGTATTAAATTCGGATGCAATATCTGTGTTTCATCGTCAATAAGAAGGTGTAAGAGATACAGTAAACCTGAAGTGAAGCATCGGAATCTAAAACTGGACTAACAGGAGAGGTTCAAATCATAGAAAGTTAGAATGTCAGTCCTCTTGTACTTTAGTCGGTATTGTGCCTTTTGTATTAAATTCAGATGCAATTTCTGTGTTTCATCGTCAATAAGAAGGTCCAAGGGATACAGTAAACCTGAAGTGAAGCATCGGAATCTTAAACTGGACTCACAGGAGTGGTTCAAATCATAGAAAGTTAGAGTGTCAGTCCTCTTGTACTTAAGTCGGCATTGTGCTTTTGTATTAAATTCGGATGCAATTTCTGTGTTTCATCGTCAATAAGAAGGTCAGAGGGATACAGTAAACCTGAAGTGAAACCTCGGCATCTAAAACTGGACTCACAGGAGAGGTTCAAATCATAGAAAGTTAGAGTGTCAGTCCTCTTGTACTTAAGTAGGCATTGTGCCTTTTGTATTAAATTCGGATGCAATTTCTGTGTTTCATCTTCAATAAGAAGGTCCAAGGGATACAGTAAACCTGAAGTGAAGCATCGGAATCTAAAACTGGACTCACAGGAGACGTTCAAATCATAGAAAGTTAGAGTGTCAGTCCTCTTGTACGTAAGTCGGCATTGTGCCTTTTGTATTACATTCGTATGCAATTTCTGTGTTCCATCGTCAATAAGAAGATCCAAGGGATACAGTAAACCTGAAGTGAAGCATTGGAATCTAAAACTGGACTCACAGGAGAGGTTCAAATCGTAGAAAGTTAGTGTGTCAGTCCTCTTGTACTTAAGTCGGCATTGTGCATTTTGTATTAAATTCGGATGCAATTTTTAGTGTTTCATCGTCAATAAGAAGGTCCAAGGGATTCAGTAAACCTGAAGTGAAGCATCGAAATCTAAAACTGGACTCACAGGTGAGGTTCAAATCATAGAAAGTTAAAGTGTCAGTCCTCTTGTACTTAAGTCAACATAGTGCCTTTTGTATTAAATTCGGATGCAATATCTGTGTTTCATCGTCAATAAGAAGGTCGAAGGGATACAATAAACCTGAAGTGAAGCATCGGAATCTATAACTGGACTCACAGGAGTGACTCAAATCATAGAAAGTTATAGTGTCAGTCCTCTTGTACTTAAGTCGGCATTGTGCCTCTTGTATTAAATTCGGATGCAATTTCTGTGTATCATCGTCAATAAGAAGGCCCAAGGGATGCTGTAAACCTGAATTGAAGCATCGGAATCTAAAATTGTAATCACAGGAGCTGTTCATATCATAGAAACTTACAGTGTCAGTCCTCTTGTACTTAAGTCGGCATTGTGCCTTTTGTATTAAATTCGGATGCAATTTCTGTGTTTCATCGTCAATAAGAAGGTCCAAGGGATACAGTAAACCTGAAGTGAAGCATCGGAATCTAAAACTGGAATCACAGGAGAGGTTCAAATCAGAGAAACTTAGGGTGTCAGTCCTCTTGTACTTAAGTCGGCATTGTGCCTTTTGTATTAAATTCGGATGCAATTTCTGTGTTTCATCGTCAATAAGAAGGTCCAAGGGATACAATAAACCAGAAGTGAAGCATCGGAATCTAAAACTGGACTCACAGGTGAGGTTCAAATCATAGAAACTTAGAGTGTCAGCCCCTTGTACTTAAGTCGGCATTGTGCCTTTTGTATTAAATTCGTATGCAATATCTGTGTTTCATCGTCAATAAGAAGATCCAAGGGATACAGTAAACCAGAAGTGAAGCATCGGAATCTAAAACTGGACTCACAGGAGAGGTTCATATCGTATAAAGTTAGTGTGTCAGTCCTCTTGTACTTAAGTCGGCATTGTGCATTTTGTATTAAATTCGGATGCAAATTCTGTGTTTCATCGTCAATAAGAAGGTCCAAGGGATGCTGTAAACCTGAATTGAAGCATCGGAATCTAAAATTGTACTCACAGAAGATGTTCATATCATAGAAAGTTTGAGTGTCAGTCCTCTTGTACTTAAGTCGGCATTGTGCCTTTTGTATTAAATTCGGATGCAAATTCTGTGTTTCATCTTAAATAAGAAGGTCGAAGGGATACAGTAAACCTGAAGTGAAGCATCGGAATCTATAACTGGACTCACAGGAGTGGCTCAAATCATAGAAAGTTATAGCGTCAGTCCTCTTGTACTTAAGTCGGCATTGTGCCTGTTGTATTAAATTCGGATGCAATTTCTGTGTTTCATTGTCAATAAGAAGATCCAAGGGATACAGTAAACCAGAAGTGAAGCATCGGAATCTAAAACTGGACTCACAGGAGAGGTTCAAATCGTAGAAAGTTAGTGTGTCAGTCCTCTTGTACTTAAGTTGGCACTGTGCATTTTGTATTAAATTCGGATGCAATTTCTGTGTTTCATCGTCAATAAGTTGGTCCAAGGGATTCAGTAAACCTGAAGTGAAGCATCGAAATCTAAAACTGGACGCACAGGTGAGGTTCAAATCATAGAAACTTAAAGTGTCAGTCCTCTTGTACTTAAGTCGGCATTGTGCCTTTTGTATTAAATTCGGATGCAAATTCTGTGATTCATCGTCAATAAGAAAGTCGAATGGATGCAGTAAACCTGAAGTGAAGCATCGGAATCTATAACTGGACTCACAGGAGTGGCTCAAATCATGGAAAGTTATAGTGTCAGTCCTCTTGTACTGAAGTCGGCATTGTGCCTGTTGTATTAAATTCGGATGCAATTTCTGTGTTTCATCGTCAATAAGAAGGCCCAAGGGATGCTGTAAACCTGAATTGAAGCATCGGAATCTAAAATTGTAATCACAGGAGCTGTTCATATCATAGAAACTTAGAGTGTCAGTCCTCTTGTACTTAAGTCGGCATTGTGCCTTTTGTATTAAATTCGGATGCAATTTCTGTGTTTCATCGTCAATAAGAAGGTCCAAGGGATACAGTAAACCTGAAGTGAAGCATCGGAATCTAAAACTGGAATCACAGGAGAGGTTCAAATCAGAGAAACTTAGGGTGTCAGTCCTCTTGTACTTAAGTCGGCATTGTGCCTTTTGTATTAAATTCGGATGCAATTTCTGTGTTTCATCGACAATAAGAAGGTCCAAGGGATACAATAAACCAGAAGTGAAGCATCGGAATCTAAAACTGGACTCACAGGTGAGGTTCAAATCATAGAAACTTAGAGTGTCAGCCCCTTGTACTTAAGTCGGCATTGTGCCTTTTGTATTAAATTCGTATGCAATTTCTGTGTTTCATCGTCAATAAGAAGATCCAAGGGATACAGTAAACCAGAAGTGAAGCATCGGAATCTAAAACTGGACTCACAGGAGAGGTTCAAATCGTAGAAAGTTAGTGTGTCAGTCCTCTTGTACTTAAGTCGGCATTGTGCATTTTGTATTAAATTCGGATGCAATTTCTGTGTTTCATCGTCAATAAGAAGGTCCAAGGGATGCTGTAAACCTGAATTGAAGCATCGGAATCTAAAATTGTACTCACAGGAGATGTTCATATCATAGAAAGTTTGAGTGTCAGTCCTCTTGTACTTAAGTCGGCATTGTGCCTTTTGTATTAAATTCGGATGCAAATTCTGTGTTTCATCGTCAATAAGAAGGTCGAAGGGATACAGTAAACCTGAAGTGAAGCATCGGAATCTATAACTGGACTCACAGGAGTGGCTCAAATCATAGAAAGTTATAGCGTCAGTCCTCTTGTACTTAAGTCGGCATTGTGCCTGTTGTATTAAATTCGGATGCAATTTCTGTGTTTCATCGTCAATAAGAAAGTCCAAGGGATGCTGTAAACCTGAAGTGAAGCATCGGAATCTAAAATTGTACTCACAGGGGATGTTCATACATAGAAAGTTATAGTGTCAGTCCTCTTGTACTTAAGTCGGCATTGTGCCTTTTGTATTAAATTCGGATGCAATTTCTGTGTTTCATCGTCAATAAGAAGGTCTAAGGTATACAGTAGACCTGAAGTGTAGCATCGGAATCTTAAACTGGACTCACAGGTGAGGTTCAAATCATAGAAAGTTAGAGTGTCAGTCCTCTTGTACTTAAGTCAGTATTGTGCCTTTTGTATTAAATTCGGATGCAATTTCTGTGTTTCATCGTCAATAAGAAGGTCCAAGGGATACAGAAAACCTGAAGTGAAGCATCGGAATCTAAAACTGGAATCACAGGAGAGGTTCAAATCAAAGAAAGTTATAGTGTCAGTCCTCTTGTACTTAAGTCGGCATTGTGCCTCTTGTATTAAATTCGGATGCAATTTCTGTGTATCATCGTCAGTAAGAAGGTCCAAGGGATGCTGTAAACCTGAATTGAAGCATCGGAATCTAAAATTGTACTCACAGGAGATGTTCATATCGTAGAAAGTTTGAGTGTCAGTCCTCTTGTACTTAAGTCGGCATTGTGCCTTTTGTATTAAATTCGGATGCAATTTCTGTGTTTCATTGTCAATAAGATGGTCTTAGGGATACAGTAAACCTGAAGTGAAGCATCGGAATCTAAAACTGGAATCACAGGAGAGGTTCAAATCAGAGAAACTTAGAGTGTCAGTCCTCTTGTACTTAAGTCGGCATTGTGCCTTTTGTATTAAATTCGGATGATATTTCTGTGTTTCATCGTCAATAAGAAGGTCCAAGGGATACAGAAAACCTGAAGTGAAGCATCGGAATCTAAAACTGGAATCACAGGAGAGGTTCAAATCTAAGAAAGTTGGAGTGTCAGTCCTCTTGTACTTAAGTCGGAATTGTGCCTTTTGTATTAAATTCGGATGCAATTTCTGTGTTTCATCGTCAATAAGAAGGTCCAAGGGATACAGTAAACCTGAGGTGAAGCATCGGAATCTAAAACTGGACTAACAGGAGAGGTTCAAATCATACAAAGATAGAATGTCAGTCCTCTTGTACTTAAGTTGGTATTGTGCCTTTTGTATTAAATTCGGATGCAATTTCTGTGTTTCATCGTCAATAAGAAGGTGCAAGGGATACAGTAAACCTGAAGTTAAGCATCGGAATCTCAAACTGGACTCACAGGAGTGGTTCAAAACATAGAAAGTTAGAGTGTCGGTCCTCCTGTACGTAAGTCGGCAATGTGAATTTTGTATTAAATTCGGATGCAATTTCTGTGTTTCACCGTCAATAAGAAGGTCCAAGGGATACAGTAAACCTTAAGTGAAGCATCGGAATCTAAAACTGGACTAACAGGAGAGGTTCAAATCATAGAAAGTTAGAGTGTCAGTCCTCTTGTACTTAAGTCGGCATTGTGCCTTTTGTATTAAAATCGGATGCAATTTCTGTGTTTCATCGTCAATAAGAAGGTTCAAGGGATGCAGTAAACATGAAGTGAAGCATCGGAATCTATTATTGTACACACAGGAGAGGTTCATATCATGGAATGTTAGAGTGTCAGTCCTCTTGTTCTTAAGTCGGCATTGTGCCTTTTGTAATGAATTCGGATGCAATTTCTGTGTTTCATCGTCAATAAGAAGGTCCAAGATATACAATGAACCTGAAGTGAAGCTTCGGAATCTAAAACTGGACTCACAGGTGAGGTTCAAATCAAAGAAAGTTAGAGTGTCAGTCCTCTTGCACTTAAGTCGGCATTGTGCCTTTTGTATTAAATTCGGATGCAATTTCTGAGATTCATCGTCTATAAGAAGGTCCAAGGGATACAGTAAACCTGAAGTGAAGCATCGGAATCTTAAACTGGACTCACAGGTGAGGTTCAAATCATAGAAAGTTAGCGTGTCAGTCCTCTTGTACTTAAGTCGGCATTGTGCCTTTTGTATTAAATTCGGATGCAATTACTGTGTTTCATCGTCAATAAGAAGGTCCAAGGGATACAGAAAACCTGAAGTGAAGCATCGGAATCTAAAACTGGAATCACAGGAGAGGTTCAAATCAAAGAAAGTTGGAGTGTCAGGCCTCTTGTACTTAAGTCGGAATTGTGCCTTTTGTATTAAATTTGGATGCAATTTCTGTGTTTCATAGTCAATAAGAAGGTCCAAGGGATACAGTTAACCTGAAGTGAAGCATCGGAATCAAAAACTGGACTCACAGGAGAGGTTCAAATCATAGAAAGTTAGAGTATCAGTCCTCTTGTGCTTGGGTCGGCATTGTGCCTTTTGTATTAAATTCGGATGCAATTTCTGTGTATCAACGTCAATAAGAAGGCCCAAGGGATGCTGTAAACCTGAATTGAAGCATCGGAATCTAAAATTGTAATCACAGGAGCTGTTCATATCATAGAAACTTACAGTGTCAGTCCTCTTGTACTTAAGTCGGCATTGTGCCTTTTGTATTAAATTCGGATGCAATTTCTGTGTTTCATCGACAATAAGAAGGTCCAAGGGATACAGTAAACCTGAAGTGAAGCATCGGAATCTAAAACTGGAATCACAGGAGAGGTTCAAATCAGAGAAACTTAGGGTGTCAGTCCTCTTGTACTTAAGTCGGCATTGTGCCTTTTGTATTAAATTCGGATGCAATTTCTGTGTTTCATCGTCAATAAGAAGGTCCAAGGGATACAATAAACCAGAAGTGAAGCATCGGAATCTAAAACTGGACTCACAGGTGAGGTTCAAATCATAGAAACTTAGAGTGTCAGCCCCTTGTACTTAAGTCGGCATTGTGCCTTTTGTATTAAATTCGTATGCAATTTCTGTGTTTCATCGTCAATAAGAAGATCCAAGGGATACAGTAAACCAGAAGTGAAGCATCGGAATCTAAAACTGGACTCACAGGAGAGGTTCAAATCGTAGAAAGTTAGTGTGTCAGTCCTCTTGTACTTAAGTCGGCATTGTGCATTTTGTATTAAATTCGGATGCAATTTCTGTGTTTCATCGTCAATAAGAAGGCCCAAGGGATGCTGTAAACCTGAATTGAAGCATCGGAATCTAAAATTGTAATCACAGGAGCTGTTCATATCATAGAAAATTAGAGTGTCAGTCCTCTTGTACTTAAGTCGGCATTGTGCCTTTTGTATTAAATTCGGATGCAATTTCTGTGTTTCATCGTCAATAAGAAGGTCCAAGGGATACAGTAAACCTGAAGTGAAGCATCGGAATCTAAAACTGGAATCACAGGAGAGGTTCAAATCAGAGAAACTTAGGGTGTCAGTCCTCTTGTACTTAAGTCGGCATTGTGCCTTTTGTATTAAATTCGGATGCAATTTCTGTGTTTCATCGTCAATAAGAAGGTCCAAGGGATACAATAAACCAGAAGTGAAGCATCGGAATCTAAAACTGGACTCACAGGTGAGGTTCAAATCATAGAAACTTAGAGTGTCAGCCCCTTGTACTTAAGTCGGCATTGTGCCTTTTGTATTAAATTCGTATGCAATTTCTGTGTTTCATCGTCAATAAGAAGATCCAAGGGATACAGTAAACCTGAAGTGAAGCATCGGAATCTATAACTGGACTCACAGGAGTGGCTCAAATCATAGAAAGTTATAGCGTCAGTCCTCTTGTACTTAAGTCGGCATTGTGCCTGTTGTATTAAATTCGGATGCAATTTCTGTGTTTCATCGTCAATAAGAAGGTCCAAGGGATGCTGTAAACCTGAAGTGAAGCATCGGAATCTAAAATTGTACTCACAGGGGATGTTCATACATAGAAAGTTATAGTGTCAGTCCTCTTGTACTTAAGTCGGCATTGTGCCTTTTGTATTAAATTCGGATGCAATTTCTGTGTTTCATCGTCAATAAGAAGGTCTAAGGTATACAGTAGACCCGAAGTGAAGCATCGGAATCTTAAACTGGACTCACAGGTGAGGTTCAAATCATAGAAAGTTAGAGTGTCAGTCCTCTTGTACTTAAGTCAGTATTGTGCCTTTTGTATTAAATTCGGATGCAATTTCTGTGTTTCATCGTCAATAAGAAGGTCCAAGGGATACAGAAAACCTGAAGTGAAGCATCGGAATCTAAAACTGGAATCACAGGAGAGGTTCAAATCAAAGAAAGTTATAGTGTCAGTCCTCTTGTACTTAAGTCGGCATTGTGCCTCTTGTATTAAATTCGGATGCAATTTCTGTGTATCATCGTCAGTAAGAAGGTCCAAGGGATGCTGTAAACCTGAATTGAAGCATCGGAATCTAAAATTGTACTCACAGGAGATGTTCATATCGTAGAAAGTTTGAGTGTCAGTCCTCTTGTACTTAAGTCGGCATTGTGCCTTTTGTATTAAATTCGGATGCAATATCTGTGTTTCATCGTCAATAAGAAGGTCTTAGGGATACAGTAAACCTGAAGTGAAGCATCGGAATCTAAAACTGGAATCACAGGAGAGGTTCAAATCGGAGAAACTTAGAGTGTCAGTCCTCTTGTACTTAAGTCGGCATTGTGCCTTTTGTATTAAATTCGGATGCAATTTCTGTGTTTCATCGTCAATAAGAAGGTCCAAGGGATACAGAAAACCTGAAGTGAAGCATCGGAATCTAAAACTGGAATCACAGGAGAGGTTCAAATCAAAGAAAGTTGGAGTGTCAGTCCTCTTGTACTTAAGTCGGAATTGTGCCTTTTGTATTAAATTCGGATGCAATTTCTGTGTTTCATCGTCAATAAGAAGGTCCAAGGGATACAGTAAACCTGAGGTGAAGCATCGGAATCTAAAATTGGACTAACAGGAGAGGTTCAAATCATACAAAG
The DNA here is from genome assembly GCF_021461395.2 of Schistocerca americana. NCBI lineage: Eukaryota > Metazoa > Arthropoda > Insecta > Orthoptera > Acrididae > Schistocerca > Schistocerca americana. The sequence continues at coordinate 35,786,233 of NC_060128.1, forward strand.
ATAGAATGTCAGTCCTCTTGTACTTAAGTTGGTATTGTGCCTTTTGTATTAAATTCGGATGCAATTTCTGTGTTTCATCGTCAATAAGAAGGTGCAAGGGATACAGTAAACCTGAAGTGAAGCATCGGAATCTCAAACTGGACTCACAGGAGTGGTTCAAAACATAGAAAGTTAGAGTGTCGGTCCTCCTGTACTTAAGTCGGCAATGTGAATTTTGTATTAAATTCGGATGCAATTTCTGTGTTTCACCGTCAATAAGAAGGTCCAAGGGATACAGTAAACCTTAAGTGAAGCATCGGAATCTAAAACTGGACTAACAGGAGAGGTTCAAATCATAGAAAGTTAGAGTGTCAGTCCTCTTGTACTTAAGTCGGCATTGTGCCTTTTGTATTAAAATCGGATGCAATTTCTGTGTTTCATCGTCAATAAGAAGATTCAAGGGATGCAGTAAACCTGAAGTGAAGCATCGGAATCTATAATTGTACTCACAGGAGAGGTTCATATCATGGAATGTTAGAGTGTCAGTCCTCTTGTTCTTAAGTCGGCATTGTGCCTTTTGTAATTAATTCGGATGCAATTTCTGTGTTTCATCGTCAATAAGAAGGTCCAAGATATACAATGAACCTGAAGTGAAGCATCGGAATCTAAAACTGGACTCACAGGTAAGGTTCAAATCAAAGAAAGTTAGAGTGTCAGTCCTCTTGCACTTAAGTCGGCTTTGTGCCTTTTGTATTAAATTCGGATGCAATTTCTGAGTTTCATCGTCTATAAGGAGGTCCAAGGGATACAGTAAACCTGAAGTGAAGCATCGGAATCTTAAACTGGACTCACAGGTGAGGTTCAAATCATAGAAAGTTAGCGTGTCAGTCCTCTTGTACTTAAGTCGGCATTGTGCCTTTTGTATTAAATTCGGATGCAATTACTGTGTTTCATCGTCAATAAGAAGGTCCAAGGGATACAGAAAACCTGAAGTGAAGCATCGGAATCTAAAACTGGAATCACAGGAGAGGTTCAAATCAAAGAAAGTTGGAGTGTCAGGCCTCTTGTACTTAAGTCGGAATTGTGCCTTTTGTATTAAATTTGGATGCAATTTCTGTGTTTCATAGTCAATAAGAAGGTCCAAGGGATACAGTTAACCTGAAGTGAAGCATCGGAATCGAAAACTGGACTCACAGGAGAGGTTCAAATCATAGAAAGTTAGAGTGTCAATCCTCTTGTACTTAAGTCGGCATTGTGCCTTTTGTATTAAATTCGGATGCAAATTCTGTGTTTCATCGTCAATAAGAAGGTCCAAGGGATACAATAAACCTGAAGTGAAGCATCGGAATCTAAAACTGGACTCACAGGAGAGGTTCAAATCATAGAAAGTTAGAGTATCAGTCCTCTTGTACTTAGGTCGTCATTGTGCCTTTTGTATTAAATTCGGATGTAATTTCTGTGTTTCATCGTTTATAAGAAGGTCCAAGGGATACAGTAAACCTGAAGTGAAGCATCGGAAACTAACACGGGACTCACAGGAGTGGTTCAAATCACAGAAAGTTAGAGTGTCAGTCCTCTTGTACTTAAGTCAGCATTGTGCCTTTTGTATTAAATTCGGATGCAATTTCTGTGTTTCATCGTCAATAAGAAGGTCCAAGGGATACAGTAAACCTGAAGTGAAGCATCGGCATCTAAAACTGGACTCACAGGAGATGTTCAAATCATAGAGAGTTAGAGTGTCAGTCCTCTTGTACTTAAGTCGGCATTGTGCCTTTTGTATTAAATTCGGATGCAATTTCTGTGTTTCATCGACAATATGAAGGTCCAAGGGATACAGTAAACCTGAAGTGAAGCCTCGGCATCTAAAACTGGACTCACAGGAGAGGTTCAAATCATAGAAAATTAGAGTGTCAGTCCTTTTGTACTTAAGTCGGCATTGTGCCTTTTATATTAAAATCGGATGGAATTTCTGTGCTTCATCGTCAATAAGAAGGTCCAAGGGATACAGTAAACCTGAAGTGAAGCATCGGAATCTAAAACTGGACTCACAGGAGAGGTTCAAATCACAGAAACTTAGAGTGTCAGTCCTCTTGTACTTAAGTCGGCAATGTGCCTTTTGTATTAAATTCGGATGCAATTTCTGTGTTTCATTGTCAATAAGAAGTTACAAGGGATTCAGTAAACCTGAAGTGAAGCATCGAAATCTAAAACTGGACTCACAGGTGAGGTTCGAATCATAGAAAGTTTGAGTGTCAATCCTCTTGTACTTAAGTGGGCATTGTGCCTTTTGTATTAAATTCGGATGCAATTTCTGTGTTTCATCGTCAATAAGAAGGTCCAAGGGATACAGTAAACCTGAAGTGAAGCATCGGAATCTATAACTGGACTCACAGGAGTGGTTCAAATCATAAAAAGTGAGAGTGTCAGTCCTCTTGTACTTAAGTCGGCATTGTGCCTGTTGTATTAAATTTAGATGCAATTTCTGTGTTTCATCGTCAATAAGAAAGTCCAAGGGATGCAGTAAACCTGAAGTGAAGCATCGGAATCTAAAATTGTACTCACAGGAGAGGTTCATATCATTGAATGTTAGAGTGTCAGTCCTCTTGTACTTAAGTCGGCATTGTGCCTTTTGTAATTAATTCGGATGCAATTTCTGTGTTTCATCGTCAATAAGAAGGTCCAAGATATACAATAAACCTGAAGTGAAGCATCGGAATCTAAAACTGGACTCACAGGTGAGGTTCAAATTATAGAAAGTTAGAGTGTCAGTCCTCTTGTACTTAAGTCGGCATTGTGCCTTTTGTATTAAATTCGGATGCAATTTCTGTGTTTCATCGTCAATAAGAAGGTCCAAGGGATACAGTAAACCTGAAGTGAAGCATCGGCATCTAAAACTGGTCTCACAGGAGAGGTTCAAATCATTGAAAGTTAGAGTGTCAGTCCTCTTGTACTTAAGTCGGCATTGTGCCTTTTGTATTAAATACGGATGCAATTTCTGTGTTTCATCGTCAATAAGAAGATCCAAGGGATACAGTAAACCTGAAGTGAAACATCGGAATCTTAAACTGGACTCACAGGAGTGGTTCAAATCATAGAAAGTTAGAGTGTCAGTCCTCTTGTACTTAAGTCGGCATTGTGCCAGTTGTATTAAATTCGGATGCAATATCTGTGTTTCATCGTCAATAAGAAGATGCAAGGGATGCAGTAAACCTGAAGTGAAGCATCGGAATCTAAAATTGTACTCACAGGAGAGGTTCATATCATGGAATGTTAGAGTGTCAGTCCTCTTGTACTTAAGTCGGCATTGTGCCCTTTGTAATAAATTCGGATGCAATTTCTGTGTTTCATCGTCAATAAGAAGGTCCAAGATATACAATAAACCTGAAGTGAAGCATCGGAATCTAAAACTGGACTCACAGGTGAGGTTCAAATCATAGAAAGTTAGAGTGTCAGTCCTCTTGCACTTAAGTCGGCATTGTGCCTTTTGTATTAAATACGGATGCAATTTCTGTGTTTCATCGTCAATAAGAAGGTCCAAGGGATACAGTAAACCTGAAGTGAAACATCGGAATCTTAAACTGGACTCACAGGAGTGGTTCAAATCATAGAAAGTCAGAGTGTCAGTCCTCTTGTACTTAAGTCGGCATTGTGCCAGTTGTATTAAATTCGGATGCAATATCTGTGTTTCATCGTCAATAAGAAGATGCAAGGGATGCAGTAAACCTGAAGTGAAGCATCGGAATCTAAAATTGTACTCACAAGAAAGGTTCTTATCATAGAAAGTTAGAGTGTCAGTCCTCTTGTACTTAAGTCGGCATTGTGCCTTTTGTATTAAATTCGGATGCAATTTCTGTGTTTCATCGTCAATAAGAAGGTCCAAGATATACAATAAACCTGAAGTGAAGCATCGGAATCTATAACTGGACTCACAGGAGTGGTTCAAATCATAAAAAGTGAGAGTGTCAGTCCTCTTGTACTTAAAACGGCATTGTGCTTTTTGTATTAAATTCGGATGCAATTTCTGCGTTTCATCGTCAATAAGAAGGTCCAAGGGATACAGTAAAACTGAAGTGAAGCATCGGAATCTTAAACTGGACTCACAGGAGTGGATCAAATCATAGAAAGTTAGAGTGTCAGTCCTCTTGTACTTAAGTCGGTATTGTGCCTTTTGTATTAAATTCGGATGCAATTTCTGTGTTTCATCGTCAATAAGAAGGTGCAAGGGATACAGTAAACCTGAAGTGAAGCATCGGAATCTTAAACTGGACTCACAGGAGTGGTTCAAAACATAGAAAGTTAGAGTGTCGGTCCTCCTGTACTTAAGTCGGCAATGTGCCTTTTGTATTAAATTCGGATGCAATTTCTGTGTTTCATCGTCAATAAGAAGGTCCAAGGGATACAGTAAACCTGAAGTGAAGCATCGGAATCGAAAACTGGACTCACAGGAGAGGTTCAAATCATAGAAAGTTAGAGTGTCAGTCCTCTTGTACTTAAGTCGGCATTGTGCCTTTTGTATTAATGTGGGATGCAGTTTCTGTATTTCATCGTCAATAAGAAGGTCCAAGGAATACAGTAAACCTGAAGTGAAGCATCGGAATCTAAAACTTGACTCACAGGAGAGGTTCAAATCATAGAAAGTTAGAGTGTCAGTCCTCTTGTACTTAGGTCGGCATTGTGCCTTTTGTATTAAATTCGGATGTAATTTCTGTGTTTCATCGTTTATAAAGAGGTCCAAGTGATAGAGTAAACCTGAAGTGAAGCATCGGAATCTAACACGGTACTCACTGGAGTGGTTCAAATCATAGAAAGTTAGAGTGTCAGTCCTCTTGTACTTAAGTCGGCATGTGCCTTTTGTATTAAATTCGGATGCAATTTCTGTGTTTCATCTTCAATAAGAAGATCCAAGGGATACAGTAAATCTGAAGTGAAGCCTCGGAATCTAAAACTGGACTCACAGGAGAGGTTCAAATCATAGAAAGTTAGAGTGTCAGTCCTCTTGTACTTAAGTCGGCATTGTGCCTTTTGTATTAAATTCGGATGCAATTTCTGTGTTTCTTCGTCAATAAGAAGGTCCAAGGGATACAGTAAACCTGAAGTGAAGCCTCGGCATCTAAAACTGTACTCACAGGAGAGGTTCAAATCATAGAAAATTAGAGTGTCAGTCCTCTTGTACTTAAGTCGGCATTGTGCCTTTTGTATTAAAATCGGATGCAATTTCTGTGCTTCATCGTCAATAAGAAGGTCCAAGGCATACAGTAAATCTGAAGTGAAGCATCGGAATCTAAAACTGGACTCACAGGAGAGGTTCAAATCAGAGAAACTTAGAGTGTCAGTCCTCTTGTACTTAAGTCGGCATTGTGCCTTTTGTATTAAATTCGGATGCAATCTCTGTGTTTCATTGTCAATAAGAAGGTACAAGGGATTCAGTAAACCTGAAGTGAAGCATCGAAATCTAAAACTGGACTCACAGGTGAGGTTCAAATCATAGAAAGTTAGAGTGTCAGTCCTCTTGTACGTAAGTCGGCATTGTGCCTTTTGTATTAAATTCGGATGCAATTACTGTGTTTCATCGTCAATAAGAAGGTCCAAGGGATGCAGTAAACCTGAAGTGAAGCATTGGAATCTAAAATTGTACTCACAGGAGAGGTTCATATCATGGAATGTTAGAGTGTCAGTCCTCTTGTACTTAAGTCGGCATTGTGCCTTTTGTAATAAATTCGGATGCAATTTCTGTGTTTCATCGTCAATAAGAAGGTCCAAGATATACAATAAACCTGAAGTGAAGCATCGGAATCTAAAACTGGACTCACAGGTGAGGTTCAAATCATAGAAAGTTAGAGTGTCAGTCCTCTTGTACTTAAGTCGGCATTGTGCCTTCTGTATTAAATTCGGATGCAATTTCTGTGTTTCATCGTCAATAATAAGGTCCAAGGGATACAGTAAACCTGAAGTGAAACATCGGAATCTTAAACTGGACTCACAGGAGTGGTTCAAATCATAGAAAGTTAGAGTGTCAGTCCTCTTGTACTTAAGTCGGCATGGTGCCAGTTGTATTAAATTCGGATGCAATATCTGTGTTTCATCGTCAATAAGAAGGTGTAAGGGATGCAGTAAACCTGAAGTGAAGCATCGGAATCTAAAATTGTACTCACAAGAGAGGTTCTTATCATAGAAAGTTAGAGTGTCAGTCCTCTTGTACTTTAGTCGGCATTGTGCCTTTTGTATTAAATTCGGTTGCAAATTCTGTGTTTCATCGTCAATAAGAAGGTCCAAGGGATACAGTAAACCTGAAGTGAAACATCGGAATCTAAAACTGGACTCACAGGAGAGGTTCAAATCATAGAAAGTTAGAGTATCAGTCCTCTTGTACTTAGGTCGGCATTGTGCCTTTTGTATTAAATTCGGATGTAATTTCTGTGTTTCATCGCTTATAAGAAGGTCCAAGGGATACAGTAAACCTGAAGTGAAGCATCGTAATCTAACACGGGACTCACAGGAGTGGTTCAAATCACAGAAAGTTAGAGTGTCAGTCCTCTTGTACTTAAGTCAGCATTGTGCCTTTTGCATTAAATTCGGATGCAATTTCTGTGTTTCATCGTCAATAAGAAGGTCCAAGGGATACAGTAAACCTGAAGTGAAGCATCGGCATCTAAAACTGGACACACAGGAGAGGTTCAAATCATTGAAAGTTAGAGTGTCAGTCCTCTTGTACTTAAGTCGGCATTGTGCCTTTTGCATTAAATTCGGATGCAATTTCTGTGTTTCATCGTCAATAAGAAGGTCCAAGGGATGCAGTAAACCTGAAGTGAAGCATCGGAATCTAAAATTGTACTCACAGGAGAGGTTCATATCATGGAATGTTAGAGAGTCAGTCCTCTTGTACTTAAGTCGGCATTGTGCCTTTTGTAATAAATTCGGATGCAATTTCTGTGTTTCATCGTCAATAAGAAGGTCCAAGATATACAATAAACCTGAAGTGAAGCATCGGAATCTAAAACTGGACTCACAGGTGAGGTTCAAATCATAGAAAGTTAGAGTGTCAGTCCTCTTGTACTTAAGTCGGCATTGTGCCTTTTGTATTAAATTCGGATGCAATTTCTGTGTTTCATCGTCAATAAGAAGGTCCAAGGGATACAGTAAACCTGAAGTGAAACATCGGAATCTTAAACTGGACTCACAGGAGTGCTTCAAATCATAGAAAATTAGAGTGTCAGTCCTCTTGTACTTAAGTCGGCATTGTGCCAGTTGTATTAAATTCGGATGCAATATCTGTGTTTCATCGTCAATAAGAAGGTGTAAGGGATGCAGTAAACCTGAAGTGAAGCATCGGAATCTAAAATTGTACTCACAGCAGAGGTTCTTATCATAGAAAGCTAGAGTGGTAGTCCTCTTGTACTTAAGTCGGCATTGTGCCTTTTGTATTAAATTCGGATGCAAATTCTCTGTTTCATCGTCAATAAGAAGGTCCAAGGGATACAGTAAACCTGAAGTGAAACATCGGAATCTAAAACTGGACTCACAGGAGAGGTTCAAATCATAGAAAGTTAGAGTATCAGTCCTCTTGTACTTAGGTCGGCATTGTGCCTTTTGTATTAAATTCGGATGTAATTTCTGTGTTTCATCGTTTATAAGAAGGTCCAAGGGATACAGTAAACCTGAAGTGAAGCATCGTAATCTAACACGGGACTCACAGGAGTGGTTCAAATCACGGAAAGTTAGAGTGTCAGTCCTCTTGTACTTAAGTCAGCATTGTGCCTTTTGTATTAAATTCGGATGCAATTTCTGTGTTTCATCGTCAATAAGAAGGTCCAAGGGATACAGTAAACCTGAAGTGAAGCATCGGCATCTAATACTGGACTCACAGGAGAGGTTCAAATCATAGAAAGTTAGAGTGTCAGTCCACTTGTACTTAAGTCGGCATTGTGCCTTTTGTATTAAATTCGGATGCAATTTCTGTGTTTCATCGACAATAAGAAGGTCCAAGGGATACAGTAAACCTGAAGAGAAGCCTCGGCATCTAAAACTGGACTCACAGGAGAGGTTCAAATCATAGAAAATTAGAGTGTCAGTCGTTTTGTACTTAAGTCGGCATTGTGCCTTTTATATTAAAATCGGATGCAATTTCTGTGCTTCATCGTCAACAAGAAGGTCCAAGGGATACAGTAAACCTGAAGTGAAGCATCGGAATCTTAAACTGGACTCACAGGAGAGGTTCAAATCACAGAAACTTAGAGTGTGAGTCCTCTTGTACTTAAGTCGGCAATGTGCCTTTTGTATTAAATTCGGATGCAATTTCTGTGTTTCATTGTCAATAAGAAGGTACAAGGGATTCAGTAAACCTGAAGTGAAGCATCGAAATCTAAAACTGGACTCACAGGTGAGGTTCAAATCATAGAAATTTGAGTGTCAGTCCTCTTGTACTTAGGTGGGCATTGGGCCTTTTGTATTAAATTCGGATGCAATTTCTGTGTTTCATCGTCAATAAGAAGGTCCAAGGGATACAGTAAACCTGAAGTGAAGCATCGGAATCTACAACTGGACTCACAGGAGTGGTTCAAATCATAAAAAGTTAGAGTGTCAGTCCTCTTGTACTTAAGTCGGCATTGTGCCTGTTGTATTAAATTTGGATGCAATTTCTGTGTTTCATCGTCAATAAGAAAGTCCAAGGGACGCAGTAAACCTGAAGTGAAGCATCGGAATCTAAAATTTTACTCACAGGAGGGGTTCATATCATTGAATGTTAGAGTGTCAGTCCTCTTGTACTTAAGTCCCCATTGTGCCTTTTGTAATTAATTCGGATGCAATTTCTGTGTTTCATCGTCAATAAGAGGGTCCAAGATATACAATAAACCTGAAGTGAAGCATCGGAATCTAAAACTGGACTCACAGGTGAGGTTCAAATCATAGAAAGTTAGAGTGTCAGTCCTCTTGTACTTAATTCGGCATTGTGCCTTTTGTATTAAATTCGGATGCAATATCTGTGTTTCATCGTCAATAAGAAGGTGTAAGGAATGCAGTAAACCTGAAGTGAAGCATCGGAATCTAAAATTGTACTCACAGGAGAGGTTCTTATCATAGAAAGTTAGAGTGTCAGTCCTCTTATACTTAAGTCTGCATTGTGCCTTTTGTATTAAATATTGATGCAATTTCTGTGTTTCATCGTCCATAAGAAGGTCCAAGGTATACAGTAAACCTGAAGTGAAGCATCGGATACTTTAACTGGACTCACAGGTGAGGTTCAAATCATAGAAAGTTAGAGTGTCAGTCCTCTTGTACATAAGTCGGCATTGTGCCTTTTGTATTAAATTCGGATGCTATTTCTGTGTTTCATCGTCAATAAGCAGGTCCAAGGGATACAGAAAACCTGAAGTGAAGCATCGGAATCTAAAACTGGAATCACAGGAGAGGTTCAAATCAAAGTAAGTTAGAGTGTCAGAGTGTCAGTCCTCTTGTACTTAAGTCGGCATTGTGCCTTTTGTATTAAATTCGGATGCAGTTTCTGTGTTTCATCGTTTATAAGAAGGTCCAAGGGATACAGTAAACCTGAAGTGAAGTATCGGAATCTAACACGGGACTCACGGGAGTGGTTCAAATCATAGAAAGTTAGAGTGTCAGTCCTCTTGTACTTAAGTCAGCATTGTGCCTTTTGTATTAAATTCGGATGCAATTTCTGTGTTTCATCGAAAATAAGAAGGTCCAAGGGATACAGTAAACCTGAAGTGAAGCCTCGGCATCTAAAACTGGACTCACAGGAGAGGTTCAAATCAGAGAAACTTAGAGTGTCAGTCCTCTTGTACTTAAGTCGGCATTGTGCCTTTTGTATTAAATTCGGATGCAATTTCTGTGTTTCATTGTCAATAAGAAGGTCCAAGATATACAATAAACCTGAAGTGAAGCATCGAAATCTAAAACTGGACTCACAGGTGAGGTTCAAATCATAGAAAGTTTGAGTGTCAGTCCTCTTGTACTTAAGTCGGCATTGTGCCTTTTGTATTAAATTAGGATGCAATTTCTGTGTTTCATCGTCATTAAGAAGGTCGAAGGGATACAGTAAACCTGAAGTGAAACATCGGAATCTATAACTGGACTCACAGAAGTGGTTCAAATCAGAGTAAGTTAGAGTGTCAGTCCTCTTGTACTTCAGTCGGCATTGTGCCTGTTGTATTAAATTCCGATGCAATTTCTGTGTTTCATCGTCAATAAGAAGGTCCAAGGGATGCAGTAAACCTGAAGTGAAGCATCGGAATCTAAAATTGTACTCACAGGAGAGGTTCATATCATGGAATGTTAGAGTGTCAGTCCTCTTGTACTTAAGTCGGCATTGTGCCTTTTGGAATAAATTCGGATGCAATTTCTGTGCTTCATCGTCAATAAGAAGGTCCAAGATATACAATAAACCTGAAGTGAAGCATCGGAATCTAAAACTGGACTCACAGGTGAGGTTCAAATCATAGAAAGTTAGAGTGTCAGTCCTCTTCTACTTAAGTCGGCATTGTGCCTTTTGTATTAAATTCGGATGCAATTTCTGTGTTTCATCGTCAATAAGAAGGTCCAAGGGATACAGTAAACCTGAAGTGAAGCATCGGAATCTTAAACTGGACTCACAGGAGTGGTTCAAATCATAGAAAGTTAGAGTGTCAGTCCTCTTGTACTTAAGTCGGCATTGTGCCTTTTGTATTAAATTCGGATGCAATATATGTGTTTCATCGTCAATATGAAGGTGTAAGGGCTGCAGTGAACCTGAAGTGAAGCATCGGAATCTAAAATTGTACTCACAGGAGAGGTTCTTATCATAGAAAGTTAGAGTGTCAATCCTCTTGTACTTAAGTCGGCATTGTGCCTTTTGTATTAAATTCGGATGCAATTTCTGTGTTTCATCGTCAATAAGAAGATCCAAGGTATACAGTAAACCTGAAGTGAAGCATCGGAATCTTAAACTGGACTCACAGGTGAGGTTCAAATCATAGAAAGTTAGAGTGTCAGTCCTCTTGTACTTAAGTTGGCATTGTGCCTTTTGTATTACATTTGGATGCAATGTCTGTGTTTCATCGTTGATAAGAAAGTCCAAGGGATGCAGTAAACCTGAAGTGAAGCATCGGAATCAAAAATTGTACTCACAGGAGAGGTTCATATCATTGAATGTTAGAGTGTCAGTCCTCTTGTACTTATGTCCCCATTGTGCCTTTTGTAATTAATTCGGATGCAATTTCTGTGTTTAATCGTCAATAAGTGGGTCCAAGATATACAATAAACCTGAAGTAAAGCATCGGAATCTAAAACTGGACTCACAGGTGAGGTTCAAATCATAGAAAGTTAGAGTGTCAGTCCTCTTGTACTTAAGTCGGCATTGTGCCTTTTGTATTAAATTCGGATGCAATTTCTGTGTTTCATCTTCAATAAGAAGGTCCAAGGGATACAGTAAACCTGAAGTGAAGCTTAGGAATCTTAAACTGGACTCACAGGAGTGGTTCAAATCATAGAAAGTTAGAGTGTCAATCCTCTTGTACTTAAGTCGGCATTGTGCCTTTTGTATTAAATTCGGATGCAATATCTGTGTTTCATCGTCAATAAGAAGGTGTAAGGGATGCAGTAAACCTGAAGTGAAGCATCGGAATCTAAAATTGTACTCACAGGAGAGGTTCTTATCATAGAAAGTTAGAGTGTCAGTCCTCTTGTACTTAAGTCTGCATTGTGCCTTTTGTATTAAATTCGGATGCAATTTCTGTGTTTCATCGTCAATAAGAAGGTCCAAGGTATACAGTAAAAATGAAGTGAAGCATCGGATACTTTAACTGGACTCACAGGTGAGGTTCAAATCATAGAAAGTTAGAGTGTCAGTCCTCTTGTACATAAGTCGGCATTGTGCTTTTGTATTAAATTCGGATGCAAGTTCTGTGTTTCATCGTCAATAAGCAGGTCCAAGGGATACAGAATACCTGAAGTGAAGCATCGGAGTCTAAAACTGGAATCACAGGAGAGGTTCAAATCAAAGAATGTTAGAGTGTCAGAGTGTCAGTCCTCTTGTACTTAAGTCGGCATTGTGCCTTTTGTATTAAATTCGGATGCAATTTCTGTGTTTCATCGTCAATAAGAAGGTCCAAGGGATACAGTAAACCTGAAGTGAAGCATCGCAATCTAAAACTGGACTCACAGGAGAGGTTAAAATCATAGAAAGTTAGAGTGTCAGTCCTCTTGTACTTAGGTCGGCATTGTGCCTTTTGTATTAAATTCGGATGCAATTTCTGTGTTTCATTGTCAATAAGAAGGTACAAGGGATTCAGTAAACCTGAAGTGAAGCATCGAAATCTAAAACTGGACTCACAGGTGAGGTTCAAATCATAGAAAGTTTGAGTGTCAGTCCTCTTGTCCTTAAGTCGGCATTGTGCCTTTTGTATTAAATTCGGATGCAATTTCTGTGTTTCATCGTCATTAAGAAGGTCGAAGGGATACAGTAAACCTGAAGTGAAACATCGGAATCAATAACTGGACTCACAGATATGGTTCAAATCATAGTAAGTTAGAGTGTCAGTCCTCTTGTACTTCAGTCGGCATTGTGCCTGTTGTATTAAATTCGGATGTAATTTCTGTGTTTCATCGTTTATAAGAAGGTCCAAGGGATACAGTAAACCTGAAGTGAAGTATCGGAATCTAACACGGGACTCACGGGAGTGGTTCAAATCATAGAAAGTTAGAGTGTCAGTCCTCTTGTACTTAAGTCAGCATTGTGCCTTTTGTATTAAATTCGGATGCAATTTCTGTGTTTCATCGTCAATAAGAAGGTCCAAGGGATGCAGTAAACCTGAAGTGAAGCATCGGAATCTAAAATTGTACTCACAGGAGAGGTTCATATCATGGAATGTTAGAGTGTCAGTCCTCTTGTACTTAAGTCGGCATTGTGCCTTTTGTAATAAATTCGGATGCAATTTCTGTGCTTCATCGTCAATAAGAAGGTCCAAGGTATACAATAAACCTGAAGTGAAGCATCGGAATCTAAAACTGGACTCACAGGTGAGGTTCAAATCATAGAAAGTTAGAGTGTCAGTCCTCTTGTACTTAAGTCGGCATTGTGCCTTTTGTATTAAATTCGGATGCAATATCTGTGTTTCATCGTCAATATGAAGGTGTAAGGGATGCAGTAAACCTGAAGTGAAGCATCGGAATCTAAAATTGTACTCACAGGAGAGGTTCTTATCATAGAAAGTTAGAGTGTCAGTCCTCTTGTACTTAAGTCGGCAATGTGCCTTTTGTATTAAATTCGGATGCAATTTCTGTGTTTCATTGTCAATAAGAAGTTACAAGGGATTCAGTAAACCTGAAGTGAAGCATCGAAATCTAAAACTGGACTCACAGGTGAGGTTCGAATCATAGAAAGTTTGAGTGTCAGTCCTCTTGTACTTAAGTGGGCATTGTGCCTTTTGTATTAAATTCGGATGCAATTTCTGTGTTTCATCGTCAATAAGAAGGTCCAAGGGATACAGTAAACCTGAAGTGAAGCATCGGAATCTATAACTGGACTCACAGGAGTGGTTCAAATCATAAAAAGTGAGAGTGTCAGTCCTCTTGTACTTAAGTCGGCATTGTGCCTGTTGTATTAAATTTAGATGCAATTTCTGTGTTTCATCGTCAATAAGATAGTCCAAGGGATGCAGTAAACCTGAAGTGAAGCATCGGAATCTAAAATTGTACTCACAGGAGAGGTTCATATCATTGAATGTTAGAGTGTCAGTCCTCTTGTACTTAAGTCGGCATTGTGCCTTTTGTAATTAATTCGGATGCAATTTCTGTGTTTCATCGTCAATAAGAAGGTCCAAGGGATGCAGTAAACCTGAAGTGAAGCATCGGAATCTAAAACTGGACTCACAGGTGAGGTTCAAATTATAGAAAGTTAGAGTGTCAGTCCTCTTGTACTTAAGTCGGCATTGTGCCTTTTGTATTAAATTCGGATGCAATTTCTGGGTTTCATCGTCAATAAGAAGGTCCAAGGGATACAGTAAACCTGAAGTGAAGCATCGGAATCTTAAACTGGACTCACAGGAGTGGTTCAAAACATAGAAAGTTAGAGTGTCAGTCCTCTTGTACTTAAGTCGGTATTGTGCCTTTTGTATTAAATTCGGATGCAATTTCTGTGTTTCATCGTCAATAAGAAGGTGCAAGGGATACAGTAAACCTGAAGTGAAGCATCGGAATCTTAAACTGGACTCACAGGAGTGGTTCAAATCATAGAAAGTTAGAGTGTCGGTCCTCCTGTACTTAAGTCGGCAATGTGCCTTTTGTATTAAATTCGGATGCAATTTCTGTGTTTCATCGTCAATAAGAAGTCCAAGGGATACAGTAAACCTGAAGTGAAGCATCGGAATCGAAAACTGGACTCACAGGAGAGGTTCAAATCATAGAAAGTTAGAGTGTCAGTCCTCTTGTACTTAAGTCGGCATTGTGCCTTTTGTATTAATTTGGGATGCAGTTTCTGTATTTCATCGTCAATAAGAAGGTCCAAGGAATACAGTAAACCTGAAGTGAAGCATCGGAATCTAAAACTGGACTCACAGGAGAGGTTCAAATCATAGAAAGTTAGAGTGTCAGTCCTCTTGTACTTAGGTCGGCATTGTGCCTTTTGTATTAAATTCGGATGTAATTTCTGTGTTTCATCGTTTATAAGGAGGTCCAAGTGATAGAGTAAACCTGAAGTGGAGCATCGGAATCTAACACGGTACTCACTGGAGTGGTTCAAATCATAGAAAGTTAGAGTGTCAGTCCTCTTGTACTTAAGTCGGCATTGTGCCTTTTGTAATAAATTCGGATGCAATTTCTGTGCTTCATCGTCAATAAGAAGGTCCAAGATATACAATAAACCTGAAGTGAAGCATCGGAATCTAAAACTGGACTCACAGGTGAGGTTCAAATCATAGAAAGTTAGAGTGTCAGTCCTCTTGTACTTAAGTCGGCATTGTGCCTTTTGTATTAAATTCGGATGCAATATCTGTGTTTCATCGTCAATATGAAGGTGTAAGGGATGCAGTAAACCTGAAGTGAAGCATCGGAATCTAAAATTGTACTCACAGGAGAGGTTCTTATCATAGAAAGTTAGAGTGTCAGTCCTCTTGTACTTAAGTCGGCAATGTGCCTTTTGTATTAAATTCGGATGCAATTTCTGTGTTTCATTGTCAATAAGAAGTTACAAGGGATTCAGTAAAACTGAAGTGAAGCATCGAAATCTAAAACTGGACTCACAGGTGAGGTTCGAATCATAGAAAGTTTGAGTGTCAGTCCTCTTGTACTTAAGTGGGCATTGTGCCTTTTGTATTAAATTCGGATGCAATTTCTGTGTTTCATCGTCAATAAGAAGGTCCAAGGGATACAGTAAACCTGAAGTGAAGCATCGGAATCTATAACTGGACTCACAGGAGTGGTTCAAATCATAAAAAGTGAGAGTGTCAGTCCTCTTGTACTTATGTCGGCATTGTGCCTGTTGTATTAAATTTAGATGCAATTTCTGTGTTTCATCGTCAATAAGATAGTCCAAGGGATGCAGTAAACCTGAAGTGAAGCATCGGAATCTAAAATTGTACTCACAGGAGAGGTTCATATCATTGAATGTTAGAGTGTCAGTCCTCTTGTACTTAAGTCGGCATTGTGCCTTTTGTAATTAATTCGGATGCAATTTCTGTGTTTCATCGTCAATAAGAAGGTCCAAGATATACAATAAACCTGAAGTGAAGCATCGGAATCTAAAACTGGACTCACAGGTGAGGTTCAAATTATAGAAAGTTAGAGTGTCAGTCCTCTTGTACTTAAGTCGGCATTGTGCCTTTTGTATTAAATTCGGATGCAATTTCTGGGTTTCATCGTCAATAAGAAGGTCCAAGGGATACAGTAAACCTGAAGTGAAGCATCGGAATCTTAAACTGGACTCACAGGAGTGGTTCTAAACATAGAAAGTTAGAGTGTCAGTCCTCTTGTACTTAAGTCGGTATTGTGCCTTTTGTATTAAATTCGGATGCAATTTCTGTGTTTCATCGTCAATAAGAAGGTGCAAGGGATACAGTAAACCTGAAGTGAAGCATCGGAATCTTAAACTGGACTCACAGGAGTGGTTCAAAACATAGAAAGTTAGAGTGTCGGTCCTCCTGTACTTAAGTCGGCAATGTGCCTTTTGTATTAAATTCGGATGCAATTTCTGTGTTTCATCGTCAATAAGAAGTCCAAGGGATACAGTAAACCTGAAGTGAAGCATCGGAATCGAAAACTGGACTCACAGGAGAGGTTCAAATCATAGAAAGTTAGTGTGTCAGTCCTCTTGTACTTAAGTCGGCATTGTGCCTTTTGTATTAATTTGGGATGCAGTTTCTGTATTTCATCGTCAATAAGAAGGTCCAAGGAATACAGTAAACCTGAAGTGAAGCATCGGAATCTAAAACTGGACTCACAGGAGAGGTTCAAATCATAGAAAGTTAGAGTGTCAGTCCTCTTGTACTTAGGTCGGCATTGTGCCTTTTGTATTAAATTCGGATGTAATTTCTGTGTTTCATCGTTTATAAGGAGGTCCAAGTGATAGAGTAAACCTGAAGTGGAGCATCGGAATCTAACACGGTACTCACTGGAGTGGTTCAAATCATAGAAAGTTAGAGTGTCAGTCCTCTTGTACTTAAGTCGGCATTGTGCCTTTTGTAATAAATTCGGATGCAATTTCTGTGTTTCATCTTCAATAAGAAGATCCAAGGGATACAGTAAATCTGAAGTGAAGCCTCGGAATCTAAAACTGGACTCACAGGAGAGGTTCAAATCATAGAAAGTTAGAGTGTCAGTCCTCTTGTACTAAAGTCGGCATTGTGCCTTTTGTATTAAATTCGGATGCAATTTCTGTGTTTCTTCGTCAATAAGAAGGTCCAAGGGATACAGTAAACCTGAAGTGAAGCCTCGGCATCTAAAACTGTACTCACAGGAGAGGTTCAAATCATAGAAAATTAGAGTGTCAGTCCTCTTGTACTTAAGTCGGCATTGTGCCTTTTGTATTAAATTCGGATGCAATTTCTGTGTTTCATCGTCAATAAGAAGTCCAAGGGATACAGTAAACCTGAAGTGAAGCATCGGAATCGAAAACTATACTCACAGGAGAGGTTCAAATCATAGAAAGTTAGAGTGTCAGTCCTCTTGTACTTAAGTCGGCATTGTGCCTTTTGTATTAATTTGGGATGCAGTTTCTGTATTTCATCGTCAATAAGAAGGTCCAAGGAATACAGTAAACCTGAAGTGAAGCATCGGAATCTAAAACTGGACTCACAGGAGAGGTTCAAATCAGAGAAACTTGGAGTGTCAGTCCTGTTGTACTTAAGTCGGCATTGTGCATTTTGTATTAAATTCGGATGCAATTTCTGTGTTTCATTGTCAATAAGAAGGTACAAGGGATTCAGTAAACCTGAAGTGAAGCATCGAAATCTAAAACTGGACTCACAGGTGGGGTTCAAATCATAGAAAGTTAGAGTGTCAGTCCTCTTGTACTTAAGTCGGCATTGTGCCTTTTGTATTAAATTCGGATGCAATTTCTGTGTTTCATCGTCAATAAGAAAGGTCCAAGGGATGCAGTAAACCTGAAGTGAAGCATCGGAATCTAAAATTGTACTCACAGGAGAGGTTCATATCATGGAATGTTAGAGTGTCAGTCCTCTTGTACTTAAGTCGGCATTGTGCCTTTTGTAATAAATTCGGATGCAATTTCTGTGTTTCATCGTCAATAAGAAGGTCCAAGATATACAATAAACCTGAAGTGAAGCATCGGAATCTAAAACTGGACTCACAGGTGAGGTTCAAATCATAGAAAGTTAGAGTGTCAGTCCTCTTGTACTTAAGTCGGCATTGTGCCTTTTGTATTAAATACGGATGCAATTTCTGTGTTTCATCGTCAATAAGAAGGTCCAAGGGATACAGTAAACCTGAAGTGAAACATCGGAATCTTAAACTGGACTCACAGGAGTGGTTCAAATCATAGAAAGTTAGAGTGTCAGTCCTCTTGTACTTAAGTCGGCATTGTGCCAGTTGTATTAAATTCGGATGCAATATCTGTGTTTCATCGTCAATAAGAAGGTGTAAGGGATGCAGTAAACCTGAAGTGAAGCATCGGAATCTAAAATTGTACTCACAAGAAAGGTTCTTATCATAGAAAGTTAGAGTGTCAGTCCTCTTGTACTTAAGTCGGCATTGTGCCTTTTGTATTAAATTCGGATGCAAATTCAGTGTTTCATCGTCAATAAGAAGGTCCAAGGGATACAGTAAACCTGAAGTGAAACATCGGAATCTAAAACTGGACCCACAGGAGAGGTTCAAATCATAGAAAGTTAGAGTATCAGTCCTCTTGTACTTAGGTCGGCATTGTGCCTTTTGTATTAAATTCGGATGTAATTTCTGTGTTTCATCGTTTATAAGAAGGTCCAAGGGATACAGTAAACCTGAAGTGAAGCATCGTAATCTAACACGGGACTCACAGGAGTGGTTCAAATCACAGAAAGTTAGAGTGTCAGTCCTCTTGTACTTAAGTCGGCATTGTGCCTTTTGTATTAAATTCGGATGCAATTTCTGTGTTTCATCGTCAATAAGAAGGTCCAAGGGATACAGTAAACCTGAAGTGAAGCATCGGCATCTAAAACTGGACTCACAGGAGAGGTTCAAATCATTGAAAGTTAGAGTGTCAGTCCTCTTGTACTTAAGTCGGCATTGTGCCTTTTGTATTAAATTCGGATGCAATTTCTGTGTTTCATCGTCAATAAGAAGGTCCAAGGGATACAGTAAACCTGAAGTGAAGCATCGGAATCTAAAATTGTACTCACAGGAGAGGTTCATATCATGGAATGTTAGAGTGTCAGTCCTCTTGTACTTAAGTCGGCATTGTGCCTTTTGTAATAAATTCGGATGCAATTTCTGTGTTTCATCGTCAATAAGAAGGTCCAAGATATACAATAAACCTGAAGTGAAGCATCGGAATCTAAAACTGGACTCACAGGTGAGGTTCAAATCATAGAAAGTTAGAGTGTCAGTCCTCTTGTACTTAAGTCGGCATTGTGCCTTTTGTATTAAATACGGATGCAATTTCTGTGTTTCATCGTCAATAAGAAGGTCCAAGGGATACAGTAAACCTGAAGTGAAACATCGGAATCTTAATCTGGACTCACAGGAGTGGTTCAAATCATAGAAAGTTAGAGTGTCAGTCCTCTTGTACTTAAGTCGGCATTGTGCCAGTTGTATTAAATTCGGATGTAATTTCTGTGTTTCATCGTCAATAAGAAGGTCCAAGGGATGCAGTAAACCTGAAGTGAAGCATCGGAATCTAAAATTGTACTCACAGGAGAGGTTCATATCATGGAATGTTAGAGTGTCAGTCCTCTTGTACTTAAGTCGGCATTGTGCCTTTTGTAATAAATTCGGATGCAATTTCTGTGTTTCATCGTCAATAAGAAGGTCCAAGATTTACAATAAACCTGAAGTGAAGCATCGGAATCTATAACTGGACTCACAGGAGTGGTTCAAATCATAAAAAGTGAGAGTGTCAGTCCTCTTGTACTTAAGTCGGCATTGTGCCTTTTGTATTAAATTCGGATGCAATTTCTGTGTTTCATCGTCAATAAGAAGGTCCAAGGGATACAGTAAACCTGAAGTGAAGCATCGGAATCTTAAACTGGACTCACAGGAGTGGTTCAAATCATAGAAAGTTAGAGTGTCAGTCCTCTTGTACTTAAGTCGGTATTGTGCCTTTTGTATTAAATTCGGATGCAATTTCTGTGTTCCATCGTCAATAAGAAGGTGCAAGGGATACAGTAAACCTGAAGTGAAGCATCGGAATCTTAAACTGGACTCACAGGAGTGGTTCAAAACATAGAAAGTTAGAGTGTCGGTCCTCCTGTACTTAAGTCGGCAATGTGCCTTTTGTATTAAATTCGGATGCAATTTCTGTGTTTCATCGTCAATAAGAAGGTCCAAGGGATACAGTAAACCTGAAGTGAAGCATCGGAATCGAAAACTGGACTCACAGGAGAGGTTCAAATCATAGAAAGTTAGAGTGTCAGTCCTCTTGTACTTAAGTCGGCATTGTGCCTTTTGTATTAATTTGGGATGCAGTTTCTGTATTTCATCGTCAATAAGAAGGTCCAAGGAATACAGTAAACCTGAAGTGAAGCATCGGAATCTAAAACTGGACTCACAGGAGAGGTTCAAATCAGAGAAACTTAGAGTGTCAGTCCTCTTGTACTTAAGTCGGCATTGTGCATTTTGTATTAAATTCGGATGCAATTTCTGTGTTTCATTGTCAATAAGAAGGTACAAGGGATTCAGTAAACCTGAAGTGAAGCATCGAAATCTAAAACTGGACTCACAGGTGGGGTTCAAATCATAGAAAGTTAGAGTGTCAGTCCTCTTGTACTTAAGTCGGCATTGTGCCTTTTGTATTAAATTCGGATGCAATTTCTGTGTTTCATCGTCAATAAGAAAGGTCCAAGGGATGCAGTAAACCTGAAGTGAAGCATCGGAATCTAAAATTGTACTCACAGGAGAGGTTCATATCATGGAATGTTAGAGTGTCAGTCCTCTTGTACTTAAGTCGGCATTGTGCCTTTTGTAATAAATTCGGATGCAATTTCTGTGTTTCATCGTCAATAAGAAGGTCCAAGATATACAATAAACCTGAAGTGAAGCATCGGAATCTAAAACTGGACTCACAGGTGAGGTTCAAATCATAGAAAGTTAGAGTGTCAGTCCTCTTGTACTTAAGTCGGCATTGTGCCTTTTGTATTAAATACGGATGCAATTTCTGTGTTTCATCGTCAATAAGAAGGTCCAAGGGATACAGTAAACCTGAAGTGAAACATCGGAATCTTAAACTGGACTCACAGGAGTGGTTCAAATCATAGAAAGTTAGAGTGTCAGTCCTCTTGTACTTAAGTCGGCATTGTGCCAGTTGTATTAAATTCGGATGCAATATCTGTGTTTCATCGTCAATAAGAAGGTGTAAGGGATGCAGTAAACCTGAAGTGAAGCATCGGAATCTAAAATTGTACTCACAAGAAAGGTTCTTATCATAGAAAGTTAGAGTGTCAGTCCTCTTGTACTTAAGTCGGCATTGTGCCTTTTGTATTAAATTTGGATGCAAATTCAGTGTTTCATCGTCAATACTAAGGTCCAAGGGATACAGTAAACCTGAAGTGAAACATCGGAATCTAAAACTGGACTCACAGGAGAGGTTCAAATCATAGAAAGTTAGAGTATCAGTCCTCTTGTACTTAGGTCGGCATTGTGCCTTTTGTATTAAATTCGGATGTAATTTCTGTGTTTCATCGTTTATAAGAAGGTCCAAGGGATACAGTAAACCTGAAGTGAAGCATCGTAATCTAACACGGGACTCACAGGAGTGGTTCAAATCACAGAAAGTTAGAGTGTCAGTCCTCTTGTACTTAAGTCAGCATTGTGCCTTTTGTATTAAATTCGGATGCAATTTCTGTGTTTCATCGTCAATAAGAAGGTCCAAGGGATACAGTAAACCTGAAGTGAAGCATCGGCATCTAAAACTGGACTCACAGGAGAGGTTCAAATCATTGAAAGTTAGAGTGTC
This sequence comes from Schistocerca americana, assembly GCF_021461395.2. Lineage (NCBI taxonomy): Eukaryota > Metazoa > Arthropoda > Insecta > Orthoptera > Acrididae > Schistocerca > Schistocerca americana. The sequence goes on from NC_060128.1 coordinate 35,807,801, forward strand.
AGTCCTCTTGTACTTAAGTCGGCATTGTGCCTTTTGTATTAAATTCGGATGCAATTTCTGTGTTTCATCGTCAATAAGAAGGTCCAAGGGATGCAGTAAACCTGAAGTGAAGCATCGGAATCTAAAACTGTACTCACAGGAGAGGTTCATATCATGGAATGTTAGAGTGTCAGTCCTCTTGTACTTAAGTCGGCATTGTGCCTTTTGTAATAAATTCGGATGCAATTTCTGTGTTTCATCGTCAATAAGAAGGTCCAAGATATACAATAAACCTGAAGTGAAGCATCGGAATCTAAAACTGGACTCACAGGTGAGGTTCAAATCATAGAAAGTTAGAGTGTCAGTCCTCTTGTACTTAAGTCGGCATTGTGCCTTTTGTATTAAATTCGGATGCAAATTCAGTGTTTCATCGTCAATAAGAAGGTCCAAGGGATACAGTAAACCTGAAGTGAAACATCGGAATCTAAAACTGGACCCACAGGAGAGGTTCAAATCATAGAAAGTTAGAGTATCAGTCCTCTTGTACTTAGGTCGGCATTGTGCCTTTTGTATTAAATTCGGATGTAATTTCTGTGTTTCATCGTTTATAAGAAGGTCCAAGGGATACAGTAAACCTGAAGTGAAGCATCGTAATCTAACACGGGACTCACAGGAGTGGTTCAAATCACAGAAAGTTAGAGTGTCAGTCCTCTTGTACTTAAGTCGGCATTGTGCCTTTTGTATTAAATTCGGATGCAATTTCTGTGTTTCATCGTCAATAAGAAGGTCCAAGGGATACAGTAAACCTGAAGTGAAGCATCGGCATCTAAAACTGGACTCACAGGAGAGGTTCAAATCATTGAAAGTTAGAGTGTCAGTCCTCTTGTACTTAAGTCGGCATTGTGCCTTTTGTATTAAATTCGGATGCAATTTCTGTGTTTCATCGTCAATAAGAAGGTCCAAGGGATACAGTAAACCTGAAGTGAAGCATCGGAATCTAAAATTGTACTCACAGGAGAGGTTCATATCATGGAATGTTAGAGTGTCAGTCCTCTTGTACTTAAGTCGGCATTGTGCCTTTTGTAATAAATTCGGATGCAATTTCTGTGTTTCATCGTCAATAAGAAGGTCCAAGATATACAATAAACCTGAAGTGAAGCATCGGAATCTAAAACTGGACTCACAGGTGAGGTTCAAATCATAGAAAGTTAGAGTGTCAGTCCTCTTGTACTTAAGTCGGCATTGTGCCTTTTGTATTAAATACGGATGCAATTTCTGTGTTTCATCGTCAATAAGAAGGTCCAAGGGATACAGTAAACCTGAAGTGAAACATCGGAATCTTAATCTGGACTCACAGGAGTGGTTCAAATCATAGAAAGTTAGAGTGTCAGTCCTCTTGTACTTAAGTCGGCATTGTGCCAGTTGTATTAAATTCGGATGTAATTTCTGTGTTTCATCGTCAATAAGAAGGTCCAAGGGATGCAGTAAACCTGAAGTGAAGCATCGGAATCTAAAATTGTACTCACAGGAGAGGTTCATATCATGGAATGTTAGAGTGTCAGTCCTCTTGTACTTAAGTCGGCATTGTGCCTTTTGTAATAAATTCGGATGCAATTTCTGTGTTTCATCGTCAATAAGAAGGTCCAAGATTTACAATAAACCTGAAGTGAAGCATCGGAATCTATAACTGGACTCACAGGAGTGGTTCAAATCATAAAAAGTGAGAGTGTCAGTCCTCTTGTACTTAAGTCGGCATTGTGCCTTTTGTATTAAATTCGGATGCAATTTCTGTGTTTCATCGTCAATAAGAAGGTCCAAGGGATACAGTAAACCTGAAGTGAAGCATCGGAATCTTAAACTGGACTCACAGGAGTGGTTCAAATCATAGAAAGTTAGAGTGTCAGTCCTCTTGTACTTAAGTCGGTATTGTGCCTTTTGTATTAAATTCGGATGCAATTTCTGTGTTCCATCGTCAATAAGAAGGTGCAAGGGATACAGTAAACCTGAAGTGAAGCATCGGAATCTTAAACTGGACTCACAGGAGTGGTTCAAAACATAGAAAGTTAGAGTGTCGGTCCTCCTGTACTTAAGTCGGCAATGTGCCTTTTGTATTAAATTCGGATGCAATTTCTGTGTTTCATCGTCAATAAGAAGGTCCAAGGGATACAGTAAACCTGAAGTGAAGCATCGGAATCGAAAACTGGACTCACAGGAGAGGTTCAAATCATAGAAAGTTAGAGTGTCAGTCCTCTTGTACTTAAGTCGGCATTGTGCCTTTTGTATTAATTTGGGATGCAGTTTCTGTATTTCATCGTCAATAAGAAGGTCCAAGGAATACAGTAAACCTGAAGTGAAGCATCGGAATCTAAAACTGGACTCACAGGAGAGGTTCAAATCAGAGAAACTTAGAGTGTCAGTCCTCTTGTACTTAAGTCGGCATTGTGCATTTTGTATTAAATTCGGATGCAATTTCTGTGTTTCATTGTCAATAAGAAGGTACAAGGGATTCAGTAAACCTGAAGTGAAGCATCGAAATCTAAAACTGGACTCACAGGTGGGGTTCAAATCATAGAAAGTTAGAGTGTCAGTCCTCTTGTACTTAAGTCGGCATTGTGCCTTTTGTATTAAATTCGGATGCAATTTCTGTGTTTCATCGTCAATAAGAAAGGTCCAAGGGATGCAGTAAACCTGAAGTGAAGCATCGGAATCTAAAATTGTACTCACAGGAGAGGTTCATATCATGGAATGTTAGAGTGTCAGTCCTCTTGTACTTAAGTCGGCATTGTGCCTTTTGTAATAAATTCGGATGCAATTTCTGTGTTTCATCGTCAATAAGAAGGTCCAAGATATACAATAAACCTGAAGTGAAGCATCGGAATCTAAAACTGGACTCACAGGTGAGGTTCAAATCATAGAAAGTTAGAGTGTCAGTCCTCTTGTACTTAAGTCGGCATTGTGCCTTTTGTATTAAATACGGATGCAATTTCTGTGTTTCATCGTCAATAAGAAGGTCCAAGGGATACAGTAAACCTGAAGTGAAACATCGGAATCTTAAACTGGACTCACAGGAGTGGTTCAAATCATAGAAAGTTAGAGTGTCAGTCCTCTTGTACTTAAGTCGGCATTGTGCCAGTTGTATTAAATTCGGATGCAATATCTGTGTTTCATCGTCAATAAGAAGGTGTAAGGGATGCAGTAAACCTGAAGTGAAGCATCGGAATCTAAAATTGTACTCACAAGAAAGGTTCTTATCATAGAAAGTTAGAGTGTCAGTCCTCTTGTACTTAAGTCGGCATTGTGCCTTTTGTATTAAATTTGGATGCAAATTCAGTGTTTCATCGTCAATACTAAGGTCCAAGGGATACAGTAAACCTGAAGTGAAACATCGGAATCTAAAACTGGACTCACAGGAGAGGTTCAAATCATAGAAAGTTAGAGTATCAGTCCTCTTGTACTTAGGTCGGCATTGTGCCTTTTGTATTAAATTCGGATGTAATTTCTGTGTTTCATCGTTTATAAGAAGGTCCAAGGGATACAGTAAACCTGAAGTGAAGCATCGTAATCTAACACGGGACTCACAGGAGTGGTTCAAATCACAGAAAGTTAGAGTGTCAGTCCTCTTGTACTTAAGTCAGCATTGTGCCTTTTGTATTAAATTCGGATGCAATTTCTGTGTTTCATCGTCAATAAGAAGGTCCAAGGGATACAGTAAACCTGAAGTGAAGCATCGGCATCTAAAACTGGACTCACAGGAGAGGTTCAAATCATTGAAAGTTAGAGTGTCAGTCCTCTTGTACTTAAGTCGGCATTGTGCCTTTTGTATTAAATTCGGATGCAATTTCTGTGTTTCATCGTCAATAAGAAGGTCCAAGGGATGCAGTAAACCTGAAGTGAAGCATCGGAATCTAAAACTGTACTCACAGGAGAGGTTCATATCATGGAATGTTAGAGTGTCAGTCCTCTTGTACTTAAGTCGGCATTGTGCCTTTTGTAATAAATTCGGATGCAATTTCTGTGTTTCATCGTCAATAAGAAGGTCCAAGATATACAATAAACCTGAAGTGAAGCATCGGAATCTAAAACTGGACTCACAGGTGAGGTTCAAATCATAGAAAGTTAGAGTGTCAGTCCTCTTGTACTTAAGTCGGCATTGTGCCTTTTGTATTAAATACGGATGCAATTTCTTTGTTTCATCGTCAATAAGAAGGTCCAAGGGATACAGTAAACCTGAAGTGAAGCATCGGCATCTAAAACTGGACTCACAGGAGAGGTTCAAATCATTGAAAGTTAGAGTGTCAGTCCTCTTGTACTTAAGTCGGCATTGTGCCTTTTGTAATAAATTCGGATGCAATTTCTGTATTTCATCGTCAATAAGAAGGTCCAAGATTTACAATAAACCTGAAGTGAAGCATCGGAATCTATAACTGGACTCACAGGAGTGGTTCAAATCATAAAAAGTGAGAGTGTCAGTCCTCTTGTACTTAAGTCGGCATTGTGCCTTTTGTATTAAATTCGGATGCAATTTCTGTGTTTCATCGTCAATAAGAAGGTCCAAGGGATACAGTAAACCTGAAGTGAAGCATCGGAATCTTAAACTGAACTCACAGGAGTGGTTCAAATCATAGAAAGTTAGAGTGTCAGTCCTCTTGTACTTAAGTCGGTATTGTGCCTTTTGTATTAAATTCGGATGCAATTTCTGTGTTTCATCGTCAATAAGAAGGTGCAAGGGATACAGTAAACCTGAAGTGAAGCATCGGAATCTTAAACTGGACTCACAGGAGTGGTTCAAAACATAGAAAGTTAGAGTGTCGGTCCTCCTGTACTTAAGTCGGCAATGTGCCTTTTGTATTAAATTCGGATGCAATTTCTGTGTTTCATCGTCAATAAGAAGGTCCAAGGGATACAGTAAACCTGAAGTGAAGCATCGGAATCGAAAACTGGACTCACAGGAGAGGTTCAAATCATAGAAAGTTAGAGTGTCAGTCCTCTTGTACTTAAGTCGGCATTGTGCCTTTTGTATTAATTTGGGATGCAGTTTCTGTATTTCATCGTCAATAAGAAGGTCCAAGGAATACAGTAAACCTGAAGTGAAGCATCGGAATCTAAAACTGGACTCACAGGAGAGGTTCAAATCATAGAAAGTTAGAGTGTCAGTCCTCTTGTACTTAGGTCGGCATTGTGCCTTTTGTATTAAATTCGGATGTAATTTCTGTGTTTCATCGTTTATAAAGAGGTCCAAGTGATAGAGTAAACCTGAAGTGAAGCATCGGAATCTAACACGGTACTCACTGGAGTGGTTCAAATCATAGAAAGTTAGAGTGTCAGTCCTCTTGTACTTAAGTCGGCATTGTGCCTTTTGTATTAAATTCGGATGCAATTTCTGTGTTTCATCTTCAATAAGAAGATCCAAGGGATACAGTAAATCTGAAGTGAAGCCTCGGAATCTAAAACTGGACTCACAGGAGAGGTTCAAATCATAGAAAGTTAGAGTGTCAGTCCTCTTGTACTTAAGTCGGCATTGTGCCTTTTGTATTAAATTCGGATGCAATTTCTGTGTTTCTTCGTCAATAAGAAGGTCCAAGGGATACAGTAAACCTGAAGTGAAGCCTCGGCATCTAAATCTGTACTCACAGGAGAGGTTCAAATCATAGAAAATTAGAGTGTCAGTCCTCTTGTACTTAAGTCGGCATTGTGCCTTTTGTATTAAAATCGGATGCAATTTCTGTGCTTCATCGTCAATAAGAAGGTCCAAGGGATACAGTAAATCTGAAGTGAAGCATCGGAATCTAAAACTGGACTCACAGGAGAGGTTCAAATCAGAGAAACTTAGAGTGTCAGTCCTCTTGTACTTAAGTCGGCATTGTGCCTTTTGTATTAAATTCGGACGCAATTTCTGTGTTTCATTGTCAATAAGAAGGTACAAGGGATTCAGTAAACCTGAAGTGAAGCATCGAAATCTAAAACTGGACTCACAGGTGAGGTTCAAATCATAGAAAGTTAGAGTGTCAGTCCTCTTGTACTTAAGTCGGCATTGTGCCTTTTGTATTAAATTCGGATGCAATTTCTGTGTTTCATCGTCAATAAGAAGGTCCAAGGGATGCAGTAAACCTGAAGTGAAGCATCGGACTCTAAAATTGTACTCACAGGAGAGGTTCATATCATGGAATGTTAGAGTGTCAGTCCTCTTGTACTTAAGTCGGCATTGTGCCTTTTGTAATAAATTCGGATGCAATTTCTGTGTTTCATCGTCAATAAGAAGGTCCAAGATATACAATAAACCTGAAGTGAAGCATCGGAATCTAAAACTGGACTCACAGGTGAGGTTCAAATCATAGAAAGTTAGAGTGTCAGTCCTCTTGTACTTAAGTCGGCATTGTGCCTTCTGTATTAAATTCGGATGTAATTTCTGTGTTTCATCGTCAATAAGAAGGTCCAAGGGATACAGTAAACCTGAAGTGAAACATCGGAGTCTTAAACTGGACTCACAGGAGTGGTTCAAATCATAGAAAGTTAGAGTGTCAGTCCTCTTGTACTTAAGTCGGCATTGTGCCAGTTGTATTAAATTCGGATGCAATATCTGTGTTTCATCGTCAATAAGAAGGTGTAAGGGATGCAGTAAACCTGAAGTGAAGCATCGGAATCTAAAATTGTACTCACAAGAGAGGTTCTTATCATAGAAAGTTAGAGTGTCAGTCCTCTTGTACTTTAGTCGGCATTGTGCCTTTTGTATTAAATTCGGATGCAAATTCTGTGTTTCATCGTCAATAAGAAGGTCCAAGGGATACAGTAAACCTGAAGTGAAATATCGGAATCTAAAACTGGACTCACAGGAGAGGTTCAAATCATAGAAAGTTAGAGTATCAGTCCTCTTGTACTTAGGTCGGCATTGTGCCTTTTGTATTAAATTCGGATGTAATTTCTGTGTTTCAACGTTTATAAGAAGGTCCAAGGGATACAGTAAACCTGAAGTGAAGCATCGTAATCTAACACGGGACTCACAGGAGTCGTTCAAATCACAGAAAGTTAGAGTGTCAGTCCTCTTGTACTTAAGTCAGCATTGTGCCTTTCGTATTAAATTCGGATGCAATTTCTGTGTTTCATCGTCAATAAGAAGGTCCAAGGGATACAGTAAACCTGAAGTGAAGCATCGGCATCTAAAACTGGACTCACAGGAGAGGTTCAAATCATTGAAAGTTAGAGTGTCAGTCCTCTTGTACTTAAGTCGGCATTGTGCCTTTTGCATTAAATTCGGATGCAATTTCTGTGTTTCATCGTCAATAAGAAGGTCCAAGGGATGCAGTAAACCTGAAGTGAAGCATCGGAATCTAAAATTGTACTCACAGGAGAGGTTCATATCATGGAATGTTAGAGTGGTAGTCCTCTTGTACTTAAGTCGGCATTGTGCCTTTTGTATTAAATTCGGATGTAATTTCTGTGTTTCATCGTTTATAAGAAGGTCCAAGGGATACAGTAAACCTGAAGTGAAGCATCGTAATCTAACACGGGACTCACAGGAGTGGTTCAAATCACGGAAAGTTAGAGTGTCAGTCCTCTTGTACTTAAGTCAGCATTGTGCCTTTTGTATTAAATTCGGATGCAATTTCTGTGTTTCATCGTCAATAAGAAGGTCCAAGGGATACAGTAAACCTTAAGTGAAGCATCGGCATCTAATACTGGACTCACAGGAGAGGTTCAAATCATAGAAAGTTAGAGTGTCAGTCCTCTTGTACTTAAGTCGGCATTGTGCCTTTTGTATTAAATTCGGATGCAATTTCTGTGTTTCATCGACAATAAGAAGGTCCTAGGGATACAGTAAACCTGAAGTGAAGCCTCGGCATCTAAAACTGGACTCACAGGAGAGGTTCAAATCATAGAAAATTAGAGTGTCAGTCGTTTTGTACTTAAGTCGGCATTGTGCCTTTTATATTAAAATCGGATGCAATTTCTGTGCTTCTTCGTCAATAAGAAGGTCCAAGGGATACAGTGAACCTGAAGTGAAGCATCGGAATCTTAAACTGGACTCACAGGAGAGGTTCAAATCACAGAAACTTAGAGTGTGAGTCCTCTTGTACTTAAGTCGGCAATGTGCCTTTTGTATTAAATTCGGATGCAATTTCTGTGTTTCATTGTCAATAAGAAGGTACAAGGGATTCAGTAAACCTGAAGTGAAGCATCGAAATCTAAAACTGGACTCACAGGTGAGGTTCAAATCATAGAAATTTGAGTGTCAGTCCTCTTGTACTTAAGTGGGCATTGGGCCTTTTGTATTAAATTCGGATGCAATTTCTGTGTTTCATCGTCAATAAGAAGGTCCAAGGGATACAGTAAACCTGAAGTGAAGCATCGGAATCTACAACTGGACTCACAGGAGTGATTCAAATCATAAAAAGTTAGAGTGTCAGTCCTCTTGTACTTAAGTCGGCATTGTGCCTGTTGTATTAAATTTGGATGCAATTTCTGTGTTTCATCGTCAATAAGAAAGTCCAAGGGACGCAGTAAACCTGAAGTGAAGCATCGGAATCTAAAATTGTACTCACAGGAGAGATTCATATCATTGAATGTTAGAGTGTCAGTCCTCTTGTACTTAAGTCCCCATTGTGCCTTTTGTTATTAATTTGGATGCAATTTCTGTGTTTCATCGTCAATAAGAGGGTCCAAGATATACAATAAACCTGAAGTGAAGCATCGGAATCTAAAACTGGACTCACAGGCGAGGTTCAAATCATAGAAAGTTAGAGTGTCAGTCCTCTTGTACTTAATTCGGCATTGTGCCTTTTGTATTAAATTCGGATGCAATTTCTGTGTTTCATCGTCAATAAGAAGGTCCAAGGGATACAGTAAACCTGAAGTGAAGCATCGGAATCTTAAACTGGACTCACAGGAGTGGTTCAAATCATAGAAAGTTAGAGTGTCAATCCTCTTGGATTTAAGTCGGCATTGTGCCTTTTGTATTAAATTCGGATGCAATATCTGTGTTTCATCGTCAATAAGAAGGTGTAAGGGATGCAGTAAACCTGAAGTGAAGCATCGGAATCTAAAATTGTACTCACAGGAGAGGTTCTTATCATAGAAAGTTAGAGTGTCAGTCCTCTTATACTTAAGTCTGCATTGTGCCTTTTGTATTAAATTCGGATGCAATTTCCGTGTTTCATCGTCAATAAGAAGGTCCAAGGTATACAGTAAACCTGAAGTGAAGCATCGGATACTTTAACTGGACTCACAGGTGAGGTTCAAATCATAGAAAGTTAGAGTGTCAGTCCTCTTGTACTTAAGTCGGCATTGTGCCTTTTGTATTAAATTCGGATGCAATTTCTGTGTTTCATCGTCAATAAGCAGGTCCAAGGGATACAGAAAACCTGAAGTGAAGCATCGGAATCTAAAACTGGAATCACAGGAGAGGTTCAAATCAAAGAACGTTACAGTGTCAGAGTGTCAGTCCTCTTGTACTTAAGTCGGCATTGTGCCTTTTGTATTAAATTCGGATGCAGTTTCTGTGTTTCATCGTCAATAAGAATGTCCAAGGTATACAGTAAACCTGAAGTGAAGCATCGCAATCTAAAACTGGACTCACAGGAGAGCTTCAAATCATAGAAAGTTAGAGTGTCAGTCCTCTTGTACTTATGTCGGCATTGTGCCTTTTGTATTAAATTCGGATGTAATTTCTGTGTTTCATCGTTTATAAGAAGGTCCAAGGGATACAGTAAACCTGAAGTGAAGTATCGGAATCTAACACGGGACTCACGGGAGTGGTTCAAATCATAGAAAGTTAGAGTGTCAGTCCTCTTGTACTTAAGTCAGCATTGTGCCTTTTGTATTAAATTCGGATGCATTTTCTGTGTTTCATCGAAAATAAGAAGGTCCAAGGGATACAGTAAACCTGAAGTGAAGCCTCGGCATCTAAAACTGGACTCACAGGTGAGGTTCAAATCATAGATAGTTTGAGTGTCAGTCCTCTTGTACTTAAGTCGGCATTGTGCCTTTTGTATTAAATTAGGATGCAATTTCTGTGTTTCATCGTCATTAGGAAGGTCGAAGGGATACAGTAAACCTGAAGTGAAACATCGGAATCTATAACTGGACTCACAGAAGTGGTTCAAATCAGAGTAAGTTAGAGTGTCAGTCCTCTTGTACTTCAGTCGGCATTGTGCCTGTTGTATTAAATTCCGATGCAATTTCTGTGTTTCATCGTCAATAAGAAGGTCCAAGGGATGCAGTAAACCTGAAGTGAAGCATCGGAATCTAAAATTGTACTCACAGGAGAGGTTCATATCATGGAATGTTAGAGTGTCAGTCCTCTTGTACTTAAGTCGGCAATGTGCCTTTTGTAATAAATTCGGATGCAATTTCTGTGTTTCATCGTCAATAAGAAGGTCCAAGGGATACAGTAAACCTGACGTGAAGCATCGGAATCTTAAACTGGACTCACAGGAGTGGTTCAAATCATAGAAAGTTAGAGTGTCAGTCCTCATGTACTTAAGTCGGCATTGTGCCTTTTGTATTAAATTCGGATGCAATATCTGTGTTTCATCGTCAATATGAAGGTGTAAGGGCTGCAGTGAACCTGAAGTGAAGCATCGGAATCTAAAATTGTACTCACAGGAGAGGTTCTTATCATAGAAAGTTAGAGTGTCAGTCCTCTTGTACTTAAGTCGGCATTGTGCCTTTTGTATTAAATTCGGATGCAATTTCTGTGTTTCATCGTCAATAAGAAGATCCACGGTATACAGTAAACCTGAAGTGAAGCATCGGAATCTTAAACTGGACTCACAGGTGAGGTTCAAATCATAGAAAGTTAGAGTGTCAGTCCTCTTGTACTTAAGTTGGCATTGTGCCTTTTGTATTACATTTGGATGCAATTTCTGTGTTTCATCGTTGATAAGAAAGTCCAAGGGATGCAGTAAACCTGAAGTGAAGCATCGGAATCAAAAATTGTACTCACAGGAGAGGTTCATATCATTGAATGTTAGAGTGTCAGTCCTCTTGTACTTAAGTCCCCATTGTGCATTTAGTAATTAATTCGGATGCAATTTCTGTGTTTAATCGTCAATAAGTGGGTCCAAGATATACAATAAACCTGAAGTAAAGCATCGGAATCTAAAACTGGACTCACAGGTGAGGTTCAAATCATAGAAAGTTAGAGTGTCAGTCCTCTTGTACTTATGTCGGCATTGTGCCTTTTGTATTACATTCGGATGCAATTTCTGTGTTTCATCGTCAATAAGAAGGTCCAAGGGATACAGTAAACCTGAAGTGAAGCATAGGAATCTTAAACTGGACTCACAGGAGTGGTTCAAATCATAGAAAGTTAGAGTGTCAATCCTCTTGTACTTAAGTCGGCATTGTGCCTTTTGTATTAAATTCGGATGCAATATCTGTGTTTCATCGTCAATAAGAAGGTGTAAGGGATGCAGTAAACCTGAAGTGAAGCATCGGAATCTAAAATTGTACTCACAGGAGAGGTTCTTATCATAGAAAGTTAGAGTGTCAGTCCTCTTGTACTTAAGTCTGCATTGTGCCTTTTGTATTAAATTCGGATGCAATTTCTGTGTTTCATCGTCAATAAGAAGGTCCAAGGTATACAGTAAAAATGAAGTGAAGCATCGGATACTTTAACTGGACTCACAGGTGAGGTTCAAATCATAGAAAGATAGAGTGTCAGTCCTCTTGTACATAAGTCGGCATTGTGCCTTTTGTATTAAATTCGGATCCAAGTTCTGTGTTTGATCGTCAATAAGCAGGTCCAAGGGATACAGAATACCTGAAGTGAAGCATCGGAATCTAAAACTGGAATCACAGGAGAGGTTCAAATCAAAGAATGTTAGAGTGTCAGAGTGTCAGTCCTCTTGTACTTAAGTCGGCATTGTGCCTTTTGTATTAAATTCGGATGCAATTTCTGTGTTTCATCGTCAATAAGAAGGTCCAAGGGATACAGTAAACCTGAAGTGAAGCATCGGAATCTAAAACTGGACTCACAGGAGAGGTTTAAACCATAGAAAGTTAGAGTGTCAGTCCTCTTCTACTTAAGTCGGCATTGTGCCTTTTGTATTAAATTCGGATGCAGTTTCTGTGTTTCATCGTCAATAAGAAGGTCCAAGGGATACAGTATACCTAAAGTGAAGCATCGCAATCTAAAACTGGACTCACAGGAGAGGTTCAAATCATAGAAAGTTAGAGTGTCAGTCCTCTTGTACTTAGGTCGGCATTGTGCCTTTTGTATTAAATTCGGATGTAATTTCTGTGTTTCATCGTTTATAAGAAGGTCCAAGGGATACAGTAAACCTGAAGTGAAGTATCGGAATCTAACACGGGACTCACGGGAGTGGTTCAAATCATAGAAAGTTTGAGTGTCAGTCCTCTTGTACTTAAGTCAGCATTGTGCCTTTTGTATTAAATTCGGATGCAATTTCTGTGTTTCATCGTCATTAAGAAGGTCGAAGGGATACAGTAAACCTGAAGTGAAACATCGGAATCAATAACTGGACTCACAGAAATGGTTCAAATCATAGTAAGTTAGAGTGTCAGTCCTCTTGTACTTCAGTCGGCATTGTGCCTGTTGTATTAAATTCGGATGCAATTTCTGTGTTTCATCGTCAATAAGAAGGTCCAAGGGATGCAGTAAACCTGAAGTGAAGCATCGGAATCTAAAATTGTACTCACAGGAGAGGTTCATATCATGGAATGTTAGAGTGTCAGTCCTCTTGTACTTAAGTCGGCATTGTGCCTTTTGTAATAAATTCGGATGCAATTTCTGTGCTTCATCGTCAATAAGAAGGTCCAAGATATACAATAAACCTGAAGTGAAGCATCGGAATCTAAAACTGGACTCACAGGTGAGGTTCAAATCATAGAAAGTTAGAGTGTCAGTCCTCTTGTATTTAAGTCGGCTTTGTGCCTTTTGTATTAAATTCGGATGCAATTTCTGTGTTTCATCGTCAATAAGAAGGTCCAAGGGATACAGTAAACCTGAAGTGAAGCATCGGAATCTTAAACTGGACTCACAGGAGTGGTTCAAATCATAGAAAGTTAGAGTGTCAGTCCTCTTGTACTTAAATCGGCATTGTGCCTTTTGTATTAAATTCGGATGCAATATCTGTGTTTCATCGTCAATATGAAGGTGTAAGGGATGCAGTAAACCTGAAGTGAAGCATCGGAATCTAAAATTGTACTCACAGGAGAGGTTCTTATCATATAAAGTTAGAGTGTCAGTCCTCTTGTACTTAAGTCGGCATTGTGCCTTTTGTATTAAATTCGGATGCAATTTCTGTGTTTCATCGTCAATAAGAAGATCCAAGGCATACAGTAAACCTGAAGTGAAGCATCGGAATCTTAAACTGGACTCACAGGTGAGGTTCAAATCATAGAAAGTTAGAGTGTCAGTCCTCTTGTACTTAAGTCGGCATTGTGCCTCTTGTATTACATTCGGATGCAATTTCTGTGTTTCATCGTCAATAAGAAGGTCCAAGGAATATAGAAAACCTGAAGTGAAGCATCGGAATCTAAAACTGGAATCACAGGAGAGGTTCAAATCAAAGAAAGTTAGAGTGTCAGAGTGTCAGTCCTCTTGTACTTAAGTCGGCATTGTGACTTTTGTATTAAATTCGGATGCAATTCCTGTGTTTCATCGTCAATAAGAAGGTCCAAGGGATACAGTAAACCTGAAGTGTAGCATCGGAATGTAAAACTGGACTCACAGGAGAGGTTTAAACCATAGAAAGTTAGAGTGTCAGTCCTCTTGTACTTAAGTCGGCATTGTGCCTTTTGTATTAAATTCGGATGCAGTTTCTGTGTTTCATCGTCAATAAGAAGGTCCAAGGGTTACAGTAAACCTGAAGTGAAGCATCGCAATCTAAAACTGGACTCACAGGAGAGGTTCAAATCATAGAAAGTTAGAGTGTCAGTCCTCTTGTACTTAGGTCGGCATTGTGCCTTTTGTATTAAATTCGGATGTAATTTCTGTGTTTCATCGTTTATAAGAAGGTCCAAGGGATACAGTAAACCTGAAGTGAAGTATCGGAATCTAACACGGGACTCACGGGAGTGGTTCAAATCATAGAAAGTTAGAGTGTCAGTCCTCTTGTACTTAAGTCAGCATTGTGCCTTTTGTATTAAATTCGGATGCAATTTCTGTGATTCATCGACAATAAGAAGGTCCAAGGGATACAGTAAACCTGAAGTGAAGCTTCGGCATCTAAAACTGGGCTCACAGGAGAGGTTCAAATCAGAGAAACTTAGAGTGTCAGTCCTCTTGTACTTAAGTCTGCATTGTACCTTTTGTATTAAATTCGGATGCAATTTCTGTGTTTCATTGTCAATAAGAAGGTACAAGGGATTCAGTAAACCTGAAGTGAAGCATCGAAATCTAAAACTGGACTCACAGGTGAGGTTCAAATCATAGAAAGTTTGAGTGTCAGTCCTCTTGTACTTAAGTCGGCATTGTGCCTTTTGTATTAAATTCGGATGCAATTTCTGTGTTTCATCGTCAATAAGAAGGTCGAAGGGATACAGTAAACCTGAAGTGAAACATCGGAATCTATAACTGGACTCACAGAAGTGGTTCAAATCATAGTAAGTTAGAGTGTCAGTCCTCTTGTACTTCAGTCGGCATTGTGCCTGTTGTATTAAATTCGGATGCAATTTCTGTGTTTCATCGTCAATAAGAAGGTCCAAGGGATGCAGTAAACCTGAAGTGAAGCATCGGAATCTAAAATTGTACTCACAGGAGAGGTTCATATCATGGAATGTTAGAGTGTCAGTCCTCTTGTACTTAAGTCGGCATTGTCCCTTTAGTAATAAATTCGGATGCAATTTCTGTGTTTCATCGTCAATAAGAAGGTCCAAGATATACAATAAACCTGAAGTGAAGCATCGGAATCTAAAACTGGACTCACAGGTGAGGTTCAAATCATAGAAAGTTAGAGTGTCAGTCCTCTTGTACTTAAGTCGGCATTGTGCCTTTTGTATTAAATTCGGATGCAATTTCTGTGTTTCATCGTCAATAAGAAGGTCCAAGGGATACAGTAAACCTGAAGTGAAGCATCGGAATCTGAAACTGGACTCACAGGAGTGGTTCAAATCATAGAAAGTTAGAGTGTCAGTCCTCTTGTACTTAAGTCGGCATTGTGCCATTTGTATTAAATTCAGATGCAATATCTGTGTTTCATCGTCAATATGAAGGTGTAAGGGATGCAGTAAACCTGAAGTGAAGCATCGGAATCTAAAATTGTACTCACAGGAGAGGTTCTTATCATAGAAAGTTAGAGTGTCAGTCCTCTTGTACTTAAGTCGGCATTGTGCCTTTGTATTAAATTCGGATGCAATTTCTGTGTTTCATCGTCAATAAGAAGATCCAAGGTATACAGTAAACCTGAAGTGAAGCATCGGAATATTAAACTGGACTCACAGGTGAGGTTCAAATCATAGAAAGTTAGAGTGTCAGTCCTCTTGTACTTAAGTCGGCATTCTGCCTTTTGTATTAAATTCGGATGCAATTTCTGTGTTTCATCGTCAATAAGAAGGTCCAAGGGATACAGAAAACCTGAAGTGAAGCATCGGAATCTAAAACAGGAATCACAGGAGATGTTCAAATCAAAGAAAGTTAGAGTGTCAGAGTGTCAGTCCTCTTGTACTTAAGTCGGCATTGTGCCTTTTGTATTAAATACGGATGCAAGTTCTGTGTTTCATCGTCAATAAGAGGGTCCAAGGGATACAGTAAACCTGAAGTGAAGCATCGGAATCTAAAACTGGACTCACAGGAGTGGTTTAAACTATAGAAAATTAGAGTGTCAGTCCTCTTGTACTTAAGTCGGCATTGTGCCTTTTGTATTAAATTTGGATGCAGTTTCTGTGTTTCATCGTCAATAAAAAGGTCCAAGGAATATAGAAAACCTGAAGTGAAGCATCGGAATCTAAAACTGGAATCACAGGAGAGGTTCAAATCAAAGAAAGTTAGAGTGTCAGAGTGTCAGTCCTCTTGTACTTAAGTCGGCATTGTGCCTTTTGTATTAAATTCGGATGCAATTCCTGTGTTTCATCGTCAATAAGAAGGTCCAAGGGATACAGTAAACCTGAAGTGTAGCATCGGAATGTAAAACTGGACTCACAGGAGAGGTTTAAACCATAGAAAGTTAGAGTGTCAGTCCTCTTGTACTTAAGTCGGCATTGTGCCTTTTGTATTAAATTCGGATGCAGTTTCTGTGTTTCATCGTCAATAAGAAGGTCCAAGGGATACAGTAAACCTGAAGTGAAGCATCGCAATCTAAAACTGGACTCACAGGAGAGGTTCAAATCATAGAAAGTTAGAGTGTCAGTCCTCTTGTACTTAGGTCGGCATTGTGCCTTTTGTATTAAATTCGGATGTAATTTCTGTGTTTCATCGTTTATAAGAAGGTCCAAGGGATACAGTAAACCTGAAGTGAAGTATCGGAATCTAACACGGGACTCACGGGAGTGGTTCAAATCATAGAAAGTTAGAGTGTCAGTCCTCTTGTACTTAAGTCAGCATTGTGCCTTTTGTATTAAATTCGGATGCAATTTCTGTGTTTCATCGACAATAAGAAGGTCCAAGGGATACAGTAAACCTGAAGTGAAGCTTCGGCATCTAAAACTGGACTCACAGGAGAGGTTCAAATCAGAGAAACTTAGAGTGTCAGTCCTCTTGTACTTAAGTCGGCATTGTACCTTTTGTATTAAATTCGGATGCAATTTCTGTGTTTCATTGTCAATAAGAAGGTACAAGGGATTCAGTAAACCTGAAGTGAAGCATCGAAATCTAAAACTGGACTCACAGGTGAGGTTCAAATCATAGAAAGTTTGAGTGTCAGTCCTCTTGTACTTAAGTCGGCATTGTGCCTTTTGTATTAAATTCGGATGCAATTTCTGTGTTTCATCGTCAATAAGAAGGTCGAAGGGATACAGTAAACCTGAAGTGAAACATCGGAATCTATAACTGGACTCACAGAAGTGGTTCAAATCATAGTAAGTTAGAGTGTCAGTCCTCTTGTACTTCAGTCGGCATTGTGCCTGTTGTATTAAATTCGGATGCAATTTCTGTGTTTCATCGTCAATAAGAAGGTCCAAGGGATGCAGTAAACCTGAAGTGAAGCATCGGAATCTAAAATTGTACTCACAGGAGAGGTTCATATCATGGAATGTTACAGTGTCAGTCCTCTTGTACTTAAGTCGGCATTGTGCCTTTAGTAATAAATTCGGATGCAATTTCTGTGTTTCATCGTCAATAAGAAGGTCCAAGATATACAATAAACCTGAAGTGAAGCATCGGAATCTAAAACTGGACTCACAGGTGAGGTTCAAATCATAGAAAGTTAGAGTGTCAGTCCTCTTGTACTTAAGTCGGCATTGTGCCTTTGTATTAAATTCGGATGCAATTTCTGTGTTTCATCGTCAATAAGAAGATCCAAGGTATACAGTAAACCTGAAGTGAAGCATCGGAATATTAAACTGGACTCGCAGGTGAGGTTCAAATCATAGAAAGTTAGAGTGTCAGTCCTCTTGTACTTAAGTCGGCATTCTGCCTTTTGTATTAAATTCGGATGCAATTTCTGTGTTTCATCGTCAATAAGAAGGTCCAAGGGATACAGAAAACCTGAAGTGAAGCATCGGAATCTAAAACAGGAATCACAGGAGATGTTCAAATCAAAGAAAGTTAGAGTGTCAGAGTGTCAGTCCTCTTGTACTTAAGTCGGCATTGTGCCTTTTGTATTAAATACGGATGCAAGTTCTGTGTTTCATCGTCAATAAGAGGGTCCAAGGGATACAGTAAACCTGAAGTGAAGCATCGGAATCTAAAATTGGACTCACAGGAGAGGTTCAAATCATAGAAAGTTAGAGTGTCAATCCTCTTGTACTTAGAACAACATAGTGCCTTTTGTATTAAATTCGGATTAAATATCTGTGTTTCATCGTCTATAAGAAGGTCCAAGGGATACAGTAAACCTGAAGTGAAGCATCGGATTCTATAACTGGACTCACAGGAGAGGTTCAAATCATAGAAAGTTAAAGAGTCAGTCCCCTTGTGCTTAAGTTGGCATTGTGCCTTTTGTATTAAATTCTGATGCAATTTCTGTGTTTCATCGTCAATAAGTAAGTCCAAGGGATACAGTAAACCTGAAGTGAAGCATCGGAATCTAAAACTGGACTCACAGTAGAGGTTCAAATCATAGAAAGTTAGAGTGTCAGTCCTCTTGTACTTAAGTCGGCATTGTGCCTTTTATTTAAATTCGGATGCAATCCCTGTGTTTGATCGTCAATAAGAAGGTCCAAAGGATACAGTAAACCTGAAGTGAAGCATCGGAATCTAAAACTGGACTCACAGGAGAGGTTCATATCATAGAAAGTTAGAGTGTCAGTCCACTTGTACTTAAGTTGGCTTTGTGCTTTTTGTATTAAATTCTGATGCAATTTCTGTGTTTCATCGTCAATAAGTAAGTCCAAGGGATACAGTAAACCTGAAGTGAAGCATCCAAATGAAAAACTGGACTCACAGGAGAGGTTCAAACCATAGAAAGTTAGAGTGCTAGTCCCCTTGTACTTAAGTCAGCATTGTGCCTTTTTGTATTAAATTCGGATGCAATTTCTATGTTTCATCGTCAGTAAGAAGGTCCAAGGTATACAGTAAACGTGAAATGAAGCATCGGAATCTAAAACTGGACTCACAAGAGAGGTTCAAATCATAGAAAGTTAGAGTGTCAGTCGTCTAGTACTTTAGTCGGCATTGTGCATTTTGTATTAAATTCGGATACAATATCTGTGTTTCAGCGTCAATAGGAAGGTCCAAGGGATACAGTAAACCTGAAGTGGAGCATCGGAGTCCAAAACTGGACTCACAAGAGATGTTCAAATTATAGAAAGTTAGACTGTCTGTCCTCTTGTACTTAAGTCAACATAGTGCTTTTTGTATTAAATTCTGATGCAATTTCTGTGTTTCATCGTCAATAAGAAGGTCCAAGGGATACAGTAAACCTGAAGTGTAGCATCGGAATCCAAAACTGGACTCACAGGAGAGGTTCAAATCATAGAATGTTAGAGTGTCAGTCCTCTTGTACTTAAGACGGCATTGTGCCTTTTGTATTAAATTTGGATGCAATTTCTGTGTTTCATCGTCAATAAGAAGGTCCAAGGGATACAGTAACCCTAAAGTGAAGCATCGGAATCTAAAACTGGACTCACAGGAAAGGTTCAAATCATAGAAAGTTAGAGTGTCAGTCCTCTTGTACTTAAGTCGGCATTGTGCCTTTTGTATTAAATTCGGATTCAATTTCTTTGTTTCATCGTCAATAAGAAATTCCAAGGTATATAGTAAACGTGAAGTGAAGCATCGGAATCTAAAACTGAACTCACAAGAGAGTTTCAAATCATAGAAAGTTAGAGTGTCAGTCGTCTTGTACTTAAGACGGCCTAGTGCCTTTTGTATTAAATTCGGATGCAATTTCTGTGTTTCATCGTCAATAAGAAGGTCCAAGGTATACAGTAAACGTGAAGTGAAGCATCGGAATCTAAAACGGGACTCACAAGAGAGGTTCAAGTCGTAGAAATTTAGAATGTCAGTCCTCTTGTACTTAAGTCGGCATTGTGCCTTTTGTATTAAATTCGGATGCAATTTCTGTCTTTCATCGTCAATAAGAAGGTCCAAGAGATACAGTAAACCTGAAGTGAAGCATCCGAATCTAAAACTGGACTAACAGGAGAAGTTCAAATCATAGAAAGTTAGAGTGTCAGTCCTCTTGTACTTAAGTCGGCATTGTGCATTTTGTATTAAATTCGGATGCAATATCTGTGTTTCATCGTCAATAGGAAGTTCCAAGGGATACAGTAAACCTGAAGTGGAGCATCGGAGTCTAAAACTGGACTCACAGGAGATGTTGAAATCATAGAAAGTTAGAGTGTCAGTCCTCTTGTACTTAAGTCGGCAATGTGCCTTTTGTATTAAATTCGGATGCAATTTCTGTGTTTCATCGTCAATAAGAAGGTCCAAGGTATACAGGAAACCTGAAGTGAAGCATCGGAATCTAAAACTGGACTCACAAGAGAGGTTCAAATCATAGAAAGTTAGACTGTCTGTCCTCTTGTACTTAAGTCGACATTGTGACTTTTGTATTTAATTCTGATGCCATATCTGTGTTTCATCGTCAATAAGAAGGTCCAAGTGATACAGTACACCTGAAGTGAAGCATCGGAATCTAAAACTGGACTCACAGGAGAGGTCGAAATCATAGAAAGTAAGAGTGTCAGTCCACTTGTACTTAAGTCGGCATTGTGCCTTTTGTATTAAATTCGGATTTAATATCTGTGTTTCATCGTCAATAAGAAGGTCCAAGGGATACAGTAAACCTGAAGTGAAGCATCGGAATCTATAACTGGACTCACAGGAGAGGTTAAAATCATAGAAAGTTAGAGTGTCAGTCCTCTTCTACTTAAGTCGGCATTGTGCCTTTTGTATTAAATTCGGATGCAATTTCTGTGTTTCATCGTCAATAAGAAGGTCCAAGGGATACAGTAAACCTGAAGTGAAGCATCGGAATCTAAAACTGGACTCACAGGAGAGGTTTAAACCATAGAAAGTTAGAGTGTCAGTCCTCTTCTACTTAAGTCGGCATTGTGCCTTTTGTATTAAATTCGGATGCAGTTTCTGTGTTTCATCGTCAATAAGAAGGTCCAAGGGATACAGTATACGTAAAGTGAAGCATCGCAATCTAAAACTGGACTCACAGGAGAGGTTCAAATCATAGAAAGTTAGAGTGTCAGTCCTCTTGTACTTAGGTCGGCATTGTGCCTTTTGTATTAAATTCGGATGTAATTTCTGTGTTTCATCGTTTATAAGAAGGTCCAAGGGATACAGTAAACCTGAAGTGAAGTATCGGAATCTAACACGGGACTCACGGGAGTGGTTCAAATCATAGAAAGTTTGAGTGTCAGTCCTCTTGTACTTAAGTCAGCATTGTGCCTTTTGTATTAAATTCGGATGCAATTTCTGTGTTTCATCGTCATTAAGAAGGTCGAAGGGATACAGTAAACCTGAAGTGAAACATCGGAATCAATAACTGGACTCACAGAAATGGTTCAAATCATAGTAAGTTAGAGTGTCAGTCCTCTTGTACTTCAGTCGGCATTGTGCCTGTTGTATTAAATTCGGATGCAATTTCTGTGTTTCATCGTCAATAAGAAGGTCCAAGGGATGCAGTAAACCTGAAGTGAAGCATCGGAATCTAAAATTGTACTCACAGGAGAGGTTCATATCATGGAATGTTAGAGTGTCAGTCCTCTTGTACTTAAGTCGGCATTGTGCCTTTTGTAATAAATTCGGATGCAATTTCTGTGCTTCATCGTCAATAAGAAGGTCCAAGATATACAATAAACCTGAAGTGAAGCATCGGAATCTAAAACTGGACTCACAGGTGAGGTTCAAATCATAGAAAGTTAGAGTGTCAGTCCTCTTGTATTTAAGTCGGCATTGTGCCTTTTGTATTAAATTCGGATGCAATTTCTGTGTTTCATCGTCAATAAGAAGGTCCAAGGGATACAGTAAACCTGAAGTGAAGCATCGGAATCTTAAACTGGACTCACAGGAGTGGTTCAAATCATAGAAAGTTAGAGTGTCAGTCCTTTTGTACTTAAGTCGGCATTGTGCCTTTTGTATTAAATTCGGATGCAATATCTGTGTTTCATCGTCAATATGAAGGTGTAAGGGATGCAGTAAACCTGAAGTGAAGCATCGGAATCTAAAATTGTACTCACAGGAGAGGTTCTTATCATATAAAGTTAGAGTGTCAGTCCTCTTGTACTTAAGTCGGCATTGTGCCTTTTGTATTAAATTCGGATGCAATTCTGTGTTTCATCGTCAATAAGAAGATCCAAGGTATACAGTAAACCTGAAGTGAAGCATCGGAATCTTAAACTGGACTCACAGGTGAGGTTCAAATCATAGAAAGTTAGAGTGTCAGTCCTCTTGTACTTAAGTCGGCATTGTGCCTCTTGTATTACATTCGGATGCAATTTCTGTGTTTCATCGTCAATAAGAAGGTCCAAGGAATATAGAAAACCTGAAGTGAAGCATCGGAATCTAAAACTGGAATCACAGGAGAGGTTCAAATCAAAGAAAGTTAGAGTGTCAGAGTGTCAGTCCTCTTGTACTTAAGTCGGCATTGTGCCTTTTGTATTAAATTCGGATGCAATTCCTGTGTTTCATCGTCAATAAGAAGGTCCAAGGGATACAGTAAACCTGAAGTGTAGCATCGGAATGTAAAACTGGACTCACAGGAGAGGTTTAAACCATAGAAAGTTAGAGTGTCAGTCCTCTTGTACTTAAGTCGGCATTGTGCCTTTTGTATTAAATTCGGATGCAGTTTCTGTGTTTCATCGTCAATAAGAAGGTCCAAGGGTTACAGTAAACCTGAAGTGAAGCATCGCAATCTAAAACTGGACTCACAGGAGAGGTTCAAATCATAGAAAGTTAGAGTGTCAGTCCTCTTGTACTTAGGTCGGCATTGTGCCTTTTGTATTAAATTCGGATGTAATTTCTGTGTTTCATCGTTTATAAGAAGGTCCAAGGGAAACAGTAAACCTGAAGTGAAGTATCGGAATCTAACACGGGACTCACGGGAGTGGTTCAAATCATAGAAAGTTAGAGTGTCAGTCCACTTGTACTTAAGTCAGCATTGTGCCTTTTGTATTAAATTCGGATGCAATTTCTGTGATTCATCGACAATAAGAAGGTCCAAGGGATACAGTAAACCTGAAGTGAAGCTTCGGCATCTAAAACTGGGCTCACAGGAGAGGTTCAAATCAGAGAAACTTAGAGTGTCAGTCCTCTTGTACTTAAGTCAGCATTGTACCTTTTGTATTAAATTCGGATGCAATTTCTGTGTTTCATTGTCAATAAGAAGGTACAAGGGATTCAGTAAACCTGAAGTGAAGCATCGAAATCTAAAACTGGACTCACAGGTGAGGTTCAAATCATAGAAAGTTTGAGTGTCAGTCCTCTTGTACTTAAGTCGGCATTGTGCCTTTTGTATTAAATTCGGATGCAATTTCTGTGTTTCATCGTCAATAAGAAGGTCGAAGGGATACAGTAAACCTGAAGTGAAACATCGGAATCTATAACTGGACTCACAGAAGTGGTTCAAATCATAGTAAGTTAGAGTGTCAGTCCTCTTGTACTTCAGTCGGCATTGTGCCTGTTGTATTAAATTCGGATGCAATTTCTGTGTTTCATCGTCAATAAGAAGGTCCAAGGGATGCAGTAAACCTGAAGTGAAGCATCGGAATCTAAAATTGTACTCACAGGAGAGGTTCATATCATGGAATGTTAGAGTGTCAGTCCTCTTGTACTTAAGTCGGCATTGTCCCTTTAGTAATAAATTCGGATGCAATTTCTGTGTTTCATCGTCAATAAGAAGGTCCAAGATATACAATAAACCTGAAGTGAAGCATCGGAATCTAAAACTGGACTCACAGGTGAGGTTCAAATCATAGAAAGTTAGAGTGTCAGTCCTCTTGTACTTAAGTCGGCATTGTGCCTTTTGTATTAAATTCGGATGCAATTTCTGTGTTTCATCGTCAATAAGAAGGTCCAAGGGATACAGTAAACCTGAAGTGAAGCATCGGAATCTGAAACTGGACTCACAGGAGTGGTTCAAATCATAGAAAGTTAGAGTGTCAGTCCTCTTGTACTTAAGTCGGCATTGTGCCATTTGTATTAAATTCAGATGCAATATCTGTGTTTCATCGTCAACATGAAGGTGTAAGGGATGCAGTAAACCTGAAGTGAAGCATCGGAATCTAAAATTGTACTCACAGGAGAGGTTCTTATCATAGAAAGTTAGAGTGTCAGTCCTCTTGTACTTAAGTCGGCATTGTGCCTTTGTATTAAATTCGGATGCAATTTCTGTGTTTCATCGTCAATAAGAAGATCCAAGGTATACAGTAAACCTGAAGTGAAGCATCGGAATATTAAACTGGACTCACAGGTGAGGTTCAAATCATAGAAAGTTAGAGTGTCAGTCCTCTTGTACTTAAGTCGGCATTCTGCCTTTTGTATTAAATTCGGATGCAATTTCTGTGTTTCATCGTCAATAAGAAGGTCCAAGGGATACAGAAAACCTGAAGTGAAGCATCGGAATCTAAAACAGGAATCACAGGAGATGTTCAAATCAAAGAAAGTTAGAGTGTCAGAGTGTCAGTCCTCTTGTACTTAAGTCGGCATTGTGCCTTTTGTATTAAATACGGATGCAAGTTCTGTGTTTCATCGTCAATAAGAGGGTCCAAGGGATACAGTAAACCTGAAGTGAAGCATCGGAATCTAAAACTGGACTCACAGGAGTGGTTTAAACTATAGAAAATTAGAGTGTCAGTCCTCTTGTACTTAAGTCGGCATTGTGCCTTTTGTATTAAATTTGGATGCAGTTTCTGTGTTTCATCGTCAATAAAAAGGTCCAAGGAATATAGAAAACCTGAAGTGAAGCATCGGAATCTAAAACTGGAATCACAGGAGAGGTTCAAATCAAAGAAAGTTAGAGTGTCAGAGTGTCAGTCCTCTTGTACTTAAGTCGGCATTGTGCCTTTTGTATTAAATTCGGATGCAATTCCTGTGTTTCATCGTCAATAAGAAGGTCCAAGGGATACAGTAAACCTGAAGTGTAGCATCGGAATGTAAAACTGGACTCACAGGAGAGGTTTAAACCATAGAAAGTTAGAGTGTCAGTCCTCTTGTACTTAAGTCGGCATTGTGCCTTTTGTATTAAATTCGGATGCAGTTTCTGTGTTTCATCGTCAATAAGAAGGTCCAAGGGATACAGTAAACCTGAAGTGAAGCATCGCAATCTAAAACTGGACTCACAGGAGAGGTTCAAATCATAGAAAGTTAGAGTGTCAGTCCTCTTGTACTTAGGTCGGCATTGTGCCTTTTGTATTAAATTCGGATGTAATTTCTGTGTTTCATCGTTTATAAGAAGGTCCAAGGGATACAGTAAACCTGAAGTGAAGTATCGGAATCTAACACGGGACTCACGGGAGTGGTTCAAATCATAGAAAGTTACAGTGTCAGTCCTCTTGTACTTAAGTCAGCATTGTGCCTTTTGTATTAAATTCGGATGCAATTTCTGTGTTTCATCGACAATAAGAAGGTCCAAGGGATACAGTAAACCTGAAGTGAAGCTTCGCCATCTAAAACTGGACTCACAGGAGAGGTTCAAATCAGAGAAACTTAGAGTGTCAGTCCTCTTGTACTTAAGTCGGCATTGTACCTTTTGTATTAAATTCGGATGCAATTTCTGTGTTTCATTGTCAATAAGAAGGTACAAGGGATTCAGTAAACCTGAAGTGAAGCATCGAAATCTAAAACTGGACTCACAGGTGAGGTTCAAATCATAGAAAGTTTGAGTGTCAGTCCTCTTGTACTTAAGTCGGCATTGTGCCTTTTGTATTAAATTCGGATGCAATTTCTGTGTTTCATCGTCAATAAGAAGGTCGAAGGGATACAGTAAACCTGAAGTGAAACATCGGAATCTATAACTGGACTCACAGAAGTGGTTCAAATCATAGTAAGTTAGAGTGTCAGTCCTCTTGTACTTCAGTCGGCATTGTGCCTGTTGTATTAAATTCGGATGCAATTTCTGTGTTTCATCGTCAATAAGAAGGTCCAAGGGATGCAGTAAACCTGAAGTGAAGCATCGGAATCTAAAATTGTACTCACAGGAGAGGTTCATATCATGGAATGTTAGAGTGTCAGTCCTCTTGTACTTAAGTCGGCATTGTGCCTTTAGTAATAAATTCGGATGCAATTTCTGTGTTTCATCGTCAATAAGAAGGTCCAAGATATACAATAAACCTGAAGTGAAGCATCGGAATCTAAAACTGGACTCACAGGTGAGGTTCAAATCATAGAAAGTTAGAGTGTCAGTCCTCTTGTACTTAAGTCGGCATTGTGCCTTTGTATTAAATTCGGATGCAATTTCTGTGTTTCATCGTCAATAAGAAGATCCAAGGTATACAGTAAACCTGAAGTGAAGCATCGGAATATTAAACTGGACTCACAGGTGAGGTTCAAATCATAGAAAGTTAGAGTGTCAGTCCTCTTGTACTTAAGTCGGCATTCTGCCTTTTGTATTAAATTCGGATGCAATTTCTGTGTTTCATCGTCAATAAGAAGGTCCAAGGGATACAGAAAACCTGAAGTGAAGCATCGGAATCTAAAACAGGAATCACAGGAGATGTTCAAATCAAAGAAAGTTAGAGTGTCAGAGTGTCAGTCCTCTTGTACTTAAGTCGGCATTGTGCCTTTTGTATTAAATACGGATGCAACTTCTGTGTTTCATCGTCAATAAGAGGGTCCAAGGGATACAGTAAACCTGAAGTGAAGCATCGGAATCTAAAATTGGACTCACAGGAGAGGTTCAAATCATAGAAAGTTAGAGTGTCAATCCTCTTGTACTTAGAACAACATAGTGCCTTTTGTATTAAATTCGGATTTAATATCTGTGTTTCATCGTCTATAAGAAGGTCCAAGGGATACAGTAAACCTGAAGTGAAGCATCGGATTCTATAACTGGACTCACAGGAGAGGTTCAAATCATAGAAAGTTAAAGAGTCAGTCCCCTTGTGCTTAAGTTGGCATTGTGCCTTTTGTATTAAATTCTGATGCAATTTCTGTGTTTCATTGTCAATACGTAAGTCCAAGGGATACAGTAAACCTGAAGTGAAGCATCGGAATCTAAAACTGGACTCACAGTAGAGGTTCAAATCATAGAAAGTTAGAGTGTCAGTCCTCTTGTACTTAAGTCGGCATTGTGCCTTTTATTTAAATTCGGATGCAATCCCTGTGTTTGATCGTCAATAAGAAGGTCCAAAGGATACAGTAAACCTGAAGTGAAGCATCGGAATCTAAAACTGGACTCACAGGAGAGGTTCATATCATAGAAAGTTAGAGTGTCAGTCCACTTGTACTTAAGTTGGCTTTGTGCTTTTTGTATTAAATTCTGATGCAATTTCTGTGTTTCATCGTCAATAAGTAAGTCCAAGGGATACAGTAAACCTGAAGTGAAGCATCCAAATGAAAAACTGGACTCACAGGAGAGGTTCAAACCATAGAAAGTTAGAGTGCTAGTCCCCTTGTACTTAAGTCAGCATTGTGCCTTTTTGTATTAAATTCGGATGCAATTTCTATGTTTCATCGTCAGTAAGAAGGTCCAAGGTATACAGTAAACGTGAAGTGAAGCATCGGAATCTAAAACTGGACTCACAAGAGAGGTTCAAATCATAGAAAGTTAGAGTGTCAGTCGTCTAGTACTTTAGTCGGCATTGTGCATTTTGTATTAAATTCGGATACAATATCTGTGTTTCAGCGTCAATAGGAAGGTCCAAGGGATACAGTAAACCTGAAGTGGAGCATCGGAGTCCAAAACTGGACTCACAAGAGATGTTCAAATTATAGAAAGTTAGACTGTCTGTCCTCTTGTACTTAAGTCAACATAGTGCTTTTTGTATTAAATTCTGATGCAATTTCTGTGTTTCATCGTCAATAAGAAGGTCCAAGGGATACAGTAAACCTGAAGTGTAGCATCGGAATCCAAAACTGGACTCACAGGAGAGGTTCAAATCATAGAATGTTAGAGTGTCAGTCCTCTTGTACTTAAGACGGCATTGTGCCTTTTGTATTAAATTTGGATGCAATTTCTGTGTTTCATCGTCAATAAGAAGGTCCAAGGGATACAGTAACCCTAAAGTGAAGCATCGGAATCTAAAACTGGACTCACAGGAAAGGTTCAAATCATAGAAAGTTTGAGTGTCAGTCCTCTTGTACTTAAGTCGGCATTGTGCCTTTTGTATTAAATTCGGATTCAATTTCTTTGTTTCATCGTCAATAAGAAATTCCAAGGTATATAGTAAACGTGAAGTGAAGCATCGGAATCTAAAACTGAACTCACAAGAGAGGTTCAAATCATAGAAAGTTAGAGTGTCAGTCGTCTTGTACTTAAGACGGCCTAGTGCCTTTTGTATTAAATTCGGATGCAATTTCTGTGTTTCATCGTCAATAAGAAGGTCCAAGGTATACAGTAAACGTGAAGTGAAGCATCGGAATCTAAAACGGGACTCACAAGAGAGGTTCAAGTCGTAGAAATTTAGAATGTCAGTCCTCTTGTACTTAAGTCGGCATTGTGCCTTTTGTATTAAATTCGGATGCAATTTCTGTCTTTCATCGTCAATAAGAAGGTCCAAGAGATACAGTAAACCTGAAGTGAAGCATCCGAATCTAAAACTGGACTAACAGGAGAAGTTCAAATCATAGAAAGTTAGAGTGTCAGTCCTCTTGTACTTAAGTCGGCATTGTGCATTTTGTATTAAATTCGGATGCAATATCTGTGTTTCATCGTCAATAGGAAGTTCCAAGGGATACAGTAAACCTGAAGTGGAGCATCGGAGTCTAAAACTGGACTCACAGGAGATGTTGAAATCATAGAAAGTTAGAGTGTCAGTCCTCTTGTACTTAAGTCGGCAATGTGCCTTTTGTATTAAATTCGGATGCAATTTCTGTGTTTCATCGTCAATAAGAAGGTCCAAGGTATACAGGAAACCTGAAGTGAAGCATCGGAATCTAAAACTGGACTCACAAGAGAGGTTCAAATCATAGAAAGTTAGACTGTCTGTCCTCTTGTACTTAAGTCGACATTGTGACTTTTGTATTGAATTTGGATGCAATTTCTGTGTTTCATCGTCAACAAGAAGGTCCAAGGGATACAGTAAACCTGAAGTGAAGCATCGGAATCTTAAACTGGACTCACAGGAGAGGTTCAAATCATAGCAAGTTGGAGTGTCAGTCCTCTTGTACATAATTCGGAATTGTCCCTTTTGTATTAAATTCGGATGCAATTTCTATGTTTCATCGTCAATAAGAAGGTCCAAGGGATACAGTAAACCTAAAGTGAAGCATCGGAATATAAAACTGGACTCACAGGCGACGTTCAAATCATAGAGAGTTAGAGTGTTAGTCCTCTTGTACTTAAGTCCGCATTGTGCCTTTTGTATTAAATTTGGCTGCAATTTCTGTGTTTCATCGTCAATAAGAACGTCCAAGGAAACAGTAAACCTGAAGTGAAGCATCGGAATCTAAAACTGGACTCACAAGAGAGGTACAAATCATAGAAAGTTAGACTGTCTGTCCTCTTGTACTTAAGTCGACATTGTGCCTTTTGTATTAAATTCTGATGCAATATCTGTGTTTCATCGTCAATGAGAAGGTCCAAGGGATACAGTACACCTGAAGTGAAGCATCGGAATCTAAAACTGGACTCACAGGAGAGGTCCAAATCATAGGAAGTTAGAGTGTCAGTCCACTTGTACTTAAGTCGGCATTGTGCCTTTTGTATCAAATTCGGATGCAATTACTGTGTTTCATCGTCAATAAGAAGGTCCTAGGTATACAGTAAACCTGAAGTGATGTATCGGAATTTAAAACTGGACTCACAAGAGAGGTTCATATCATAGAGAGTTAGAGTGTCAGTCCTCTTGTACTTAAGTCGACATTGTGCCTTTTGTATTAAATTGGGATGCAATTTCTGTGTTTCGTCGTCAATAAGAAGGTCCAAGGGATACAGTACACCTGAAGTGAAGCATCGGAATCAAAAACTGGACTCACAGGAGAGGTTCAAATCATAGAACGTTAGAGTGGCAGTCCTCTTGTAGATAAGTCGGCCTAGTGCCTTTTGTATTAAATCCGGATGCAATTTCTGTGTTTCATCGTCAATAAGAAGGTCCAAGTTACAGTAAACGTGAAGTGAAGCATCGGAATCTAAAACTGGACTCACAAGAGAGGTTCAAATCAATGAGACTTAAAGTGTCAGTCGTCTTGTACTTAAGTCGGCATTGTGCCATTTGTATTAAATTCGGATGAAATTTCTGTGTTTCATCGTTAATAAGAAGGTCCAAGGGATACAGTAAACCTAAAGGGAAGCATCGGAATCTAAAACTGGACTCACAGGAGAGGTTCAAATCATAGAAAGTTAGAGTGTCAGTCCTCTTGTACTTAAGTCGGTATTGTGCCCTTTGTATTAAATTCGGATGCAATTTCTGTGTTTCATCGTCAATAAGAAGGTCCAAGGTATACAGTAAACCAGAAGTGAAGCTTCGGAATCTAACACTGGACTCACAAGAGAGGTTCAAATCATAGAAAGTTAGAGTGTCAGTCCGCTTGTACTTAAGCCAGTATTGTGCCTTTTGTATTGAATCGGATGCAATTTCTGCGTTTCATCGTCAACAAGAAGGTCCAAGGGATAGAGTGAACCTGAAGTGAAGCATCGGAATCTTAAACTGGACTCACAGGAGACGTTCAAATCATAGTGAGTTAGAGTGTTAGTCCTCTTGTACTTAAGTCCGCATTGTGCCTTTTGTATTAAATTTGGATGCAATTTCTGTGTTTCATCGTCAATAAGAACGTCCAAGCAAACAGTAAACCTGAAGTGAAGCATCGGAATCTAAAACTGGACTCACAGGAGAGGTTCAAATCATAGAAAGTTAGAGTGTCAGTCCTCTTGTACTTAAGTCGGTATTGTGACTTTTGAATTAAATTCGGATATAATTTCTGTGTTTCATCGTCAATAAGAAGGTCCAAGGCATACAGTAAACCTGAAGTGAAGCATCGGAATCTACAACTGGACTCACAGGAGAGGTTCAAATCATAGAAAGTTAGAGTGTCAGTCCCCTTGTACTTAAGTCGTCATTGTGCCTTTTGTATTAAATTCGGAAGCAATTTCTGTGTTTCATCGTCAATAAGGAGGTAAAAGGTATACAGTAAACCTGAAGTGAAGCATTAGAATCTAAATCCGGACTTACAGGAGAGATCAAATCAAAGAAAGTTAGAGTGTCAGTCCGCTTGTACTTAAGTCGGCATTGTGCCATTTGTATTAAATTCGGATCAATTTCTGTGTTCCATGGTCAATAAGAAGTTCTAAGGTATACAGTAAACCTGAAGTGAAGCGTCCGAATCTAAAACTGGACTCACAGGAGAGGTTCAAACCATAGAAAGTTAGAGTGCCAGTCCCCTTGTACTTAAGTCGGCATTCTGCATTTTTGTATTAAACTCGAATGAAATTTCTGTGTTTCATTGTCAATAAGAAGGTCCAAGGTATACAGTAAACGTGAAGTGAAGCATCGGAATCTAAAACTGGACTCACAAGAGAGGTTCAAATCATAGAAAGTTAGAGTGTCAGTCGTCTTGTACTTAAGTCGGCCTAGTGCCTTTTGTATTACATTCGGATGCAATTTCTGTGTTTCGTCGTCAATAAGAAGGTCCAAGGTATACAGTAAACGTGAAGTGAAGCATCGGAATCTAAAACGGGACTCACAAGAGAGGCTCAAGTCGTAGAAAGTTAGAGTGTCAGTCCTCTTGTACTTAAGTCGGCATTGTGCCTTTGGTATTAAATTCGGATGCAATTTCTGTGTTTCAACGTCAATAAGAAAGTCCAAGAGATACAGTAAACCTGAAATGAAGCATCCCAATCTAAAACTGGACTCACAGGAGAGGTTCAAATCATAGAAAGTTAGAGTGTCAGTCGTCTAGTACTTTAGTCGGCCCTGTGCATTTTGTATTAAATTCGGATGCAATATCTGTGTTTCATCGTCAATAGGAAGGTCCAAGGGATACAGTAAACCTGAAGTGGAGCATCGGAATTTAAAACTTGACTCACAGGAGAGGTTGAAATCATAGAAAGTTAGAGTGTCAGTCCACTTGTACTTAAGTCGGCATTGTGCCTTTTGTATTAAATTCGGTTGCAATTTCTGTGTTTCATCGTCAATAAGAAGGTCCAACGTATACAGTAAACCTGAAGTGAAGCATCGGAATCTAAAACTGGACTCAAAAGAGAGGTTCAAATTATAGAAAGTTAGACTGTCTGTCCTCTTGTACTTAAGTCAACTTAGTGCCTTTTGTATTAAATTCTGATGCTATTTCTGTGTTTCATCGACAATAAGAAGGTCCAAGGGATACAGTACACCTGAAGTGAATTATCGGAATCTAAAACTGGACTCACAGGAGAGGTTCAAATCATAGAATGTTAGAGTGTCAGTCCTCTTGTGCATTAGTCGGCATTGTGCCTTTTGTATTAAATTCGGGTGCAATTATTGTGTTTCATCGTCAATAAGAAGGTCCAAGGGATACAGTAAACCTAAAGTGAAGCATCGGAATCTAAAACTGGACTCACAGGAGAGGTTCAAATCATAGAAAGTTAGAGTGTCAGTCCTCTTGTACTTAAGTCGGCATTGTGTATTTTGTATTTAATTCGGATGCAATATCTGTGTTTCATCGTCAATAGGATGGTCCAAGGGATACAGTAAACCTGAAGTGGAGCATCGGAATCTAAAACTGGACTCACAGGAGATGTTGAAAACATAGAAAGTTAGAGTGTCAGTCGTCTTGTACTTAAGTCAACATAGTGCCTTTTTTATTAAATTCTGATGCAATTTCTGTGATTCATCGACAATAAGAAGGTCCAAGGGATACAGTACACCTGAAGTGAAGCATCGGAATCTACAACTGGACTCACAGGAGAGGTTCAAATCATAGAATGTTAGAGTGTCAGTCCTCTTGTACGTAAGTCGGCATTGTGCCTTTTGTATTAAATTCGGATGCAATTTCTGTGTTTCATCGTCAATAAGAAGGTCCAAGAGATACAGTAAACCTGAAGTGAAGCATCCGAATCTAAAACTGGACTCACAGGAGAGGTTCAAATCATAGAAAGTTAGAGTGTCAGTCCTCTTGTACTTAAGTCGGCATTGTGTATTTTGTATTAAATTCGGATGCAATATCTGTGTTTCATCGTCAATATGATGGTCCAAGGGATACAGTAAACCTGAAGTGGAGCATCGGAATCTAAAACTGGACTCACAGGAGATGTTGAAATCGTAGAAAGTTATAGTGTCAGTCCTCTTGTACTTAAGTCGGCATTGTGCTTTTTGTATCAAATTCGGATGCAATTACTGTTTTTCATCGTCAATAAGAAGGTCCAAGGTATACAGTAAACCTGCAGTGAAGCATCGGAATCTAAAACTGGACTCACAAGAGAGGTTCTAATCATAGAATGTTAGAGTGTCAGTCGTCTTGTACTTAAGTCGGCATTGTGCCTTTTGTATTAAATTCGGATGCAATTTCTGTGTTTCATCGTCAATAAGAAGGTCCAAGGGATACAGTAAACCTAAAGGGACGCATCGGAATCTAAAACTGGACTCACAGGAGAGGTTCAAATCATACAAAGTTAGAGTGTCAGTCCTCTTGTACTTAAGTCGGTATTGTGCCTTTTGTATTAAATTGGGATGCAATATCTGTGTTTCATCGTCAATAGGAAGGTCCAAGGGATACAGTAAACCTGAAGTGGAGCATCGGAATCCAAAACTGGACTCACAAGAGATGTTCAAATTATAGAAAGTTAGACTGTCTGTCCTCTTGTACTTAAGTCAACATAGTGCTTTTTGTATTAAATTCTGATGCAATTTCTGTGTTTCATCGTCAATAAGAAGGTCCAAGGGATACAGTAAACCTGAAGTGTAGCATCGGAATCCAAAACTGGACTCACAGGAGAGGTTCAAATCATAGAATGTTAGAGTGTCAGTCCTCTTGTACTTAAGACGGCATTGTGCCTTTTGTATTAAATTCGGATGCCATTTCTGTGTTTCATCGTCAATAAGAAGGTCCAAGGGATACAGTAACCCTAAAGTGAAGCATCGGAATCTAAAACTGGACTCACAGGAAAGGTTCAAATCATAGAAAGTTAGAGTGTCAGTCCTCTTGTACTTAAGTCGGCATTGTGCCTTTTGTATTAAATTCGGATTCAATTTCTTTGTTTCATCGTCAATAAGAAATTCCAAGGTATATAGTAAACGTGAAGTGAAGCATCGGAATCTAAAACTGAACTCACAAGAGAGGTTCAAATCATAGAAAGTTAGAGTGTCAGTCGTCTTGTACTTAAGACGGCCTAGTGCCTTTTGTATTAAATTCTAATGCAATATCTGTGTTTCATCGTCAATAAGAAGGTCCAAGAGATACAGTAAACGTGAAGTGAAGCATCGGAATCTAAAACGGGACTCACAAGAGAGGTTCAAGTCGTAGAAATTTAGAATGTCAGTCCTCATGTACTTAAGTCGGCATTGTGCCTTTTGTATTAAATTCGGATGCAATTTCTGTCTTTCATCGTCAATAAGAAGGTCCAAGAGATACAGTAAACCTGAAGTGAAGCATCCGAATCTAAAACTGGACTAACAGGAGAAGTTCAAATCATAGAAAGTTAGAGTGTCAGTCCTCTTGTACTTAAGTCGGCATTGTGCATTTTGTATTAAATTCGGATGCAATATCTGTGTTTCATCGTCAATAGGAAGTTCCAAGGGATACAGTAAAACCTAAAGTGAAGCATCGGAATATAAAACTGGACTCACAGGCGACGTTCAAATCATAGAGAGTTAGAGTGTTAGTCCTCTTGTACTTAAGTCCGCATTGTGCCTTTTGTATTAAATTTGGCTGCAATTTCTGTGTTTCATCGTCAATAAGAACGTCCAAGGAAACAGTAAACCTGAAGTGAAGCATCGGAATCCAAAACTGGACTCACAGGAGAGGTTCAAATCATAGAAAGTTAGAGTGTCAGTCCTCTTGTACTTAAGTCGGTATTGTGACTTTTGTATTAAATTCGGATTTAATTTCTGTGTTTCATTGTCAATAAGAAGGTCCAAGGGATACAGTAAACCTGAAGTGAAGCATTGGAATCTATAACTGGACTCACAGGAGAGGGTTCAAATCATAGAAAGTTACAGTGTCAGTCCTCTTGTACTTAAGTCGTCATTGTGCCTTTTGTATTAATTTCGGAAGCAATTTCTGTGTTTCATCGTCAATAAGAGGTAAAAGGTATACAGTAAACCTGAAGTGAAGCATTGGAATCTAAATCCGGACTTACAGGAGTGGTTCAAATCATAGAAAGTTAGAGTGTCAGTCCGCTTGTACTTAAGTCGGCATTGTGCCATTTGTATTAAATTCGGATCAATTTCTGTGTTCCATCGTCAATAAGAAGTTCCAAGGTATACAGTAAACCTGAAGTGAAGCATCGGAATCTAAAACTGGACTCACAAGAGAGGTTCAAATCATAGAAAGTTAGAGTGTCAGTCGTCTTGTACTTTAGTCGGCATTCTGCGTTTTGTATTAAATTCGGATGCAATATCTGCGTTTAATCGTCAATAGGAAGGTCCAAGGGATACAGTAAACCTGAAGTGGAGCATCGGAATCCAAAACTGGACTCACAGGAGTGGTTGAAATCATAGAAAGTTACAGTGTCAGTCCTCTTGTGCTTAAGTCGGCATTGTGCCTTTTGTATCAAATTCGGATGCAATTTCTGTGTTTCATCGTCAATAAGAAGGTCCAAATTATACAGTAAACCTGAAGTGAAGCATCGGAATCTAACACTGGACTCACAAGAGATGTTCAAATTATAGAAATTTAGACTGTCTGTCCTCTTGTACTTAAGTCAACATAGTGCTTTTTGTATTAAATTCTGATGCAATTTCTGTGTTTCATCGTCAATCAGAAGGTCCAAGGGATACAGTTAACCTGAAGTGAAGCATCGGAATCTAAAACTGGACTCACAGGAGAGGTTCAAATCATAGAATGTTAGAGTGTCAGTCCTCTTGTACTTATGACGGCAATGTGCCTTTTGTATTAAATTCGGATGCAATTTCTGTGTTTCATCGTCAATAAGAAATTCCAAGGTATACAGTAAACCTGAAGTGAAGCATCGGAATCTAAAACTGGACTCACAAGTGAGGTTCAAATCATAGAAAGTTAGAGTGTCAGTCGTCTTGTACTTAAGTCGGCCTAGTGCCTTTTGTATTAGATTCGGATGCAATTTCTGTGTTTCATTGTCAATAAGAAGGTCCAAGGTATACAGTAAACGTGAAGTGAAGCATCGGAATCTAAAACGGGACTCACAAGAGAGGTTCAAGTCGTAGAAAGTTAGAATGTCAGTCCTCATGTACTTAAGTCGGCATGGTGCCTTTTGTATTAAATTCGGATGCAATATCTGTGTTTCATCGTCAATAAGAAGGTCCAAGAGATACAGTAAACCTGAAGTGAAGCATCCGAATATAAAACTGGACTCACAGGAGAGGTTCAAATCATAGAAAGTTATAGTGTCAGTCCTCACGTACTTAGGTCGGCATTGTGCATTTTGTATTAATTTCGGATGCAATATCTGTGTTTCATCGTCAATAGGAAGTTCCAAGGGATACAGTAAACCTGAAGTGGAGCATCGGAATCTAAAACTGGACTCACAAGAGAGGTACAAATCATAGAAAGTTAGACTGTCTGTCCTCTTGTACTTAAGTCGACATTGTGCCTTTTGTATTAAATTCTGATGCAATATCTGTGTTTCATCGTCAATGAGAAGGTCCAAGGGATACAGTACACCTGAAGTGAAGCATCGGAATCTAAAACTGGACTCACAGGAGAGGTCCAAATCATAGGAAGTTAGAGTGTCAGTCCACTTGTACTTAAGTCGGCATTGTGCCTTTTGTATCAAATTCGGATGCAATTACTGTGTTTCATCGTCAATAAGAAGGTCCTAGGTATACAGTAAACCTGAAGTGATGTATCGGAATTTAAAACTGGACTCACAAGAGAGGTTCATATCATAGAGAGTTAGAGTGTCAGTCCTCTTGTACTTAAGTCGACATTGTGCCTTTTGTATTAAATTGGGATGCAATTTCTGTGTTTCGTCGTCAATAAGAAGGTCCAAGGGATACAGTACACCTGAAGTGAAGCATCGGAATCAAAAACTGGACTCACAGGAGAGGTTCAAATCATAGAACGTTAGAGTGGCAGTCCTCTTGTAGTTAAGTCGGCCTAGTGCCTTTTGTATTAAATCCGGATGCAATTTCTGTGTTTCATCGTCAATAAGAAGGTCCAAGTTACAGTAAACGTGAAGTGAAGCATCGGAATCTAAAACTGGACTCACAAGAGAGGTTCAAATCAATGAGAGTTAAAGTGTCAGTCGTCTTGTACTTAAGTCGGCATTGTGCCATTTGTATTAAATTCGGATGAAATTTCTGTGTTTCATCGTTAATAAGAAGGTCCAAGGGATACAGTAAACCTAAAGGGAAGCATCGGAATCTAAAACTGGACTCACAGGAGAGGTTCAAATCATAGAAAGTTAGAGTGTCAGTCCTCTTGTACTTAAGTCGGTATTGTGCCCTTTGTATTAAATTCGGATGCAATTTCTGTGTTTCATCGTCAATAAGAAGGTCCAAGGTATACAGTAAACCTGAAGTGAAGCTTCGGAATCTAATACTGGACTCACAAGAGAGGTTCAAATCATAGAAAGTTAGAGTGTCAGTCCGCTTGTACTTAAGCCAGTATTGTGCCTTTTGTATTGAATCGGATGCAATTTCTGCGTTTCATCGTCAACAAGAAGGTCCAAGGGATAGAGTGAACCTGAAGTGAAGCATCGGAATCTTAAACTGGACTCACAGGAGACGTTCAAATCATAGTGAGTTAGAGTATTAGTCCTCTTGTACTTAAGTCCGCATTGTGCCTTTTGTATTAAATTTGGATGCAATTTCTGTGTTTCATCGTCAATAAGAACGTCCAAGCAAACAGTAAACCTGAAGTGAAGCATCGGAATCTAAAACTGGACTCACAGGAGAGGTTCAAATCATAGAAAGTTAGAGTGTCAGTCCTCTTGTACTTAAGTCGGTATTGTGACTTTTGAATTAAATTCGGATATAATTTCTGTGTTTCATCGTCAATAAGAAGGTCCAAGGCATACAGTAAACCTGAAGTGAAGCATCGGAATCTACAACTGGACTCACAGGAGAGGTTCAAATCATAGAAAGTTAGAGTGTCAGTCCCCTTGTACTTAAGTCGTCATTGTGCCTTTTGTATTAAATTCGGAAGCAATTTCTGTGTTTCATCGTCAATAAGGAGGTAAAAGGTATACAGTAAACCTGAAGTGAAGCATTAGAATCTAAATCCGGACTTACAGGAGAGATCAAATCAAAGAAAGTTAGAGTGTCAGTCCGCTTGTACTTAAGTCGGCATTGTGCCATTTGTATTAAATTCGGATCAATTTCTGTGTTCCATGGTCAATAAGAAGTTCTAAGGTATACAGTAAACCTGAAGTGAAGCGTCCGAATCTAAAACTGGACTCACAGGAGAGGTTCAAACCATAGAAAGTTAGAGTGCCAGTCCCCTTGTACTTAAGTCGGCATTCTGCATTTTTGTATTAAACTCGAATGAAATTTCTGTGTTTCATTGTCAATAAGAAGGTCCAAGGTATACAGTAAACCTGAAGTGAAGCATCGGAATCTGAAACTGGACTCAAAAGAGTGGTTCAAATTATAGAAAGTTAGACTGTCTGTCCTCTTGTACTTAAGTCAACT
This sequence comes from Schistocerca americana, assembly GCF_021461395.2. Classification (NCBI taxonomy): domain Eukaryota; kingdom Metazoa; phylum Arthropoda; class Insecta; order Orthoptera; family Acrididae; genus Schistocerca; species Schistocerca americana. The sequence goes on from NC_060128.1 coordinate 35,846,192, forward strand.
TAGTGCCTTTTGTATTACATTCGGATGCAATTTCTGTGTTTCAACGTCAATAAGAAAGTCCAAGAGATACAGTAAACCTGAAATGAAGCATCCCAATCTAAAACTGGACTCACAGGAGAGGTTCAAATCATCGAAAGTAGAGTGTCAGTCGTCTAGTACTTTAGTCGGCCCTGTACATTTTGTATTAAATTCGGATGCAATATCTGTGTTTCATCGTCAATAGGAAGGTCCAAGGGATACAGTAAACCTGAAGTGGAGCATCGGAATTTAAAACTTGACTCACAGGAGAGGTTGAAATCATAGAAAGTTAGAGTGTCAGTCCACTTGTACTTAAGTCGGCATTGTGCCTTTTGTATTAAATTCGGTTGCAATTTCTGTGTTTCATCGTCAATAAGAAGGTCCAACGTATACAGTAAACCTGAAGTGAAGCATCGGAATCTGAAACTGGACTCAAAGGAGTGGTTCAAATTATAGAAAGTTAGACTGTCTGTCCTCTTGTACTTAAGTCAACTTAGTGCCTTTTGTATTAAATTCTGATGCAATTTCTGTGTTTCATCGACAATAAGAAGGTCCAAGGGATACAGTACACCTGAAGTGAATTATCGGAATCTAAAACTGGACTCACAGGAGAGGTTCAAATCATAGAATGTTAGAGTGTCAGTCCTCTTGTGCATTAGTCGGCATTGTGCCTTTTGTATTAAATTCGGGTGCAATTATTGTGTTTCATCGTCAATAAGAAGGTCCAAGGGATACAGTAAACCTAAAGTGAAGCATCGGAATCTAAAACTGGACTCACAGGAGAGGTTCAAATCATAGAAAGTTAGAGTGTCAGTCCTCTTGTACTTAAGTCGGCATTGTGTATTTTGTATTTAATTCGGATGCAATATCTGTGTTTCATCGTCAATAGGATGGTCCAAGGGATACAGTAAACCTGAAGTGGAGCATCGGAATCTAAAACTGGACTCACAGGAGATGTTGAAAACATAGAAAGTTAGAGTGTCAGTCGTCTTGTACTTAAGTCAACATAGTGCCTTTTTTATTAAATTCTGATGCAATTTCTGTGTTTCATCGACAATAAGAAGGTCCAAGGGATACAGTACACCTGAAGTGAAGCATCGGAATCTACAACTGGACTCACAGGAGAGGTTCAAATCATAGAATGTTAGAGTGTCAGTCCTCTTGTACGTAAGTCGGCATTGTGCCTTTTGTATTAAATTCGGATGCAATTTCTGTGTTTCATCGTCAATAAGAAGGTCCAAGAGATACAGTAAACCTGAAGTGAAGCATCCGAATCTAAAACTGGACTCACAGGAGAGGTTCAAATCATAGAAAGTTAGTGTGTCAGTCCTCTTGTACTTAAGTCGGCATTGTGTATTTTGTATTAAATTCGGATGCAATATCTGTGTTTCATCGTCAATATGATGGTCCAAGGGATACAGTAAACCTGAAGTGGAGCAACGGAATCTAAAACTGGACTCACAGGAGATGTTGAAATCGTAGAAAGTTATAGTGTCAGTCCTCTTGTACTTAAGTCGGCATTGTGCCTTTTGTATCAAATTCGGATGCAATTACTGTTTTTCATCGTCAATAAGAAGGTCCAAGGTATACAGTAAACCTGCAGTGAAGCATCGGAATCTAAAACTGGACTCACAAGAGAGGTTCTAATCATAGAATGTTAGAGTGTCAGTCGTCTTGTACTTAAGTCGGCATTGTGCCTTTTGTATTAAATTCGGATGCAATTTCTGTGTTTCATCGTCAATAAGAAGGTCCAAGGGATACAGTAAACCTAAAGGGACGCATCGGAATCTAAAACTGGACTCACAGGGGAGGTTCAAATCATACAAAGTTAGAGTGTCAGTCCTCTTGTACTTAAGTCGGTATTGTGCCTTTTGTATTAAATTGGGGATGCAATATCTGTGTTTCATCGTCAATAGGAAGGTCCAAGGGATACAGTAAACCTGAAGTGGAGCATCGGAATCCAAAACTGGACTCACAAGAGATGTTCAAATTATAGAAAGTTAGACTGTCTGTCCTCTTGTACTTAAGTCAACATAGTGCTTTTTGTATTAAATTCTGATGCAATTTCTGTGTTTCATCGTCAATAAGAAGGTCAAGGGATACAGTAAACCTGAAGTGTAGCATCGGAATCCAAAACTGGACTCACAGGAGAGGTTCAAATCATAGAATGTTAGAGTGTCAGTCCTCTTGTACTTAAGACGGCATTGTGCCTTTTGTATTAAATTCGGATGCAATTTCTGTGTTTCATCGTCAATAAGAAGGTCCAAGGGATACAGTAACCCTAAAGTGAAGCATCGGAATCTAAAACTGGACTCACAGGAAAGGTTCAAATCATAGAAAGTTAGAGTGTCAGTCCTCTTGTACTTAAGTCGGCATTGTGCCTTTTGTATTAAATTCGGATTCAATTTCTTTGTTTCATCGTCAATAAGAAATTCCAAGGTATATAGTAAACGTGAAGTGAAGCATCGGAATCTAAAACTGAACTCACAAGAGAGGTTCAAATCATAGAAAGTTAGAGTGTCAGTCGTCTTGTACTTAAGACGGCCTAGTGCCTTTTGTATTAAATTCTAATGCAATTTCTGTGTTTCATCGTCAATAAGAAGGTCCAAGAGATACAGTAAACGTGAAGTGAAGCATCGGATTCTAAAACGGGACTCACAAGAGAGGTTCAAGTCGTAGAAATTTAGAATGTCAGTCCTCATGTACTTAAGTCGGCATTGTGCCTTTTGTATTAAATTCGGATGCAATTTCTGTCTTTCATCGTCAATAAGAAGGTCCAAGAGATACAGTAAACCTGAAGTGAAGCATCCGAATCTAAAACTGGACTAACAGGAGAAGTTCAAATCATAGAAAGTTAGAGTGTCAGTCCTCTTGTACTTAAGTCGGCATTGTGCATTTTGTATTAAATTCGGATGCAATATCTGTGTTTCATCGTCAATAGGAAGTTCCAAGGGATACAGTAAACCTGAAGTGGAGCATCGGAGTCTAAAACTGGACTCACAGGTGATGTTGAAATCATAGAAAGTTAGAGTGTCAGTCCTCTTGTACTTAAGTCGGCATTGTGCCTTTTGTATTAAATTCGGATGCAATTTCTGTGTTTCATCGTCAATAAGAAGGTCAAAGGGATACAGTAAACCTGAAGTGAAGCATCGGAATCTATAACTGGACTCACAGGAGAGGTTCAAATCATAGAAAGTTAGAGTGTCAGTCCTCTTGTACTTATGTCGGCATTGTGCCTTTTGTTTTAAGTTTGGATGCAATGTCTGTGTTTCATCGTCAATAAGAAGGTCCAAGGGATACAGTAAACCTGAAGTGAAGCATCGGAATCTAAAACTGGACTCACAGGAGAGGTTCATATCATAGAAAGTTAGAGTGTCAGTCCACTTGTACTTAAGTTGGCATTGTGCCTTTTGTATTAGATTCGGATGCAATTTCTGTGTTTCATCGGCAATAAGAAGGTCCAAGGTATACAGTAAACCTGAAGTGAAGCATCGGAAACTAAAACTGGACTCAAAAGAGAGGGTCAAATCATAGAAAGTTAGAGTGTCAGTCCACTTGTACTTAAGCCAGTACTGTGACTTTTGTATTGAATTTGGATGCAATTTCTGTGTTTCATCGTCAACAAGAAGGTCCAAGGGATACAGTAAACCTGAAGTGAAGCATCGGAATCTTAAACTGGACTCACAGGAGAGGTTCAAATCATAGCAAGTTGGAGTGTCAGTCCTCTTGTACATAATTCGGAATTGTCCCTTTTGTATTAAATTCGGATGCAATTTCTATGTTTCATCGTCAATAAGAAGGTCCAAGGGATACAGTAAACCTAAAGTGAAGCATCGGAATATAAAACTGGACTCACAGGCGACGTTCAAATCATAGAGAGTTAGAGTGTTAGTCCTCTTGTACTTAAGTCCGCATTGTGCCTTTTGTATTAAATTTGGATGCAATTTCTGTGTTTCATCGTCAATAAGAACGTCCAAGGAAACAGTAAACCTGAAGTGAAGCATCGGAATCCAAAACTGGACTCACAGGAGAGGTTCAAATCATAGAAAGTTAGAGTGTCAGTCCTCTTGTACTTAAGTCGGTATTGTGACTTTTGTATTAAATTCGGATTTAATTTCTGTGTTTCATTGTCAATAAGAAGGTCCAAGGGATACAGTAAACCTGAAGTGAAGCATTGGAATCTATAACTGGACTCACAGGAGAGGTTCAAATCATAGAAAGTTACAGTGTCAGTCCTCTTGTACTTAAGTCGTCATTGTGCCTTTTGTATTAATTTCGGAAGCAATTTCTGTGTTTCATCGTCAATAAGAAGGTAAAAGGTATACAGTAAACCTGAAGTGAAGCATTGGAATCTAAATCCGGACTTACAGGAGTGGTTCAAATCATAGAAAGTTAGAGTGTCAGTCCGCTTGTACTTAAGTCGGCATTGTGCCATTTGTATTAAATTCGGATCAATTTCTGTGTTCCATCGTCAATAAGAAGTTCCAAGGTATACAGTAAACCTGAAGTTAAGCATCCGAATCTAAAACTTGACTCACAGGAGAGGTTCAAACCATAGAAAGTTAGAGTGCCAGTCCCCTTGAACTTAAGTCGGCATTGTGCTTTTTGTATTGAATTCGGATGCAATTTCTGTGTTTCATCGTCAATAAGAAGGTCCGAGGTATACAGTAAACTTGAAGTGAAGCATCGGAATCTAAAACTGGACTCACAAGAGAGGTTCAAATCATAGAAAGTTAGAGTGTCAGTCGTCTAGTACTTTAGTCGGCATTCTGCATTTTGTATTAAATTCGGATGCAATATCTGTGTTTCATCGTCAATAGGAAGGTCCAAGGGATACAGTAAACCTGAAGTGGAGCATCGGAATCCAAAACTGGACTCACAGGAGTGGTTGAAATCATAGAAAGTTACAGTGTCAGTCCTCTTGTGCTTAAGTCGGCATTGTGCCTTTTGTATTAAATTCGGATGCAATTTCTGTGTTTCATCGTCAATAAGAAGGTCCAAATTATACAGTAAACCTGAAGTGAAGCATCGGAATCTAACACTGGACTCACAAGAGATGTTCAAACTATAGAAATTTAGACTGTCTGTCCTCTTGTACTTAAGTCAACATAGTGCTTTTTGTATTAAATTCTGATGCAATTTCTGTGTTTCATCGTCAATAAGAAGGTCCAAGGGATACAGTTAACCTGAAGTGAAGCATCGGAATCTAAAACTGGACTCACAGGAGAGGTTCAATACATAGAATGTTAGAGTGTCAGTCCTCTTGTACTTATGACGGCAATGTGCCTTTTGTATTAAATTCGGATGCAATTTCTGTGTTTCATCGTCAATAAGAAATTCCAAGGTATACAGTAAACCTGAAGTGAAGCATCGGAATCTAAAACTGGACTCACAAGTGAGGTTCAAATCATAGAAAGTTAGAGTGTCAGTCGTCTTGTACTTAAGTCGGCCTAGTGCCTTTTGTATTAAATTCGGATGCAATTTCTGTGTTTCATTGTCAATAAGAAGGTCCAAGGTATACAGTAAACGTGAAGTGAAGCATCGGAATCTAAAACGGGACTCACAAGAGAGGTTCAAGTCGTAGAAAGATAGAATGTCAGTCCTCATGTACTTAAGTCGGCATGGTGCCTTTTGTATTAAATTCGGATGCAATATCTGTGTTTCATCGTCAATAAGAAGGTCCAAGAGATACAGTAAACCTGAAGTGAAGCATCCGAATATAAAACTGGACTCACAGGAGAGGTTCAAATCATAGAAAGTTATAGTGTCAGTCCTCTCGTACTTAAGTCGGCATTGTGCATTTTGTATTTAATTCGGATGCAATATCTGTGTTTCATCGTCAATAGGAAGTTCCAAGGGATACAGTAAACCTGAAGTGGAGCATCGGAGTCTAAAACTGGACTCACAGGAGATGTTGAAATCATAGAAAGTTAGAGTGTCAGTCATCTTATACTTAAGTCGGCATTGTGCCTTTTGTATTAAATTCGGATGCAATTACTGTGTTTCATCGTCAATAAGAAGGTCCAAGGTATACAGGAAACCTGAAGTGAAGCATCGGAATCTAAAACTGGACTCACAAGAGAGGTACAAATCATAGAAAGTTAGACTGTCTGTCCTCTTGTACTTAAGTCGACATTGTGCCTTTTGTATTAAATTCTGATGCAATATCTGTGTTTCATCGTCAATGAGAAGGTCCAAGGGATACAGTACACCTGAAGTGAAGCATCGGAATCTAAAACTGGACTCACAGGAGAGGTCCAAATCATAGGAAGTTAGAGTGTCAGTCCACTTGTACTTAAGTCGGCATTGTGCCTTTTGTATTAAATCCGGATGCAATTTCTGTGTTTCATCGTCAATAAGAAGGTCCAAGTTACAGTAAACGTGAAGTGAAGCATCGGAATCTAAAACTGGACTCACAAGAGAGGTTCAAATCAATGAGAGTTAAAGTGTCAGTCGTCTTGTACTTAAGTCGGCATTGTGCCATTCGTATTAAATTCGGATGAAATTTCTGTGTTTCATCGTTAATAAGAAGGTCCAAGGGATACAGTAAACCTAAAGGGAAGCATCGGAATCTAAAACTGGACTCACAGGAGAGGTTCAAATCATAGAAAAATAGAGTGTCAGTCCTCTTGTACTTAAGTCGGTATTGTGCCCTTTGTATTAAATTCGGATGCAATTTCTGTGTTTCATCGTCAATAAGAAGGTCCAAGGTATACAGTAAACCTGAAGTGAAGCTTCGGAATCTAACACTGGACTCACAAGAGAGGTTCAAATCATAGAAAGTTAGAGTGTCAGTCCGCTTGTACTTAAGCCAGTATTGTGCCTTTTGTATTGAATCGGATGCAATTTCTGCGTTTCATCGTCAACAAGAAGGTCCAAGGGATAGAGTGAACCTGAAGTGAAGCATCGGAATCTTAAACTGGACTCACAGGAGACGTTCAAATCATAGTGAGTTAGAGTGTTAGTCCTCTTGTACTTAAGTCCGCATTGTGCCTTTTGTATTAAATTTGGATGCAATTTCTGTGTTTCATCGTCAATAAGAACGTCCAAGCAAACAGTAAACCTGAAGTGAAGCATCGGAATCTAAAACTGGACTCACAGGAGAGGTTGAAATCATAGAAAGTTAGAGTGTCAGTCCTCTTGTACTTAAGTCGGCATTGTGCCATTTGTATTAAATTCGGATCAATTTCTGTGTTCCATGGTCAATAAGAAGTTCTAAGGTATACAGTAAACCTGAAGTGAAGCGTCCGAATCTAAAACTGGACTCACAGGAGAGGTTCAAAACATAGAAAGTTAGAGTGCCAGTCCCCTTGTACTTAAGTCGGCATTCTGCATTTTTGTATTAAACTCGAATGAAATTTCTGTGTTTCATTGTCAATAAGAAGGTCCAAGGTATACAGTAAACGTGAAGTGAAGCATCGGAATCTAAAACTGGACTCACAAGAGAGGTTCAAATCATAGAAAGTTAGAGTGTCAGTCGTCTTGTACTTAAGTCGGCCTAGTGCCTTTTGTATTACATTCGGATGCAATTTCTGTGTTTCGTCGTCAATAAGAAGGTCCAAGGTATACAGTAAACGTGAAGTGAAGCATCGGAATCTAAAACGGGACTCACAAGAGAGGTTCAAGTCGTAGAAAGTTAGAGTGTCAGTCCTCTTGTACTTAAGTCGGCATTGTGCCTTTGGTATTAAATTCGGATGCAATTTCTGTGTTTCAACGTCAATAAGAAAGTCCAAGAGATACAGTAAACCTGAAATGAAGCATCCCAATCTAAAACTGGACTCACAGGAGAGGTTCAAATCATAGAAAGTTAGAGTGTCAGTCGTCTAGTACTTTAGTCGGCCCTGTGCATTTTGTATTAAATTTGGATGCAATATCTGTGTTTCATCGTCAATAGGAAGGTCCAAGGGATACAGTAAACCTGAAGTGGAGCATCGGAATTTAAAACTTGACTCACAGGAGAGGTTGAAATCATAGAAAGTTAGAGTGTCAGTCCACTCGTACTTAAGTCGGCATTGTGCCTTTTGTATTAAATTCGGTTGCAATTTCTGTGTTTCATCGTCAATAAGAAGGTCCAACGTATACAGTAAACCTGAAGTGAAGCATCGGAATCTAAAACTGGACTCAAAAGAGAGGTTCAAATTATAGAAAGTTAGACTGTCTGTCCTCTTGTACTTAAGTCAACTTAGTGCCTTTTGTATTAAATTCTGATGCAATTTCTGTGTTTCATCGACAATAAGAAGGTCCAAGGGATACAGTACACCTGAAGTGAATTATCGGAATCTAAAACTGGACTCACAGGAGAGGTTCAAATCATAGAATGTTAGAGTGTCAGTCCTCTTGTGCATTAGTCGGCATTGTGCCTTTTGTATTAAATTCGGGTGCAATTATTGTGTTTCATCGTCAATAAGAAGGTCCAAGGGATACAGTAAACCTAAAGTGAAGCATCGGAATCTAAAACTGGACTCACAGGAGAGGTTCAAATCATAGAAAGTTAGAGTGTCAGTCCTCTTGTACTTAAGTCGGCATTGTGTATTTTGTATTTAATTCGGATGCAATATCTGTGTTTCATCGTCAATAGGATGGTCCAAGGGATACAGTAAACCTGAAGTGGAGCATCGGAATCTAAAACTGGACTCACAGGAGATGTTGAAAACATAGAAAGTTAGAGTGTCAGTCGTCTTGTACTTAAGTCAACATAGTGCCTTTTTTATTAAATTCTGATGCAATTTCTGTGTTTCATCGACAATAAGAAGGTCCAAGGGATACAGTACACCTGAAGTGAAGCATCGGAATCTACAACTGGACTCACAGGAGAGGTTCAAATCATAGAATGTTAGAGTGTCAGTCCTCTTGTACGTAAGTCGGCATTGTGCCTTTTGTATTAAATTCGGATGCAATTTCTGTGTTTCATCGTCAATAAGAAGGTCCAAGAGATACAGTAAACCTGAAGTGAAGCATCCGAATCTAAAACTGGACTCACAGGAGAGGTTCAAATCATAGAAAGTTAGAGTGTCAGTCCTCTTGTACTTAAGTCGGCATTGTGTATTTTGTATTAAATTCGGATGCAATATCTGTGTTTCATCGTCAATATGATGGTCCAAGGGATACAGTAATCTTGAAGTGGAGCATCGGAATCTAAAACTGGACTCACAGGAGATGTTGAAATCGTAGAAAGTTATAGTGTCAGTCCTCTTGTACTTAAGTCGGCATTGTGTCTTTTGTATCAAATTCGGATGCAATTACTGTTTTTCATCGTCAATAAGAAGGTCCAAGGTATACAGTAAACCTGCAGTGAAGCATCGGAATCTAAAACTGGACTCACAAGAGAGGTTCTAATCATAGAATGTTAGAGTGTCAGTCGTCTTGTACTTAAGTCGGCATTGTGCCTTTTGTATTAAATTCGGATGCAATTTCTGTGTTTCATCGTCAATAAGAAGGTCCAAGGGATACAGTAAACCTAAAGGGACGCATCGGAATCTAAAACTGGACTCACAGGAGAGGTTCAAATCATACAAAGTTAGAGTGTCAGTCCTCTTGACCTTAAGTCGGTATTGCGCCTTTTGTATTAAATTGGGATGCAATTTCTGTGTTTCATCGTCAATAAGAAGGTCCAAGGTATACAGTAAACCTGAAGTGAAGCTTCGGAATCTAAGACTGGACTCACAAGAGAGGTTCAAATCATAGAAAGTTAAAGTGTCAGTCCGCTTGTACTTAAGCCAGTATTGTGCCTTTTGTATTGAATTCGGATGCAATTTCTGTGTTTCATCGTCAACAAGATGGTCCAAGGGATACAGTAAACCTAAAGGGAAGCATCGGAATCTAAAACTGGAATCACAGGAGAGGTTCAAATCATAGAAAATTAGAGTGTCAGTCCTCTTGTACTTAAGTCGGTATTGTGCCTTTTGTATTAAATTCGGATTCAATTTCTATGTTTCATCGTCAATAAGAAGGTCCAAGGGATAAAGTAAACCTAAAGAGAAGCATCGGAATCTAAAACTGGACTCACAGGAGGCGTTCAAATCATAGAGAGTTAGAGTGTTAGTCCTCTTGTACTTAAGTACGCATTGTGCCTTCTGTATTAAACTTGGATACAATTTCTGTGTTTCATCGTCAATAAGAACGTCCAAGGAAAGAGTATACCTGAAGTGAAACATCGGAATCTAAAACTGGGCTCACAAGAGAGGTTCAAATCATAGAAAGTTAGAGTGCAGTCCTCTTGCACTTAAATCGGTATTGTGCCTTTTTGTATCAAATTCGGATGCAATTTCTGTGTTTCATTGTCAATAAGAAGGTCCAAGGTATACAGTAAACGTGAAGTGAAGCATCGGAATCTAAAACTGGACTCACAAGAGAGGTTCTAATCATAGAAAGTTAGTGTGTCAGTCGTCTTGTACTTAAGTCGTCCTAGTGTCTTTTGTATTAAATTCGGATGCAATTTCTGTGTTTCGTCGTCAATACGAAGTTCAAAGGTATACAGTAAACGTGAAGTGAAGCATCGGAATCTAAAACGGGACTCACAATAGAGGTTCAAGTCGTAGAAAGTTAGAGTGTCAGTCCTCTTGTACTTAAGTCGCCATTGTGCCTTTTGTATTAAATTCGGAAGCAATTTCTGTGTTTCAACGTCAATAAGAAAGTCCAAGAGATACAGTAAACCTGAAGTGAAGCATTCGATTCTAAAACTGGACACACAGGAGAGGTTCAAATCATAGAACGTAAGAATGGCAGTCCTCTTGTACTTAAGTCGGCCTAGTGCCTTTTGTATTAAATTCGGATGCTATTTCTGTGTTTCATCGTCAATAAGAAGGGCCCAGGTATACAGTAAACGTGAAGTGAAGCGTCGGAATCTAAAACGGGACTCACAAGAGAGGTTCAAGTCGTAGAAAGTTAGAATGTCAGTCCTCTTTTACTTAAGACGGCATTGTACCTTTTGTATTAAATTCGGATGCAATATCTGTGTTTCATCGTCAATAGGAAGGTTTAAGGGATACAGTAAACCTGAAGTGGAGCATCGGAATCTAATACTGGACTCACAGGAGATGTTGAAATCATAGAGACTTAGAGTGTCAGTCCTCTTGTTCTTAAGTCGACATTGTGCCTTTTGTATTAAATTCGGATGCAATTTCTGTGTTTCATCGTCAATAAGAAGGTCCAAGGTATACAGTACTCCGGAAGTGAAGCATCGGAATCAAAAACTGTACTCACAGGAGAGGTTCAAATCATAGAACGTTAGAGTGGCAGTCCTCTTGTACTTAAGTCGGCCTAGTGCCTTTTGTATTAAATTCGGATGCAATTTCTGTGTTTCATCGTCAATAAGAAGGTCCAAGGTATACAGCAAACGTGAATCGAAGCATCGGAATCTAAAACGGGACACACAAGAGAGGTTCAAATCATAGAAAGTTAGAGTGTGAGTCCTCTTGTACTTAAGTCGGCATTGTGTATTTTGTATTAAATTCGGATGCAATTTCTGTGTTTTATCGTGAATAAGAATTTCCAAGAGATACAGTAAACCTGGAGTGAAGCATTCGAATCTAACAGTGGACTCACAAGAGAGGTTCAAATTATAGAATGTTAGACTGTCTGTCCTCTTGTACTTAAGTCAACATAGTGCCTTTTGTATTAAATTCTGATGCAATTTCTATGTTTCATCGACAATAAGAAGGTCCAAGGGATACAGTACACCTGAAGTGAAGCATCGGAATCTAAAACTGGACTCACAGGAGAGGTTCAAATCATAGAATGTTAGAGTGTCAGTCCTATTTTACGTAAGTCGGCATTGTGTCTTTTGTATTAAATTCGGATGCAATTTCTGTGTTTCATCGTCTATAAGAAGGTCCAAGTGATACAGTATACCTAAAGTGAAGCATCGGAATCTAAAAGTGGACTCACAGGAAAGGTTCAAATCATAGAAAGTTAGAGTGTCAGTCCTCTTGTACTTAAGTCGGCATTGTGCCTTTTGTATTAAATTCGGATGCAATTTCTGTGTTTCATCGCCAATAAGAAGGTCCAAGGTATACAGTAAACCTGAAGTGATGCATCGGAATCTAAAACTGGACTCACAAGAGAGGTTCAAAATATAGGAAGTTAGAGTGTCAATCCTCTTGTACTTAAGTCGATATTGTGCCTTTTGTATTAAATTCGGATGCAATTTCTTTGTTTCATCGTCAATAAGAAATTCCAAGGGATACAGTAAACGTGAAGTGAAGCATCGGAATCTAAAACTGGACTCACAAGGGAGGTTCAAATCATAGGAAGTTAGAGTGTCAGTCGTCTTGTACTTAAGGCGGACTAGTGCCTTTTGTATTAAATTCGGATGCAATTTCTGTGTTTCATCGTCAATAAGAAGGTCCAAGGTATACAGTAAACGTGAAGTGAAGCATCGGAATCTAAAACGGGACTCACAAGAGAGGTTCAAGTCGTAGAAAGTTAGAATGTCAGTCCTCTTGTACTTAAGACGGCATTGTGCCTTTTGTATTAAATTCGGATGCAATTTCTGTGTTTCATCGTCAATAAGAAGGTCCAAGAGATACAGTAAACCTGAAGTGAAGCATCCGAATCTAAAACTGGACTCACAGGAGAGGTTCCAATCATAGAAAGTTAGAGTGTCAGTCCTCTTGTACTTAAGTCGGCATTGTGTATTTTGTATTTAATTCGGATGCAATATCTGTGTTTCATCGTCAATAGGATGGTCCAAGGGATACAGTAAACCTGAAGTGGAGAATCGGAATCTAAAACTGGACTCACAGGAGATGTTGAAAACATAGAAAGTTAGAGTGTCAGTCGTCTTGTACTTAAGTCAACATAGTGCATTTTTTTATTAAATTCTGATGCAATTTCTGTGTTACATCGACAATAAGAAGGTCCAAGGGATACAGTACACCTGAAGTGAAGCATCGGAATCTACAACTGGACTCACAGGAGAGGTTCAAATCATAGAATGTTAGAAGGTCAGTCCTCTTGTACGTAAGTCGGCATTGTGCCTTTTGTATTAAATTCGGATGCAATTTCTGTGTTTCATCGTCAATAAGAAGGTCCAAGAGATACAGTAAACATGAAGTGAAGCATCCGAATCTAAAACTGGTCTCACAGGAGAGGTTCAAACCATAGAAAGTTAGAGTGTCAGTCCTCTTGTACTTAAGTCGGCATTGTGTATTTTGTATTAAATTCGGATGCAATATCTGTGTTTCATCGTCAATATGATGGTCCAAGGGATATAGTAAACCTGAAGTGGAGCATCGGAATCTAAAACTGGACTCACAGGAGATGTTGAAATCGTAGAAAGTTATAGTGTCAGTCCTCTTGTACTTAAGTCGGCATTGTGCCTTTTGTATCAAATTCGGATGCAATTACTGTTTTTCATCGTCAATAAGAAGGTCCAAGGTATACAGTAAACCTGCAGTCAAGCATCGGAATCTAAAACTGGACTCACAAGAGAGGTTCTAATCATAGAATGTTAGAGTGTCAGTCGTCTTGTACTTAAGTCGGCATTGTGCCTTTTGTATTAAATTCGGATGCAATTTCTGTGTTTCATCGTCAATAAGAAGGTGCAAGGGATACAGTAAACCTAAAGGGACGCATCGGAATCTAAAACTGGACTCACAGGAGAGGTTCAAATCATACAAAGTTAGAGTGTCAGTCCTCTTGTACTTAAGTCGGTATTGTGCCTTTTGTATTAAATTCGGATGCAATTTCTGTCTTTCATCGTCAATAAGAAGGTCCAAGGTATACAGTAAACCTGAAGTGAAGCTTCGGAATCTAAGACTGGACTCACAAGAGGGGTTCAAATCATAGAAAGTTAAAGTGTCAGTCCGCTTGTACTTAAGCCAGTATTGTGCCTTATGTATTGAATTCGGATGCAATTTCTGTGTTTCATCGTCAACAAGAAGGTCCAAGGGATACAGTAAACCTAAAGGGAAGCATCGGAATCTAAAACTGGAATCACAGGAGAGGTTCAAATCATAGAAAGTTAGAGTGTCAGTCCTCTTGTACTTAAGTCGGTATTGTGCCTTTTGTATTAAATTCGGATTCAATTTCTATGTTTCATCGTCAATAAGAAGGTCCAAGGGATAAAGTAAACCTAAAGAGAAGCATCGGAATCTAAAACTGGACTCACAGGAGGCGTTCAAATCATAGAGAGTTAGAGTGTTAGTCCTCTTGTACTTAAGTACGCATTGTGCCATCTGTATTAAATTTGGATACAATTTCTGTGTTTCATCGTCAATAAGAACGTCCAAGGAAAGAGTATACCTGAAGTGAAACATCGGAATCTAAAACTGGGCTCACAAGAGAGGTTCAAATCATAGAAAGTTAGAGTGCAGTCCTCTTGTACTTAAATCGGTATTGTGACTTTTGTATTAAATTCGGATTTAATTTCTGTGTTTCATCGTCAATAAGAAGGTCCAAGGGATACAGTAAACCTGAAGTGAAGCATCGGAATCTATAACTGGACTCACAGGAGAGGTTCAAATCATAGAAAGGTAGAGTGTCAGCCCCTTGCACTTAAGTCGTCATTGTACCATTTGTATTAAATTCGGAAGCAATTTCTGTGTTTCATCGTCAATAAGAAGGTAAAAGGTATACAGTAAACCTGGAGTGAAGGATCCGAATCTAAAACTGGACTCACAGGAGAGGTTCAAACCATAGAAAGTTAGAGTGCCAGTCCCCTTGTACTTAAGTCGGCATTGTGCCTTTTTGTATCAAATTCGGATGCAAATTCTGTGTTTCATTGTCAATAAGAAGGTCCAAGGTATACAGTAAACGTGAAGTGAAGCATCGGAATCTAAAACTGGACTCACAAGAGAGGTTCTAATCACAGAAAGTTAGAGTGTCAGTCCTCTTGTACTTAAGTCGGTATTGTGCCTTTAGTATTAAATTCGGATTCAATTTCTATGTTTCATCGTCAATAAGAAGGTCCAAGGGATAAAGTAAACCTAAAGAGAAGCATCGGAATCTAAAACTGGACTCACAGGAGGCGTTCAAATCATAGAGAGTTAGAGTGTTAGTCCTCTTGTACTTAAGTACGCATTGTGCCTTCTGTATTAAATTTGGATGCAATTTCTGTGTTTCATCGTCAATAAGAACGTCCAAGGAAAGAGTATACCTGAAGTGAAACATCGGAATCTAAAACTGGGCTCACAAGAGAGGTTCAAATCATAGAAAGTTAGAGTGCAGTCCTCTTGTACTTAAATCGGTATTGTGACTTTTGTATTAAATTCAGATTTAATTTCTGTGTTTCATCGTCAATAAGAAGGTCCAAGGGATACAGTAAACCTGAAGTGAAGCATCGGAATCTATAACTGGACTCACAGGAGAGGTTCAAATCATAGAAAGGTAGAGTGTCAGCCCCTTGCACTTAAGTCGTCATTGTGCCATTTGTATTAAATTCGGAAGCAATTTCTGTGTTTCATCGTCAATAAGAAGGTAAAAGGTATACAGTAAACCTGGAGTGAAGGATCCGAATCTAAAACTGGACTCACAGGAGAGGTTCAAACCATAGAAAGTTAGAGTGCCAGTCCCCTTGTACTTAAGTCGGCATTGTGCCTTTTTGTATCAAATTCGGATGCAAATTCTGTGTTTCATTGTCAATAAGAAGGTCCAAGGTATACAGTAAACGTGAAGTGAAGCATCGGAATCTAAAACTGGACTCACAAGAGAGGTTCTAATCATAGAAAGTTAGAGTGTCAGTCGTCTTGTACTTAAGTCGTCCTAGTGCCTTTTGTATTAAATTCGGATGCAATTTCTGTGTTTCGTCGTCAATACGAAGGTCAAAGGTATACAGTAAACGTGAAGTGAAGCATCGGAATCTAAAACGGGACTCACAATAGAGGTTCAAGTCGTAGAAAGTTAGAGTGTCAGTCCTCTTGTACTTAAGTCGCCATTGTGCCTTTTGTATTAAATTCGGAAGCAATTTCTGTGTTTCAACGTCAATAAGAAAGTCCAAGAGATACAGTAAACCTGAAGTGAAGCATCCGATTCTAAAACTGGACACACAGGAGAGGTTCAAATAATAGAACGTAAGAATGGCAGTCCTCTTGTACTTAAGTCGGCCTAGTGCCTTTTGTATTAAATTCGGATGCTATTTCTGTGTTTCATCGTCAATAAGAAGGACCCAGGTATACAGTAAACGTGAAGTGAAGCGTCGGAATCTAAAACGGGACTCACAAGAGAGGTTCAAGTCGTAGAAAGTTAGAATGTCAGTCCTCTTGTACTTAAGACGGCATTGTACCTTTTGTATTAAATTCGGATGCAATTTCTGTGTTTCATCGTCAATAAGAAGGTCCAAGGTATACAGTAAACGTGAAGTGAAGCATCGGAATCTAAAATGGGACTCACAAGAGAGGTTCAAGTCGTAGAAAGTTAGAATGTCAGTCCTCTTGTACTTAAGACGGCATTGTACATTTTGTATTAAATTCGGATGCAATTTCTGTGTTTCATCGTCAATAAGAAGGACCAAGAGATACAGTAAACCTGAAGTGAAGCATCCGAATCTAAAATTGGACTCACAGGAGAGGTTCAAATCATAGAAAGTTAGAGTGTCAGTCCTCTTGCACTTAAGTCGGCATTGTGCATTTTGTATTAAGTTCGGATGCAATATCTGTGTTTCATCGTCAATAGGAAGGTTTAAGGGATACAGTAAACCTGAAGTGGAGCATCGGAATCTAGTACTGGACTCACAGGAGATGTTGAAATCATAGAGACTTAGAGTGTCAGTCCTCTTGTTCTTAAGTCGACATTGTGCCTTTTATATTAAATTCTGATGCAATTTCTGTGTTTCATCGACAATAAGAAGGTCCAAGGGATACAGTACACCTGAAGTGAAGCATCGGAATCTAAAACTGGACTCACAGGAGAGGTTCAAATCATAGAATGTTAGAGTGTCAGTCCTATTTTACGTAAGTCGGCATTGTGTCTTTTGTATTAAATTCGGATGCAATTTCTGTGTTTCATCGTCAATAAGAAGGTCCAAGTGTACAGTATACCTAAAGTGAAGCATCGGAATCTAAAACTGGACTCACAGGAAAGGTTCAAATCATAGAAAGTTAGAGTGTCAGTCCTCTTGTACTTAAGTCGGCATTGTGCCTTTAGTATTAAATTCGGATGCAATTTCTGTGTTTCATCGCCAATAAGAAGGTCCAAGGTATACAGTAAACCTGAAGTGATGCATCGGAATCTAAAACTGGACTCACAAGAGAGGTTCAAAATATAGGAAGTTAGAGTGTCAATCCTCTTGTACTTAAGTCGATATTGTGCCTTTTGTATTAAATTCGGATGCAATTTCTTTGTTTCATCGTCAATTAGAAATTCCAAGGGATACAGTAAACGTGAAGTGAAGCATCGGAATCTAAAACTGGACTCACAAGGGAGGTTCAAATCATAGGAAGTTAGAGTGTCAGTCGTCTTGTACTTAAGGCGGCCTAGTGCCTTTTGTATTAAATTCGGATGCAATTTCTGTGTTTCATCGTCAATAAGAAGGTCCAAGGTATACAGTAAACGTGAAGTGAAGCATCGGAATCTAAAACGGGACTCACAAGAGAGGTTCAAGTCGTAGAAAGTTAGAATGTCAGTCCTCTTGTACTTAAGACGGCATTGTGCCTTTTGTATTAAATTCGGATGCAATTTCTGTGTTTCATCGTCAATAAGAAGGTACAAGAGATACAGTAAACCTGAAGTGAAGCATCCGAATCTAAAACTGGACTCACAGGAGAGGTTCAAATCATAGAAAGTTAGAGTGTCAATCCTCTTGTACTTAAGTCGGCATTGTGCATTTTGTATTAAATTCGGATGCAATATCTGTGTTTCATCGTCAATAGGAAGGTCCCAGGGATACAGTAAACCTGAAGTGGAGCATCGGAATCTAAAACTGGACTCACAGGAGATGTTGAAATCATAGAAAGTTAGAGTGTCAGTACTCTTGTACTTAAGTCGGCATTGTGCCTTTTGTATTAAATTCGGATGCAATTACTGTGTATCATCGTCAATTAGAAGGTCCAAGGTATACAGTAAACCTGAAGTGAAGCATCGCAATCTAAAACTGGACTCACAAGAGAGGTTCAAATCATAGAAGTTTAGACTGTCTGTCCTCTTCTACTTAAGTCGACATTGTGCCTTTTGTATTAAATTCTGATGCAATATCTGTGTTTCATCGTCAATAAGAAGGTCCAAGGGATGCAGTACACCTGAAGTGAAGCATCGGAATCTAAAAGTGGCCTCACTGGAGAGGTTCAAATCATAGAAAGTTAGAGTGTCAGTACTCTTGTACTTAAGTCGGCATTGTGCCTTTTCTATTAAATTCGGATGCAATTACTGTGTTTCATCGTCAATAAGAAGGTCCAAGGTATACAGTAAACCTGAAGTGAAGCATCGCAATCTAAAACTGGACTCACAAGAGAGGTTCAAATCATAGAAAGTTAGACTGTCTGTCCTCTTGTACTTAAGTCGACATTGTGCCTTTTGTATTAAATTCTGATGCAATATCTGTGTTTCATCGTCAATAAGAAGGTCCAAGGGATACAGTACACCTGAAGTGAAGCATCGGAATCTAAAAGTGGACTCACTGGAGTGGTTCAAATCATAGAAAGTTAGAGTGTCAGTCCTCTTGTACTTAAGTCGGCATTGTGCCTTTTGTATTAAATTCGGATGCAATTTCTGTGTTTCATCGTCAACAAGAAGGACCTCGGTATACAGTAAACCTGAAGTGATGCATCGGAATTTAAAACTGGACTCACAAGAGAGGTTGAAATCATAGTGAGTTAGAGTGTCAGTCCTCTTGTACTTACGTCGACATTGTGCCTTTTGTATTAAATTCGGATGCAATTTCTGTGTTTCATCGTCAATAAATAGGTCCAAGGGATACAGTACACCTGAAGTGAAGCATCGGAATCTAAAAGTGGACTCACAGGAGAGGTTCAAATCATAGAACGTTAGAGTGGCAGTCCTCTTGTACTTAAGTCGGCCTAGTGCCTTTTGTATTAAATTCGGATGCAATTGCTGTGTTTCATCGTCAATAAGAAGGTCCAAGGTATACAGCAAACGTGATGTGAAGTATCGGAATCTAAAACGGGACACACAAGAGAGGTTCAAATCTTACAAAGTTAGAGTGTCAGTCCTCTTGTACTTAAGTCGGCATTGTGCCTTTTGTATTACATTCGGATGCGATTTCTGTGTTTTATCGTGAATAAGAATTTCCAAGAAATACAGTAAACCTGAAGTGAAGCATTCGAATCTAAAACTGGATTCACAGGAGAGGTTCAAATCATAGAAAGTTAGAGTGTCAGCCCTCTTGTACTTAAGTCGGCATTGTGCATTTTGTATTAAATTCGGATGCAATTTCTGGTTTTCATCGTCAATAGGAAGGTCCAAGGGATACAGTAATTCTGAAGTGGAGCATCGGAATCTAAAACTGGACTCACAGGAGAGGTTGAAATCATAGAAAGTTAGAGTGTCGGTCCTCTTGTACTTAAGTCGGCATTGTGCCTTTTGTATTAAATTCGGATGCAATTTCTGTGTTTCATCGTCAATAAGAAGGTCCAAGGTATACAGTAAACCTGAAGTGAAGCATCGGAATCTAAAACTGGACTCACAAGAGAGGTTCAAATCATAGAAAGTTAGAGTGTCAGTCCTCTCGAACTTAAGTCGACATTGTGCCTTTTGTATTAAATTCTGATGCAATTTCTGTGTTTCATCGTCAATAAGAATGTCCAAGGTATACAGTAAACATGATGTGAAACATCCGAATCTAAAACTGGACTCACAAGAGAGGTTCAAATCATAGAGAGTTAGAGTGTCAGTCGTCTTGTACTTAAGTCGGCATTGCGCCTTTGTATTAAATTCGGATGCACTTTCTGTGTTTCATCGTCAATAAGAAGGTCCAAGGGGTACAGTAAACCTAAAGGGAAGCATCGGAATCTAAAACATGACTCACAGGAGAGGTTCAAATCATAGAAAGTTAGAGTGTCAGTCCTTTTGTACTTAAGTCGGTATTGTGCCTTTTGTATTAAATTCGGATGCAATTTCTGTGTTTCATCGTCAATAAGAAGGTCCAAGGTATACAGTAAACCTGAAGTGAAGCTTCGGAATCTAAGACTGGACTCACAAGAGACGTGCAAATCATAGAAAGTAAGAGTGTCAGTCCTCTTGTACTTAAGTCGACATTGTGCCTTTTGTATTAAATTCGGATGCAATTTCTGTGTTTCATCGTCAATAAGAAGGTCAAAGGGATACAGTACACCTGAAGTGTAGCATCGGAATCTATAACTGGACTCACAGGTGATGTTCAAATCATATAATGTTAGAGTGTCAGTCCGCTTGTACTTAAGTCGGCATTGTGCCTTTTGTATTAAATTCGGATGCAATTTCTGTGTTTCATCGTGGATAAGAAGGTCTCAGGGATACAGTAAACCTGAAGTGAAGCCTCGGAATCTAAAACTGGACTCACAGGAGAGGTCAAATCGTAGAAAATTTTAATGTCAGTCCTCTTGTACCTAAGTCAGCACTGTGCCTTTTGTATTAAATTCCGATGAAATTTCTGTGTTTCATCGTCAATAAGAAGGTCCAAGGGCTACAGTATACCTGAAGTGAAGCATCGGAATCTAAAACTGGACTCACAGGAGTGGTTCAAATCATAGAGAGTTAGAGTGTCAGTCCGCATGTACTTAAGTCGGCAGTGTGCGTTTTGTATTATATTCCGGTGCAATTTCTGTGTTTCATCGTTAATAAGTGGGTCCACGAGATACAGTAAACCTGAAGTGAAGCATGCGAATCTAAAACTGGACTCACAGGAGAGGTTCAAATCATAGAGAGTTAGAGTGTCAGTCGTTTTGTACTTAAGTCGGCATTGTGCCTTTTGTATTAAATTCGGATGCAATTTCTGTGTTTCATCGTCAATAAGAAGGTCCAAGGGATACAGTACACCTGAAGTGAAGCATCGGAATCTAAAACTGGACTCACAGGAGAGGTTCAAATCATAGAACGTTAGAGTGGCAGTCCTCTTGTACTTAAGTCGGCCTAGTGACTTTTGTATTAAATTCGGATGCAATTTCTGTGTTTCATCGTCAATAAGAAGGTCCAAGGTATACAGCAAACGTGAAGTGAAGCATCGGAATCTAAAACGGGACACTCAAGAGAGGTTCAAATCATAGAAAGTTAGAGTGTCAGTCCTCTTGTACTTAAGTCGGCATTGTGCCTTTTGTATTACATTCGGATGCGATTTCTGTGTTTTATCGTGAATAAGAATTTCCAAGAAATACAGTAAACCTGAAGTGAAGCATTCGAATCTAAAACTGGATTCACAGGAGAGGTTCAAATCATAGAAAGTTAGAGTGTCAGCCCTCTTGTACTTAAGTCGGCATTGTGCATTTTGTATTAAATTCGGATGCAATTTCTGGTTTTCATCGTCAATAGGAATGTCCAAGGGATACAGTAATTCTGAAGTGGAGCATCGGAATCTAAAACTGGACTCACAGGAGAGGTTGAAATCATAAAAAGTTAGAGTGTCGGTCCTCTTGTACTTAAGTCGGCATTGTGCCTTTTGTATTAAATTCGGATGCAATTTCTGTGTTTCATCGTCAATAAGAAGGTCCAAGGTATACAGTAAACCTGAAGTGAAGCATCGGAATCGAAAACTGGACTCACAAGAGAGGTTCAAATCATAGAAAGTTAGAGTGTCAGTCCTCTTGAACTTAAGTCGACATTGTGCCTTTTGTATTAAATTCTGATGCAATTTCTGTGTTTCATCGTCAATAAGAATGTCCAAGGTATACAGTAAACATGAAGTGAAACATCCGAATCTAAAACTGGACTCACAAGAGAGGTTCAAATCATAGAGAGTTAGAGTGTCAGTCGTCATGTACTTAAGTCGGCATTGCGCCTTTGTATTAAATTCGGATGCACTTTCTGTGTTTCATCGTCAATAAGAAGGTCCAAGGGGTACAGTAAACCTAAAGGGAAGCATCGGAATCTAAAACATGACTCACAGGAGAGGTTCAAATCATAGAAAGTTAGAGTGTCAGTCCTTTTGTACTTAAGTCGGTATTGTGCCTTTTGTATTAAATTCGGATGCAATTTCTGTGTTTCCTCGTCAATAAGAAGGTCCAAGGTATACAGTAAACCTGAAGTGAAGCTTCGGAATCTAAGACTGGACTCACAAGAGACGTGCAAATCATAGAAAGTTAGAGTGTCAGTCCTCTTGTACTTAAGTCGACATTGTGCCTTTTGTATTAAATTCGGATGCAATTTCTGTGTTTCATCGTCAATAAGAAGGTCAAAGGGATACAGTACACCTGAAGTGAAGCATCGGAATCTATAACTGGACTCACAGGTGATGTTCAAATCATATAATGTTAGAGTGTCAGTCCGCTTGTACTTAAGTCGGCATTGTGCCTTTTGTATTAAATTCGGATGCAATTTCTGTGTTTCATCGTGGATAAGAAGGTGTCAGGGATACAGTAAACCTGAAGTGAAGCCTCGGAATCTAAAACTGGACTCACAGGAGAGGTCAAATCATAGAAAGTTTGAGTGTCAGTCCTCTTGTACCTAAGTCAGCACTGTGCCTTTTGTATTAAATTCCGATGAAATTTCTGTGTTTCATCGTCAATAAGAAGGTCCAAGGGCTACAGTATACCTGAAGTGAAGCATCGGAATCTAAAACTGGACTCACAGGAGTGGTTCAAATCATAGAGAGTTAGAGTGTCAGTCCGCATGTACTTAAGTCGGCAGTGTGCCTTTTGTATTATATTCCGGTGCAATTTCTGTGTTTCATCGTTAATAAGTGGGTCCACGAGATACAGTAAACCTGAAGTGAAGCATGCGAATCTAAAACTGGACTCACAGGAGAGGTTCAAATCATAGAGAGTTAGAGTGTCAGTCGTCTTGTACTTAAGTCGGCATTGTGCCTTTTGTATTAAATTCGGATGCAATTTCTGTGTTTCATCGTCAATAAGAAGGTCCAAGGGATACAGTACACCTGAAGTGAAGCATCGGAATCTAAAACTGGACTCACAGGAGAGGTTCAAATCATAGAACGTTAGAGTGGCAGTCCTCTTGTACTTAAGTCGGCCTAGTGACTTTTGTATTAAATTCGGATGCAATTTCTGTGTTTCATCGTCAATAAGAAGGTCCAAGGTATACAGAAAACGTGAAGTGAAGCATCGGAATCTAAAACGGGACGCACAAGAGAGGTTCAAATCATAGAAAATTAGAGTGTCAGTCGTCTTGTACTTAAGTCGGCATTGTGCCTTTTGTATTAAATTCGGATGCAATTTCTGTGTTTCATCGTCAATAAGAAGGTCCAAGGGATACAGTAAACCTAAAGTGATTCATCGGAATCTAAAACTGGACTCACAGGAAAGGTTCAAATCATAGAAAGTTAGAGTGTCAGTCCTCTTGTACTTAAGTCGGCATTGTGCCTTTTGTATTAAATTCGGATGCAATTTCTGTGTTTCATCGTCAATAAGAAGGTCCAAGGTATACAGTAAACCTGAAGTGATGCATCGGAATCTAAAACTGGACTCACAAGAGAGGTTCAAATTATAGGAAGTTAGAGTGTCAATCCTCTTGTACTTAAGTCGACATTGTGTCTTTTGTATTAAATTCGGATGGAATTTCTTTGTTTCATCGTCAATAAGAAATTCCAAGGTATACAGTAAACGTGAAGTGAAGCATCGGAATCTAAAACTGGACTCACAAGGGAGGTTCAAATCATAGAAAGTTAGAGTGTCAGTCGTCTTGTACTTAAGGCGGCCTAGTGCCTTTTGTATTAAATTCGGATGCAATTTCTGTGTTTCATCGTCAATAAGAAGGTCCGAGGTATACAGTAAACGTGAAGTGAAGCATCGGAATCTAAAACGTCACTCACAAGAGAGGTTCAACTCGTAGAAAGTTAGAATGTCAGTCCTCTTGTACTTAAGACGGCATTGTGCCTTTTGTATTAAATTCGGATGCAATTTCTGTGTTTCATCGTCAATAAGACGGTCCAAGAGATACAGTAAACCTGAAGTGAAGCATCCGAATCTAAAACTGGACTCACAGGAGAGGTTCAAATCATATAAAGTTAGAGTGTCAATCCTCTTGTACTTAAGTCGGCATTGTGCATTTTGTATTAAATTCGGATGCAATATCTGTGTTTCATCGTCAATAGGAAGGTCCAAGGGATACAGTAAACCTGAAGTGGAGCATCGGAATCTAAAACTGGACTCACAGGAGATGTTGAAATCATAGAAAGTTAGAGTGTCAGTACTCTTGTACTTAAGTCGGCATTGTGCCTTTTGTATTAAATTCGGATGCAATTACTGTGTTTCATCGTCAATAAGAAGGTCCAAGGTATACAGTAAACCTGAAGTGAAGCATCGCAATCTAAAACTGGACTCACAAGAGAGGTTCAAATCATAGAAAGTTAGACTGTCTGTCCTCTTGTACTTAAGTCGACATTGTGCCTTTTGTATTAAATTCTGATGCAATATCTGTGTTTCATCGTCAATAAGAAGGTCCAAGGGATACAGTACACCTGAAGTGAAGCATCGGAATCTAAAAGTGGACTCACTGGAGTGGTTCAAATCATAGAAAGTTAGAGTGTCAGTCCTCTTGTACTTAAGTCGGCCTAGTGCCTTTTGTATTAAATTCGGATGCAATTGCTGTGTTTCATTGTCAATAAGAAGGTCCAAGGTATACAGCAAACGTGATGTGAAGTATCGGAATCTAAAACGGGACACACAAGAGAGGTTCAACTCGTAGAAAGTTAGAATGTCAGTCCTCTTGTACTTAAGACGGCATTGTGCCTTTTGTATTAAATTCGGATGCAATTTCTGTGTTTCATCGTCAATAAGAAGGTCCAAGGGATACAGTAAACCTAAAGTGATTCATCGGAATCTAAAACTGGACTCACAGGAAAGGTTCAAATCATAGAAAGTTAGAGTGTCAGTCCTCTTGTACTTAAGTCGGCATTGTGCCTTTTGTATTAAATTCGGATGCAATTTCTGTGTTTCATCGTCAATAAGAAGGTCCAAGGTATACAGTAAACCTGAAGTGATGCATCGGAATCTAAAACTGGACTCACAAGAGAGGTTCAAATTATAGGAAGTTAGAGTGTCAATCCTCTTGTACTTAAGTCGACATTGTGTCTTTTGTATTAAATTCGGATGGAATTTCTTTGTTTCATCGTCAATAAGAAATTCCAAGGTATACAGTAAACGTGAAGTGAAGCATCGGAATCTAAAACTGGACTCACAAGGGAGGTTCAAATCATAGAAAGTTAGAGTGTCAGTCGTCTTGTACTTAAGGCGGCCTAGTGCCTTTTGTATTAAATTCGGATGCAATTTCTGTGTTTCATCGTCAATAAGAAGGTCCGAGGTATACAGTAAACGTGAAGTGAAGCATCGGAATCTAAAACGGAACTCACAAGAGAGGTTCAACTCGTAGAAAGTTAGAATGTCAGTCCTCTTGTACTTAAGACGGCATTGTGCCTTTTGTATTAAATTCGGATGCAATTTCTGTGTTTCATCGTCAATAAGACGGTCCAAGAGATACAGTAAACCTGAAGTGAAGCATCCGAATCTAAAACTGGACTCACAGGAGAGGTTCAAATCATATAAAGTTAGAGTGTCAATCCTCTTGTCCTTAAGTCGGCATTGTGCATTTTGTATTAAATTCGGATGCAATATCTGTGTTTCATCGTCAATAGGAAGGTCCAAGGGATACAGTAAACCTGAAGTGGAGCATCGGAATCTAAAACTGGACTCACAGGAGATGTTGAAATCATAGAAAGTTAGAGTGTCAGTACTCTTGTACTTAAGTCGGCATTGTGCCTTTTGTATTAAATTCGGATGCAATTACTGTGTTTCATCGTCAATAAGAAGGTCCAAGGTATACAGTAAACCTGAAGTGAAGCATCGCAATCTAAAACTGGACTCACAAGAGAGGTTCAAATCATAGAAAGTTAGACTGTCTGTCCTCTTGTACTTAAGTCGACATTGTGCCTTTTGTATTAAATTCTGATGCAATATCTGTGTTTCATCGTCAATAAGAAGGTCCAAGGGATACAGTACACCTGAAGTGAAGCATCGGAATCTAAAAGTGGACTCACTGGAGTGGTTCAAATCATAGAAACTTAGAGTGTCAATCATCTTGTACTTAAGTCGGCATTGTGCATTTTGTATTAAATTTGGATGCAATATCTGTGTTTCATCGTCAATAGGAAGGTCCCAGGGATACAGTAAACCTGAAGTGGAGCATCGGAATCTAAAACTGGACTGACAGGAGATGTTGAAATCATAGAAAGTTAGAGTGTCAGTACTCTTGTACTTAAGTCGGCATTGTGCCTTTTGTATTAAATTCGGATGCAATTACTGTGTATCATCGTCAATTAGAAGGTCCAAGCTATACAGTAAACCTGAAGTGAAGCATCGCAATCTAAACTGGACTCACAAGAGAGGTTCAAATCATAGAAGTTTAGACTGTCTGTCCTCTTCTACTTAAGTCGACATTGTGCCTTTTGTATTAAATTCTGATGCAATATCTGTGTTTCATCGTCAATAAGAAGGTCCAAGGGATGCAGTACACCTGAAGTGAAGCATCGGAATCTAAAAGTGGCCTCACTGGAGAGGTTCAAATCATAGAAAGTTAGAGTGTCAGTCCTCTTGTACTTAAGTCGGCATTGTGCCTTTTGTATTAAATTCGGATGCAATTTCTGTGTTTCATTGTCAATAAGAAGGTCCTCGGTATACAGTAAACCTGAAGTGATGCATCGGAATTTAAAACTGGACTCACAAGAGAGGTTCAAATCATAGAGAGTTAGAGTGTCAGTCCTCTTGTACTTAAGTCGACATTGTGCCATTGGTATTAAATTCGGATGCAATTTCTGTGTTTCATCGTCAATAAGAAGGTCCAAGGGATACAGTACACCTGAAGTGAAGCATCGGAATCTAAAACTGGACTCACAGGAGAGGTGCAAATCATAGAAAGTTAGAGTGGCAGTCCTCTTGTACTTAAGTCGGCCTAGTGCCTTTTGTATTAAATTCGGATGCAATTTCTGTGTTTCATCGTCAATCAGAAGGTCCAAGGTATACAGCAAACGTGATGTGAAGTATCGGAATCTAAAACGGGACACACAAGAGAGGTTCAAATCATAGAAAGTTAGAGTGTCAGTCCTCTTGTACTTAAGTCGGCATTGTGCCATTTGTATTAATTTCGGATGCAATTTCTGTGTTGAATAAGAATTTCCAAGAGATACAGTAAACCTGAAGTGAAGCATTCGAATCTAAAACTGGATTCACAGGAGAGGTTCAAATCATAGAAAGTTAGAGTGTCACTCCACTTGTACTTAAGTCGGCATTGTGCATTTTGTATTAAATTCGGATGCAATTTCTTGTTTTCATCGTCAATAGGAAGGTCCAAGAGATACAGTAATTCTGAAGTGGAGCATCGGAATCTAAAACTGGACTCACAGGAGAGGTTGAAATCACAGAAAGTTAGAGTGTCGCTCCTCTTGTACTTAAGTCGGCATTGTGCCTTTTGTATTAAATTCGGATGCAATTTCTGTGTTTCATCGTCAATAAGAAGGACCAAGGTATACAGTAAACGTGAAGTGAAGCATCGGAATCTAAAACGGGACACACAAGAGAGGTTCAAATCATAGAAAGTTAGAGTGTCGGTCCTCTTGTACTTAAGTCGGCATTGTGCCTTTTATATTAAATTCGGATGCAATTTCTGTGTTTTATCGTGAATAAAAATTTCCAAGAGATACAGTAAACCTGAAGTGAAGCATTCGAATCTAAAACTGGACTCACAAGAGAGGTTCAAATTATAGAAAGTTAGACTGTCTGTCCTCTTGTACTTAAGTCAACATAGTGCCTTTTGTGTTAAATTCTGATGCAATTTCTGTGTTTCATCGACAATAAGAAGGTCCAAGGGATACAGTACACCTGATGTGAAGCATCGGAATCTAAAACTGGACTCACAGGAGAGGTTCAAATCATAGAATGTTAGAGTGTCAGTCCTCTTTTACGTAGGTCGGCATTGTGCCTTTTGTATTAAATTCGGATGCAATTTCTGTGTTTCATCGTCAATAAGAAGGTCCAAGGGATACAGTAAACCTAAAGTGAAGCATCGGAATCTAAAACTGGACTCACACGAAAGGTTCAAATCATAGAAAGTTAGAGTGTCAGTCCTCTTGTACTTAAGTCGGCATTGTGCCTTTTGTATTAAATTCGGATGCAATTTCTGTGTTTCATCGTCAATAAGAAGGTCCAAGGTATACAGTAAACCTGAAGTGATGCATCGGAATCTAAAACTGGACTCACAAGAGAGGTTCAAATTATAGGCAGTTAGAGTGTCAATCCTCTTGTACTTAAGTCGACATTGTGCCTTTTGTATTAAATTCGGATGGAATTTCTTTGTTTCATCGTCAATAAGAAATTCCAAGGTATACAGTAAACGTGAAGTGAAGCATCGGAATCCAAAACTGGACTCACAAGGGAGGTTCAAATCATAGAAAGTTAGAGTGTCAGTCGTCTTGTACTTAAGGCGGCCTAGTGCCTTTTGTATTCAATTCGGATGCAATTTCTGTGTTTAATCGTCAATAAGAAGGTCCAAGGTATACAGTAAACGTGAAGTGAAGCATCGGAATCTAAAACGGGACTCACAAGAGAGGTTCAAGTCGTAGAATGTTAGAATGTCAGTCCTCTTGTACTTAAGACGGCATTGTGCCTTTTGTATTAAATTCGGACGCAATTTCTGTGTTTCATCGTCAATAAGACGGTCCAAGAGATACAGTAAACCTGAAGTGAAGCATCCGAATCTAAAACTGGACTCACAGGAGAGGTTCAAATCATATAAAGTTAGAGTGTCAATCCTCTTGTACTTAAGTCGGCATTGTGCATTTTGTATTAAATTCGGATGCAATATCTGTGTTTCATCGTCAATAGGAAGGTCCAAGGGATACAGTAAACCTGAAGTGGAGCATCGGAATCTAAAGCTGGACTCACAGGAGATGTTGAAATCATAGAAAGTTAGAGTGTCAGTACTCTTGTACTTAAGTCGGCATTGTGCCTTTTGTATTAAATTCGGATGCAATTACTGTGTTTCATCGTCAATAAGAAGGTCCAAGGTATACAGTAAACCTGAAGTGAAGCATCGCAATCTAAAACTGGACTCACAAGAGAGGTTCAAATAATAGAAAGTTAGACTGTCTGTCCTCTTGTACTTAAGTCGACATTGTGCCTTTTGTATTAAATTCTGATGCAATATCTGTGTTTCATCGTCAATAAGAAGGTCCAAGGGATACAGTACACCTGAAGTGAAGCATCGGAATCTAAAAGTGGACTCACTGGAGTGGTTCAAATCATAGAAAGTTAGAGTGTCAGTCCTCTTGTACTTAAGTCGGCATTGTGCCTTTTGTATTAAATTCGGATGCAATTTCTGTGTTTCATCGTCAACAAGAAGGTCCTCGGTATACAGTAAACCCGAAGTGATGCATCGGAATTTAAAACTGGACTCACAAGAGAGGTTCAAATCATAGAGAGTTAGAGTGTCAGTCCTCTTGTACTTAAGTCGACATTGTGCCTTTTGTATTAAATTCGGATGCAATTTCTGTGTTTCATCGTCAATAAATAGGTCCAAGGGATACAGTACACCTGAAGTGAAGCATCGGAATCTAAAACTGGACTCACAGGAGAGGTTCAAATCATAGAACGTTAGAGTGGCAGTCCTCTTGTACTTAAGTCGGCCTAGTGCCTTTTGTATTAAATTCGGATGCAATTGCTGTGTTTCATCGTCAATAAGAAGGTCCAAGGTATACAGCAAACGTGATGTGAAGTATCGGAATCTAAAACGGGACACACAAGAGAGGTTCAAATCATAGAAAGTTAGAGTGTCAGTCCTCTTGTACTTAAGTCGGCATTGTGCCTTTTGTATTAAATTCGGATGCGATTTCTGTGTTTTATCGTGAATAAGAATTTCCAAGAAATACAGTAAACCTGAAGTGAAGCATTCGAATCTAAAACTGGATTCACAGGAGAGGTTCAAATCATAGAAAGTTAGAGTGTCAGCCCTCTTGTACTTAAGTCGGCATTGTGCATTTTGTATTAAATTCGGATGCAATTTCTGGTTTTCATCGTCAATAGGGAGGTCCAAGGGATACAGTAATTCTGAAGTGGAGCATCGGAATCCAAAACTGGACTCACAGGAGAGGTTGAAATCATAGAAAGTTAGAGTGTCGGTCCTCTTGTACTTAAGTCGGCATTGTGCCTTTTGTATTAAATTCGGATGCAATTTCTGTGTTTCATCGTCAATAAGAAGGTCCAAGGTATACAGTAAACCTGAAGTGAAGCATCGGAATCTAAAACTGGACTCACAAGAGAGGTTCAAATCATAGAAAGTTAGAGTGTCAGTGCTCTTGAACTTAAGTCGACATTGTGCTATTTGTATTAAATTCTGATGCAATTTCTGTGTTTCATCGTCAATAAGAATGTCCAAGGTATACAGTAAACATGAAGTGAAACATCCGAATCTAAAACTGGACTCACAAGAGAGGTTCAAATCATAGAGAGTTAGAGTGTCAGTCGTCTTGTACTTAAGTCGGCATTGCGCCTTTGTATTAAATTCGGATGCACTTTCTGTGTTTCATCGTCAATAAGAAGGTCCAAGGGGTACAGTAAACCTAAAGGGAAGCATCGGAATCTAAAACATGACTCACAGGAGACGTTTAAATCATAGAAAGTTAGAGTGTCAGTCCTTTTGTACTTATGTCGGTATTGTGCCTTTTGTATTAAATTCGGATGCAATTTCTGTGTTTCATCGTCAATAAGAAGGTCCAAGGTATACAGTAAACCTGAAGTGAAGCTTCGGAATCTAAGACTGGACTCACAAGAGAGGTGCAAATCATAGAAAGTTAGAGTGTCAGTCCTCTTGTACTTAAGTCGACATTGTGCCGTTTGTATTAAATTCGGATGCAATTTCTGTGTTTCATCGTAAATAAGAAGGTCAAAGGGATACAGTACACCTGAAGTGAAGCATCGGAATCTATAACTCGACTCACAGGTGATGTTCAAATCATTTAATGTTACAGTGTCAGTCCGCTTGTACTTAAGTCGGCATTGTGCCTTTTGTATTAAATTCGGATGCAATTTCTGTGTTTCATCGTGGATAAGAAGGTCTCAGGGATACAGTAAACCTGAAGTGAAGCCTCGGAATCTAAAACTGGACTCACAGGAGAGGTCAAATCATAGAAAATTTGAGTGTCAGTCCTCTTGTACCTAAGTCAGCACTGTGCCTTTTGTATTAAATTCCGATGAAATTTCTGTGTTTCATCGTCAATAAGAAGGTCCAAGGGCTACAGTATACCTGAAGTGAAGCATCGGAATCTAAAACTGGACTCACAGGAGTGGTTCAAATCATAGAGAGTTAGAGTGTCAGTCCGCATGTACTTAAGTCGGCAGTGTGCCTTTTGTATTATATTCCGGTGCAATTTCTGTGTTTCATCGTTAATAAGTGGGTCCACGAGATACAGTAAACCTGAAGTGAAGCATCCGAATCTAAAACTGGACTCACAGGAGAGGTTCAAATCATAGAGAGTTAGAGTGTCAGTCGTCTTGTACTGAAGTCGGCCTAGTGACTTTTGTATTAAATTCGGATGCAATTTCTGTGTTTCATCGTCAATAAGAAGGTCCAAGGTATACAGCAAACGTGAAGTGAAGCATCGGAATCTAAAACGGGACACACAAGAGAGGTTCAAATCATAGAAAATTAGAGTGTCAGTCCTCTTTTACTTAAGTCGGCATTGTGCCTTTTGTATTAAATTCGGATGCAATTTCTGTGTTTTATCGTGAATAAGAATTTCCAAGAGATACAGTAAACCGGAAGTGAAGCATTCGAATCAGAAACTGGACTCACAGGAAAGGTTCAAATCATAGAAAGCTAAAGTGTCAGTCCTCTTGTACTTAAGTCGGCATTGTGCCTTTTGTATTAAATTCGGATGCAATTTCTGTGTTTCATCGTCAATAAGAAGCACCAAGGTATACAGTAAACGTGAAGTGAAGCATCGGAATCTAAAACGGGACACACAAGAGAGGTTCAAATCATAGAATGTTAGAGTGTCGGTCCTCTTGTACTTAAGTCGGCATTGTGCCTTTTATATTAAATTCGGATGCAATTTCTGTGTTTTATCGCGAATAAGAATTTCCAAGAGATACAGTAAACCTGAAGTGAAGCATTCGAATCTAAAACTGAACTCACAAGAGAGGTTCAAATTATAGAAAGTTAGACTGTCTGTCCTCTTGTACTTAAGTCAACATAGTGCCTTTTGTGTTAAATTCTGATGCAATTTCTGTGTTTCATCGACAATAAGAAGGTCCAAGGGATACAGTACACCTGATGTGAAGCATCGGAATCTAAAACTGGACTCACAGGAGAGGTTCAAATCATAGAACGTTAGAGTGTCAGTCCTCTTTTACGTAGGTCGGCATTGTGCCTTTTGTATTAAATTCGGATGCAATTTCTGTGTTTCATCGTCAATAAGAAGGTCCAAGGGATACAGTAAACCTAAAGTGAAGCATCGGAATCTAAAACTGGACTCACAGGAAAGGTTCAAATCATAGAAAGTTAGAGTGTCAGTCCTCTTGTACTTAAGTCGGCATTGTGCCTTTTGTATTAAATTCGGATGCAATTTCTGTGTTTCATCGTCAATAAGAAGGTCCAAGGTATACAGTAAACCTGAAGTGATGCATCGGAATCTAAAACTGGACTCACAAGAGAGGTTCAAATTATAGGAAGTTAGAGTGTCAATCCTCTTGTACTTAAGTCGACATTGTGCCTTTTGTATTAAATTCGGATGGAATTTCTTTGTTTCATCGTCAAAAAGAAATTCCAAGGTATACAGTAAACGTGAAGTGAAGCATCGGAATCTAAAACTGGACTCACAAGGGAGGTTCAAATCATAGAAAGTTAGAGTGTCAGTCGTCTTGTACTTAAGGCGGCCTAGTGCCTTTTGTATTAAATTCGGATGCAATTTCTGTGTTTCATCGTCAATAAGAAGGTCCAAGGTATACAGTAAACGTGAAGTGAAGCATCGGAATCTAAAACGGGACTCACAAGAGAGGTTCAAGTCGTAGAAAGTTAGAATGTCAGTCCTCTTGTACTTAAGACGGCATTGTGCCTTTTGTATTAAATTCGGATGCAATTTCTGTGTTTCATCGTCAATAAGACGGTCCAAGAGATACAGTAAACCTGAAGTGAAGCATCCGAATCTAAAACTGGACTCACAGGAGAGGTTCAAATCATATAAAGTTAGAGTGTCAATCCTCTTGTACATAAGTCGGCATTGTGCATTTTGTATTAAATTCGGATGCAATATCTGTGTTTCATCGTCAATAGGAAGTTCCAAGGGATACAGTAAACCTGAAGTGGAGCATCGGAATCTAAAACTGGACTCACAGGAGATGTTGAAATCATAGAAAGTTAGAGTGTCAGTACTCTTGTACTTAAGACGGCATTGTGCCTTTTGTATTAAATTCGGATGCAATTACTGTGTTTCATCGTCAATAAGAAGGTCCCAGGTATACAGTAAACCTGAAGTGAAGCATCGCAATCTAAAATTGGACTCACAAGAGAGGTTCAAATCATAGAAAGTTAGACTGTCTGTCCTCTTGAATTTAAGTCGACATTGTGCCTTTTGTATTAAATTCTGATGCAATATCTGTGTTTCATCGTCAATAAGAAGGTCCAAGGGATACAGTACACCTGAAGTGAAGCATCGGAATCTAAAAGTGGACTCACTGGAGTGGTTCAAATCATAGAAAGTTAGAGTGTCAGTCCTCTTGTACTTAAGTCGGCATTGTGCCTTTTGTATTAAATTCGGATGCAATTTCTGTGTTTCATCGTCAACAAGATGGTCCTCGGTATACAGTAAACCTGAAGTGATGCATCGGAATTTAAAACTGGCCTCACAAGAGAGGTTCAAATCATAGAGAGTTAGAGTGTCAGTCCTCTTGTACTTAAGTCGACATTGTGCCTTTTGTATTAAATTCGGATGCAATTTCTGTGTTTCATCGTCAATAAATAGGTCCAAGGGATACAGTACACCTGACGTGAAGCATCGGAATCTAAAACTGGACTCACAGGAGAGGTTCAAATCATAGAACGTTAGAGTGGCATTCCTCTTGTACTTAAGTCGGCCTAGTGCCTTTTGTATTAAATTCGGATGCATTTGCTGTGTTTCATCGTCAATAAGAAGGTCCAAGGTATACAGCAAACGTGATGTGAAGTATCGGAATCTAAAACGGGACACACAAGAGAGGTTCAAATCATAGAAAGTTAGAGTGTCAGTCCTCTTGTACTTAAGTCGGCATTGTGCCTTTTGTATTAAATTCGGATGCGATTTCTGTGTTTTATCGTGAATAAGAATTTCCAAGAAATACAGTAAACCTGAAGTGAAGCATTCGAATCTAAAACTGGATTCACAGGAGAGGTTCAAATCATAGAAAGTTAGAGTGTCAGCCCTCTTGTACTTAAGTCGGCATTGTGCATTTTGTATTAAATTCGGATGCAATTTCTGGTTTTCATCGTCAATAGGAAGGTCCAAGGGATACAGTAATTCTGATGTGGAGCATCGGAATCTAAAACTGGACTCACAGGAGAGGTTGAAATCATAGAAAGTTAGAGTGTCGGTCCTCTTGTACTTAAGTCGGCATTGTGCCTTTTGTATTAAATTCGGATGCAATTTCTGTGTTTCATCGTCAATAAGAAGGTCCAAGGTATACAGTAAACCTGAAGTGAAGCATCGGAATCTAAAACTGCACTCACAAGAGAGGTTCAAATCATAGAAAGTTAGAGTGTCAGTCCTCTTGAACTTAAGTCGACATTGTGCCTTTTCTATTAAATTCTGATGCAATTTCTGTGTTTCATCGTCAATAAGAATGTCCAAGGTATACAGAAAACATGAAGTGAAGCATCCGAATCTAAAACCGGACTCACAAGAGAGGTTCAAATCATAGAGAGTTAGAGTGTCAGTCGTCTTGTACTTAAGTCGGCATTGCGCCTTTGTATTAAATTCGGATGCACTTTCTGTGTTTCATCGTCAATAAGAAGGTCCAAGGGGTACAGTAAACCTAAAGGGAAGCATCGGAATTTAAAACATGACTCACAGGAGAGGTTCAAATCATATAATGTTAGAGTGTTAGTCCGCTTGTACTTAAGTCGGCATTGTGCCTTTTGTATTAAATTCGGATGCAATTTCTGTGTTTCATCGTGGATAAGAAGGTCTCAGGGATACAGTAAACCTGAAGTGAAGCCTCGGAATCTAAAACTGGACTCACAGGAGAGGTCAAATCATAGAAAGTTTGAGTGTCAGTCCTCTTGTACCTAAGTCAGCACTGTGCCTTTTGTATTAAATTCCGATGAAATTTCTGTGTTTCATCGTCAATAAGAAGGTCCAAGGGCTACAGTATACCTGAAGTGAATCATCGGAATCTAAAACTGGACTCACAGGAGTGGTTCAAATCATAGAGAGTTAGAGTGTCAGTCCGCATGTACTTAAGTCGGCAGTGTGTTTTGTATTAAATTCAGATGCAATTTCTGTGTTTTATGGTGAATAAGAATTCCCAAGAGATACAGTAAACCTGAAGTGAAGCATTCGAATCTAAAACTGGTTTCACAGGAGAGGTTCAAATCATAGAAAGTTAGAGAGTCAGTCCTCTTGTACTTAAGTCGGCATTGTGCATTTTGTATTAAATTCGGATGCAATTTCTGGTTTTCATCGTCAATAGGAAGGTCCAAGGGATACAGTAATTCTGAGGTGGAGCATCGGAATCTAAAACTGGACTGACAGGAGAGGTTGAAATCATAGAAAGTTAGAGTATCGGTCGTCTTGTACTTAAGTCGGCATTGTGCCTTTTGTATTAAATTCGGATGCAATTTCTGTGTTTCATCGTCAATAAGAAGGTCCAAGGTATACAGTAAACCTGAAGTGAAGCATGGGAAACTAAAACTGGACTCACAAGAGAGGTTCAAATCATAGAAAGTTAGAGTGTCAGTCCTCTTGAACTTAAGTCGACATTGTGCCTTTTGTATTAAATTCGGATGCAATTTCTGTGTTTCATCGTCAATAAGAATGTCCAAGGTATACAGTAAACATGAAGTGAAGCATCGGAATCTAAAACTGGACTCACAAGAGAGGTTCAAATCAAAGAGAGTTAGAGTGTCAGTTGTCTTGTACTTAAGTCGGCATTGTGCCTTTGTATTAAATTCGGATGCAATTTCTGTGTTTCTTCGTCAATAAGAAGGTCCAAGGGATACTGTAAACCTGAAGTGAAGCATCGGAATCTAAAACTGGACTCACAGGAGAGGTTCAAATCATAGAAAGTTAGAGTGTCAGTCCTCTTGTACGTAAGTCGGCATTGTGCCTTTTGTATTAAATTCGGATGCAATTTCTGTGCTTCATCGTCAATAAGAAGGCCGAAGGCATACAGTAAACCTGAAGTGAAGCATCGGAATCTAAAACTGGACTCTCACTAGAGGTTCAAATCATACAGAATTAGAGTGTCAGTCCTCTTGTACTTAAGTCGGCATTGTGCCTATTGTATTAAATATGGATGCAATTTCTGTGTTTCATCGTCAATAAGTAAGTCCAAGGGACACAGTAAACCTGAAGTCAAGCATCGGAATCTAAAACTGGACTCACAGGAGACGTTCAAATCATTGAAAGTTAGAGTGTCATTCGCTTGTACTTAAGTCAGCATTGTGCCTTTTGTATTAAAATCGGATGCAATATTTGTGCTACATCGTCAATAAGAAGGCCGAAGGTATACAGTAAACCTGAAGTGAAGCATCGGAATCTAAAACTGCACTCACAGGAGTGGTTCAAATCATAGAAGGTTAGAGTGTCAGTCCTATTGTACTTCAGGCCGCATCGTGCATTTTGTATTAAAGTCGGATGCAATTTCTGTGTTTCATCGTCAGTAAGAACGTCCAAGGGATACAGTAAACCTGAAGTGAAGCATCAGAATCTAAAACTGGACTCACAGGAGAGGTTCAAATCATAGAAAGTTAGAGTGTCAGTCCTCTTGTACTTAAGTCGGCATTGTGCCTTTTGTATTACATTCGGATGCAATTTCTGTGTTTCATCGTCAATAAGAAGGTCCAAGGGATACAGTAAACCTGAAGTGAAGCATCGGAATCTGAAACTGGACTCACAGGAGAGGTTCAAATCATAGAAAGTTAGAGTGTCAGTCCTCTTGTACTTAAGTCGGCATTGTGCCTTTTGTATTAAATTCGGATGCAATTTCTGTGTTTCATCGTCATTAAGAAGGTCCAATGGATACAGTAAACCTGAAGTGAAGCGTCGTAATCTAAAACTGGACTCACAGGAGAGGTTAAAATCATAGAGAGTTAGAGTGTCAGTCCTCTTGTACTTAAGTCGGCATTGTGCGTTTTGTATTAAATTCGGATGCAATTTCTGTGTTTCATCGTCAATAAGAAGGTCCAACGGATACAGTAAACCTGAAGTGAAGCATCGGAATCTAAAACTGGACTCACAGGTGAGGTTCAAATCATAGAAAGTTAGAGTGTCAATCCTCTTGTACTTAAGTCGGCATTGTGCCTTTTGTATTAAATTCGGACAGAAATTCTGTGTTTCATCGTCAATAAGAAGGTCCAAGGCATACAAAATCCTGAAGTGAAGCATCGGAATCTAAAACTGGACTCTCAGGAGAGGTTCAAATCATAGAAAATTAGAGTGTCAGTGCTCCTGTACTTAAGTCGGCATTGTGCCTTTTGTATTAAATTCGGATGCAATTACTGTGTGTCATCGTCAGTAAGAAGGTCTAAGGGATACAATAAACCTGAAGTGAAGCATAGGAATCTAAAACTGGACTCACAGGAGAGGTTCAAATCATAGAAAGTTAGAGTGACATTCCTCTTGTACTTAAGTCGGCATAGTGCCTTTTGTATTAAATTCGGATGCAATTTCTGTGTTTCATCGTCAATAAGCATGTCCAAGGGATACAGTAAACCTGAAGTGAAGCATCGGAATCTAAAACTGGACTTTCAGGAGAGGTTCAAATCATACAGAGTTAGAGTGTCAGTCCTCTTGTACTTGAGTCGGCATTGTGCCTATTGTATTAAATTCGGATGCAATTTCTGTGTTTCATCGTCAATAAGAATGTCCAAGGGACTCAGTAAACCTGAAGTGAAGCATCGGAAGCTAAAATTGGACTCACAGGAGAGCTTCAAATCATAGAAATTTCGAGTGTCAGTACTCTTGTACTTAAGTCGGCATTGTGCCTTTTGTATTAAAATCGGATGCAATTTCTGTGTTTAATCGTCAATAAGAAGGTCCAAGAGATACAGTAAACCTGAAGTGAAGCGTCGGAATCCAAACGGGACTCACTGGAGAGGTTGAAATCATAGAATGTTACAGTGTCAGTCCTCTTGTACTGACACTCTAACTTTCAGTGATTTGAACGTCTCCTGTGAGTCCAGTTTTAGATTCCGATGCTTGACTTCAGGTTTACTGAGTCCCTTGGACTTACTTATTGACGATGAAACACAGAAATTGCATCCCAATTTAATACAACAGGCACAATGCCGACTTAAGTACAAGAGGACTGACACTCTAACTCTGTATGATTTGAACCTCTAGTGAGAGTCCAGTTTTAGATTCCGATGCTTCACTTCAGGTTTACTGTATCCATTGGACATTCTTATTGACGATGAAACACAGAAATTGCATCCGAATTTAATACAAAAGGCACAATGCCGACTTACGTACAAGAGGACTGACACTCGAACTTTCTATGATTTGAACCTCTCCTGTGAGTCCAGTTTTAGATTCCGATGCTTCAATTCAGGTTTACTGTATCCCTTGGACCCTATATTTGACGATTAAACACAGAAATTGCATCTGAATTTAATACAAAAGGCACATGCCGACTTAAGTACAAGAGTACTGACACTCTAACTTTCTATGATTTGAACCTCTCCTGTGAGTCCAGTTTTAGATTCCGATGCTTCACTTCAGGTTTACTGTATCCCTTGGACCTTCTTATTGACGATGACACACAGTAATTGCATCCGAATTTAATACAAAAGGCACAATGCCGACTTAAGTACAAGAGGACTGACACTCTAATTTTCTATGATTTGAACCTCTCCTGTGAGTCCAGTTTTAGATTCCGATGCTTCACTTCAGGTTTACTGTATACCTTGGACCCTATTATTGACGATGAAACACAGAAATTGCATCCGAATTTAATACAAAAGGTACAATGCCGACTTAAGTACAAGAAGACTGACACTCTAACTTTCTATGATTTGAACCTCTATTGTGAGTCCCGTTTCAGATTCCGATGCTTCACTTCAAGTTTACTGTATCACTTGGACCTTTTTTATTGACGATGAAACACAGAAGTTGCATCCGAATTTAATACAAAAGGCACGATGCCGACTTAAGTACAAGAGGACTGACACTCGAACTTTCTATGATTTGAACCTCTCCTGTGAGTCCAGTTTTAGATTCCGATGCTTCAATTCAGGTTTACTGTATCCCTTGGACTTTCTTATTGACGATGAAACACAGAAATTGCATCTGAATTTAATACAAAACTCACATGCCGACTTAAGTACAAGAGTACTGACACTCTAACTTTCTATGATTTGAACCTCTCCTGTGAGTCCAGTTTTAGATTCCGATGCTTCACTTCAGGTTTACTGTATCCCTTGGACCTTCTTAATGACGATGAAACACAGAAATTGCATCCGAATTTAATACAAAAGGCACAATGCCGACTTAAGTACAAGAGGACTGACACTCTAACTTTCTATGATTTGAACCTCTCCTGTGAGTCCAGTTTGAGATTCCGATGCTTCACTTCAGGTTTACTGTATCCCTTGGACCTTCTTATTGACGATGAAACTCAGAAATTGCATCCGAATTTAATACAAATGCACAATGCCGACTTAAGTACAAGAGGACTGACACTCTAACTTTCTATGATTTGAACCTCTCCTGTCAGTCCAGTTTTAGATTCCTATGCTTCACTTCAGATTTATTGTATCCCTTGGACCTTCTTATTGACGATGACACACAGTAATTGCATCCGAATTTAATACAAAAGGCACGATGCCGACTTAAGTACAAGAGGACTGACACTCTAACATGCTATGATTTGAACCTCTCCTATGTGTCCCGTTTTGGATTCCGAGGCCTCACTTCAGGTTTACTGTATCTCTTGGACCTTCATATTGACGATTAAACACAGATATTTCATCCGATTTTTATACAAAAAGCACAATGTCGACTTAAGTACAAGAGTACTGACACTCGAACTTTCTATGATTTGAACCTCTCCTATGGGTCCAATTTTAGATTCCGATGCTTCACTTCAGGTTTACTGAGTCCCTTGAACTTTCTTATCGTAGATGAAACACAGAAATTGCATCCCAATTTAATACAATAGGCACAATGCCGACTTAAGTACAAGAGGACTGACACTCTAACTCTGTGTGATTTGAACCTCTCCTGAGAGTCCGGTTTTAGATACCGATGCTTCACTTCAGGTGTACTGTATCCCTTGGACCTTCTTATTGACGATGAAACACAGAAATTGCATCCGAAATTAATACAAAAGGCACAATGCCGACTTAAGTACAAGAAGAGTGACACTCTAACTTTCTATGATTTGAACCTCTCCTATGAGTCCAGTTTTAGGTTCTGATGCTTCACTTCATTTTTACTGTATACCTTGGACCTTCTTATTGACGATGAAACACAGATATTGCATCCGAATTTTATACAAAAGGCACAATGCCGACTTAAGTACAAGAGGAATGACACTCTAACTCTCTATGATTTGAACCTCACCTGTGAGTCCAGTTTTAGAGTCCGATGCTTAACTTCAGGTTTACTGTATCCCTTGGACGTTCTTACTGACGATGAAACAGAGAAACTGCATCCGAATTTAATACCAAATGCACAATGCGGCCTGAAGTACAATAGGACTGACACTCTAACTTTCTATGATTTGAACCATTCCTGTG
The DNA here is from genome assembly GCF_021461395.2 of Schistocerca americana. NCBI lineage: Eukaryota > Metazoa > Arthropoda > Insecta > Orthoptera > Acrididae > Schistocerca > Schistocerca americana. Next base: position 35,887,223 of record NC_060128.1, read on the forward strand.
AGTGCAGATTTAGATTCCGATGCTTCACTTCAGGTTTACTGTATACCTTCGGCCTTCTTATTGACGATGAAGCACAGAAATTGCATCCGATTTTAATACAAAAGGCACAATGCTGACTTAAGTACAAGAGGATGACACTCTAACTTTCGATGATTTGAACCTCTCCTGTGAGTCCAGTTTTAGATTCCGATGCCTCACTTCAGGTTTACTGTATACCTTCGGCCTTCTTATTGACGATGAAACACACAAATTGCTTCCGAAATTAAGACAAAATGCACAATGCCGACTTAAGTACAAGAGGACTGACACTCTAATTTTCTATCATTTGAACCTCTCCTGTGAGAACAGTTTTGGATTCCTATGCTTCACTTCAGGTTTATGTATCCCTTGGACCTCCTTATTGACGATGAAACAAAGTAATTGCATCCGAATTTAATACAAAAGGCACAATGCCGACATAAGTACAAGAGGACTGACACTGTAACATTCTATGATTTGAACCTCTCCAGTGAGTCCCGTTTTAGATTCCGACGCTTCACTTCAGGTTTACTGTATCTCTTGGACCCTCTTATTGACGATTAGACACGGACATTGCATCCGATTTTAATACAAAAGGCACAATGCCGACTTAAGTACAAGAGTACTGACACTCGAACTATCTATAATTTGAACCTCTCATGTGAGTCTAATTTTAGCTTCCGATGCTTCAATTCATATTTACTGAGTCCCTAGGACTTTCTTATAGACGATGAGACACAGAATTGCATCAGAATTTAATACAATAGGCACAATGCCGACTTAAGTACAAAAGGACTGACATTCTAACTCTGTATGATTTGAACCTCTACTGAGAGTCCAGTTTTAGATTCCGATGCTTCACATCATGTTTACTGTATCCCTTGGAAATTCTTATTGACGATGAAACACAGAAATCGCATCCGAATATAATATAAAAGGCACAATGCCGACTTAAGTACAAGAGGACTGACACACTAACTTTCTATGATTTGAACCTCTCCTGTGAGTCCAGACCTAGATTCCGACGCTTCACTTCAGGTTTACTGTATCCCTTGGACCTTCTTATTGACAATGAAACACAGAAATTGCATCCGAATTTAAGACAAAAGGCACAATGCCGACTTAAGTACAAGAGGACTGACACTCTAATTTTCTATGATTTGAACCTCTCCTGTGAGTCCAGTTTTAGATTCCGATGCTTCACTTCAGGTTTACTGTATCCCTTGGACCCTATTATTGACGATTAAACACAGATATTCCATCAGAATTTAATACAAAAGGCACAATGCCGACTTAAGTACAAGAAGACTGACAATCTAACTTTCTATGATTTGAACCTCTATTGTGAGTCCCGTTTCAGATTCCGATGCTTCACTTCATGTTTACTGTATCACTTGGACCTTCATATTGACGATGAAACGCAGAAATTGCATCCGAATTTAATACAAAAGGCACAATGCCGACTTAAGTACAAGAGGAATGACACTCTAACTCTCTATGATTTGAACCTCACCTGTGAGTCCAGTTTTAGAGTCCGATGCTTCACTTCAGGTTTACTGTATCCCTTGGACGTTCTTACTGACGATGAAACAGAGAAATTGCATCCGAATTTAATACCAAATGCACAATGCGGCCTGAAGTACAATAGGACTGACACTCTAACTTTCTATGATATGAACCATTCCTGTGAGTGCAGATTTAGATTCCGATGCTTCACTTCAGGTTTACTGTATACCTTCGGCCTTCTTATTGACGATGAAGCACAGAAATTGCATCCGATTTTAATACAAAAGGCACAATGCTGACTTAAGTACAAGCGGATGACACTCTAACCTTCGATGATTTGAACCTCTCCTGTGAGTCCAGTTTTAGATTCCGATGCCTCACTTCAGGTTTACTGTATCCCTTGGACCTTCTTATTGACGATGAAACGCAGAAATTGCATCCGAATTTAATACAAAAGGCACAATGCCGTCTTAAGTACAAGAGGGCTGACACACTAAGTTTCTATGATTTGAACCTCTCCTGTGAGTCCAGACTTAGATTCCTATGCTTCACTTCAGGTTTATTGTATCCCTTGGACCTCTTTATTGACGATGAAACAAAGTAATTGCATCCGAATTTAATGCAAAAGGCACAATGCCGACTTAAGTACAAGAGGACTGACACTGTAACATTCTATTATTTGAACCTCTCCAGTGAGTCCCGTTTTAGATTCGGACGCTTCACTTCAGGTTTACTGTATCTCTTGGACCCTCTTATTGACGATTAGACACGGACATTGCCTCCGATTTTAATACAAAAGGCACAATGCCGACTTAAGTACAAGAGTACTGACACTCGAACTATCTATGATTTGAACCTCTCCTGTGAGTCCAATTTTAGCTTCCGATGCATCAGTTCATATTTACTGAGTCCCTAGGACTTTCTTATAGACGATGAAACAGAGAAATTGCATCCGAATTTAATACCAAATGCACAATGCGGCCTGAAGTACAATAGGACTGACACTCTAACTTTCTATGATATGAACCATTCCTGTGAGTGCAGATTTAGATTCCGATGCTTCACTTCAGGTTTACTGTATACCTTCGGCCTTCTTATTGACGATGAAGCACAGAAATTGCATCCGATTTTAATACAAAAGGCACAATGCCGACTTAAGTACAAGAGGACTGACACACTTACTTTCTATGATTTGAACCTCTCCTGTGAGTCCAGACCTAGATTCCGACGCTTCACTTCAGGTTTACTGTATCCCTTGGACCTTCTTATTGACAATGAAACACAGAAATTGCATCCGAATTTAAGACAAAAGGCACAATGCCAACTTAAGTACAAGAGGACTGACACTCTAACTTTCTATCATTTGAACCTCTCTTGTGAGTCCAGTTTTAGATTCCGATGCTTCACTTTAGGTTTACTGTATCCCTTGGACCCTTTTATTGACGATTAAACACAGAAATTCCATCCGAATTTAATACAAAAGGCACAATGCCGACTTAAGTACAAGAAGACTGACACTCTAACTTTCTATGATTTGAACCTCTATTGTGAGTCCCGTTTCAGATTCCGATGCTTCACTTCATGTTTACTGTATCACTTGGACCTTTTTATTGACGATGAAACTCAGAAATTGCATCCGAATATAATACAAAAGGCACGATGCCGACTTAAGTACAAGAGAACTGACACTCTAACATTCTATGATTTGAACCTTTCCTGTGAGTCCCGTTTTAGATTCCGACGCTTCACTTCAGGTTTACTGTATCTCTTGGACCTTCTTATTGACGATTAAACACAGATATTTCATCCGATTTTAATACAAAAGGCACAATGCCGATTTAAGTATAAGAGTACTGACACTCGAACTTTCTATGACTTGAACCTCTCCTGTGAGTCCAATTTTAGATTCCGATGCCTCACTTCAGGTTTACTGAGTCCCTTAAACTTTCTCATTGACGATGAAACACAGAAATTGCATCCCAATTTAATACAATCGGCACTAGGCCGACTTAAGTACAAGACGACTGACACTCTAACTCTGTATGATTTGAACCTCTCCTGAGAGTCCAGTTTTAGATTCCGATGCTTCACTTCAGGTTTACTGTATCCCTTGGACCTTCTTATTGACGATGAAACACAGAAATTGCATCCGAATTTAATACAAAAGGCACAATGTCGACTTAAGTACAAGAGGACTGACACTCTAACTTTCTATGATTTGAACCTCTCCTGTCAGTCCAGTTTTATATTCCGATGCTTCACTTCAGGTTTACTGTATCCCTTGGACCTTCTTGCTGACGATGAAACACAGAAATTGGACCCGAATTTAATACAAAAGACACAATGCCGACTTAAGTACAAGAGGACTGACACTCTAATTTTCTATGATTTGAACCTCTCCTGTGAGTCCAGTTTTGGTTTGCGATGCTTCATTTCAGGTTTACTGTATCCCTTGGACCTTCTTATTGACGATGAAACACAGAAATATCATCCGAATTTAATACAAAAGGCACAATGCCGACTTAAGTACAAGAGGACTGACACTCTAACTTCCTATGATTTGAACCTCTCCTGTGACTCCAGTTTCAGATTCCGATGCTTCACTTCAGGTTTACTGTATCCCTTGGACCTTCTTATTGACGATGAAACACAGAAATTGCATCCGAATTTAATACAAAAGGCACAATGCCAACTTAAGTACAAGAGGACTGACACTCTAACTTTCTATGATTTGATCTTCCCTTGTGAGTCCCGTTTTAGGTTCCGATGCTTCACTTCAGGTTTACTGTATCCCTTGGACCATCTTATTGACGATGAAAGACAGCAATTGCATCCGAAATTAATACAAAAGGCACAATGCCGACTTAAGTACAAAAGGACGGACACTCTAACTTCCTATGATTTGAACCTCTCCTGTGAGTCCAGTTTTAGATTCCGATGGTTCACTTCTGGTTTACTGTATCCCTTGGACCTTCTTATTGACGATGGAACACAGAAATTGCATCTGAATTTAATACAAAAGGCACATGCCGACTTAAGTACAAGAGGATTGACACTCTAACTTTCTATGATTTGAATCTCTCCTGTGAGTCCAGTTTTAGATTCCGATGCTTCACTTCAGGTTTACTGTATCCCTTGGACCTTCTTATTGACGATGAAACACAGAAATTGCATCCGAAATTATTACAAAAGGCACAATGCCGACTTAAGTACAAGAAGAGTGACACTCTTACCTTCTACGATTTGAACCTCTCCTGTGAGTCCAGTTTTAGATTCCGATGCTTCAGTTCAGGTTTACTGTATCCCTTGGACCTTCTTATTGACGATGAAACACAGAAATTGCATCCGAATTTAATACAAAAGGCACATGCCGACTTAAGTACAGGAGTACTGACACTAACTTTCTATGATTTGAACCTCTCCTCTGAGGATAGTTTTAGATTCTGATGCTTCACTTCAGGTTTACTGTATACTTTGGACCTTCGTATTGACGATGAAACACAGATATTGCATCCGAATTTAATACAAAAGGCACAATGCCGACTTAAGTACAAGAGGACTCACACTTTAACATTCTATGACTTGCACCTCTCCACTGAGTCCCGTTTTAGATTCTGACGCTTAACTTCAGGTTTACTGTATCTCTTGGACCTTCTTATTGACGATTAAACACAGAAATTGCATCCGATTTCAATACAAAGGGCACAATGCCGACTTAAGTACAAGAGAACTGACACTCGAACTATCTATGATTTGAACCTCTCCTGTGAGTCCAATTTTAGCTTCCGATGCTTCAGTTCATATTTACTGAGTCCCGAGGACTTTCTTATAGACGATGAAACACAGAAATTGCATCAGAATTTAATACAATAGGCACAATGTCGACTTAAGTACAAAAGGACTGACACTTTAACTCTGAATGATTTGAACCTCTCCTGAGAGTCCAGCTTTAGATTCCGATGCTTCACTTCAGGTTTACTGTATCCCTTGGAAATTCTTATTGACGATGAAACACAGAAATCGCATCCGAATTTAATACAAAAGGCACAATCCCGACTTAAGTACAAGAGGACTGACACACTAACTTTCTATGATTTGAAATTCTCCTGTGAGTCCAGACTTAGATTCCGACGCTTCACTTCAGGTTTACTGTATCCCTTGGACCTTCTTATTGACAATGAAACACAGAAATTGCATCCGAATTTAAGACAAAAGGCACAATGCCGACTTAAGTACAAGAGGACTGACACTCTAACTTTCTATCATTTGAACCTCTTCTGTGAGTCCAGTTTTAGATTCCGATGCTTCACTTCAGGTTTACTGTATCCCTTGGACCTTCTTATTGACGATGAAACACAGAAATTGCACCTGAATTTAATACAAAAGGCACATGCCGACTTAAGTACAAGAGTACTGACACTCTAACTTTCTATGATTTGAATCTCTCCTGTGAGTCCAGTTTTAGATTCCGATGCTTCACTTCAGGTTTACTGTATCCCTTGGACCTTCTTATTGACGATGAAACACAGAAATTGCATCCGAAATTATTACAAAAGGCACAACAGCCGACTTAAGAACAAGAAGAGTGACACTCTTACTTTCTACGATTTGAACCTCTCCTGTGAGCCCAGTTTTAGATTCCGATGCTTCACTTCAGGTTTACTGTATCCCTTGGACCTTCTTATTGACGATGAAACACAGAAATTGCATGCGAATTTAATACAAAAGGCACATGCCGACTTAAGTACAAGAGTACTGACACTCTAACTTTCTATGATTTGAACCTCTCCTCTGAGTCCAGTTTTGGATTCTGATGCTTCACTTCAGGTTTACTGTATACCTTGGACCTTCGTATTGACGATGAAACACAGATATTGCATCCGAATTTAATACAAAAGGCACAATGCCGACTTAAGTACAAGAGGAATGACACTCTACCTCTCTATTATTTGAACCTCACCTGTGAGTCCAGTTTAAGAGTCCGATGCTTCACTTCAGGTTTACTGTATCCCTTGGACGTTCTTACTGACGATGAAACAGAGAAATTGCATCCGAATTTAATACCAAATGCACAATGCGGCCTGAAGTACAATAGGACTGACACTCTAACTTTCTATGATTTGAACCACTCCTGTGAGTGCAGTTTTAGATTCCGATGCTTCACTTCAGGTTTACTGTATACCTTCGGCCTTCTTATTGACGATGATGCACAGAAATTGCATCCGATTTTAATACAAAAGGCACAATGCTGACTTATGTACAAGCGGATGACACTCTAACTTTCGATGATTTGTACCTCTCCTGTGAGTCCAGTTTTAGATTCCGATGCCTCACTTCAGGTTTACTGTATCCCTTGGACCTTCTTATTGACGATGAAACGCAGAAATTGCATCCGAATTTAATACAAAAGTCACAATGCCGTCCTAAGTACAAGAGGACTGACACACTAACTTCCTATGATTTGAACCTCTCCTGTGAGTCCAGACTTAGATTCCGACGCTTCACTTCAGGTTTACTGTATCCCTTGGACCTTCTTATTGACGATGAAACACAGAAATTCCAAACGAATTGAATACAAAAGGCACTAGGCCGACTTATGTCCAAGACGACTGACACACTAAGTTTCTATGATTTGAACCTCTCCTGTGAGTCCAGTTTTAGATTCTGATGCTTCACTTCAGGTTTACTATATCCCTTTGACCTTCTTATTGACGTTGAAACACAGAAATTGCATCCGAATATAATACAAAGGGCACAATGCCGACTTAAGTACAAGAGGACTGACACTCTAAACTTCTATGATTTGAACATCTCCTGTGAGTCCAGTTTTAGATTCCGATGCCTCACATCAGGTTTACTGTAGCTCTTGGTACTTCTTATTGACGATGAAACACAGAAATTGCATCGGATTTTAATACAAAAGGCACAATGCTGATTTAAGTACAAGAGGACTGACACTCTAACTTTACATCATATGTACCTCTGCTGAGAGTCCAGTTTTAGATTCCGATGCTTCACTTCAGGTGTACTGTATCCCTTGGACCTTCTTATTGACGATGAAACACAGAAATTGCATATGAATTTAATACAAAAGGCACAATGTCGACTTAAGTACAAGAGGACTGACACTCTAACTTCCTATGATTTGAACCTGTCTTGTGAGTCCAGTTTTAGATTCCCATGCTTCACTTCAGGTTTACTGTATACCTTGAACCTTCTTATTGACGATGAAACACAGAAATTGCATCCGAATTTAATACAAAAGGCACAATGCCGACGTAAGTACAAGAGGACTGATAGTCTAACTTTCTATGATTTCAACCTCTCCTGTGAGTCCAGTTTTAGATTCCGATGCTTCGCTTCAGGTTTACTGTATCCCTTGGACCTTCCTATTGACGATGAAAACCAGAAATTGCATCCGAATTTAATACAAAAGGCACAATGACGACTTAAGTACAAGAGGACTGACACTCTAACTTTCTATGATTTGAACCTCTCCTGTGAGTCCAGTTTTGGATTCCGATGCTTCCTTTCAGGTTTACTGTATCCCTTGGACCTTCTTGTTGACGATGAAACACAGAACTTGCATTCGAATTTAATACAAAAGGCACAATGCCGACTTAAGTACAAGCGGACTGACACTCTAACATTGTATGATTTGAACTTCACCTGTGAGTCCAGTTATAGATTCCGATGCTTCACTTCAGGTGTACTGTATCCCTTGGACCTTCTTATTGACGATGAAACACAGAAATTGCATCCGAATTTAATACAAAAGGCACAATGTCGACTAAAGTACAAGAGGACTGACACTCTAACTTTCTAGGATTTGAACCTCTATTGTGAGTCCAGTCATAGATTCCGAAGCTTCACTTCAGGTTTACTGTATACCTTGGACCTTCTTATTGACGATGAAACACAGAAATTGCATCCGAATTTAATACAAAACGCACAATACCGACTTAAGTACAAGAGGACTGACACTCTAACTTTCTATGATTTGAACCTCTCCTGCGAGTCCAGTTTTAGATTCCGATGCTTCCCTTTAGGTTTACTGTATCCCTTGCACCTTCTAATTGACGATGAAACACAGAAATTGCATCCGAATTTAATACAAAGGCACAATGCCGACTTAAGTACAAGACGACTGACACTCTAACTCTCTATGATATGAACCTCTCTTGTGAGTCCAGTTTTAGATTCCGATGCTTCACTTCACGTTTACTGTATACCTTGGATATTCTTATTGACGATGAAACACAGAAATTGCATCCGAATTTAATACAAAAGGCACAATGTCGACTTAAGTTCAAGAGGACTGACACTCTAACTTTCTATGATTTGAACCTCTCCTGTGAATCCAGTTTTAGATTCGAATGCTTCACTTCAGGTTTACTGTATCTCTCGGAAATTCTTATTCACCATAACACACAGAAATTGCATCCGAATTTAATACAAAAGGCACAATGCCGACTTAAGTACAAGAGGACCGACACTCTAACTTTCTATGATTTGAACCTCTCCTGTGAGTCCAGTTTTAGATTCTGATGCTTCCCTTTAGGTTTACTGTTTCCCTTGGACCTTCTTATTGACGATGAAACACAGAAATTCCATCCGAATTTAATACAAAGGCACAATGCCGACTTAAGTACAAGACGACTGACACTCTAACTCTCTATGATTTGAACCTCTCCTGTGAGTCCAGTTTTAGATTCGGATGCATCACTTCAGGTTTACTGTATCTCGTGGACCTACTTATTGACGATGAAACACAGAAATTGCACCGGAATATAATACAAAAGGCACATGCCGACTTAAGTACATGCGGACTGACACTCTAACTCTCTATGATTAGAACCACTCCTGTGAGTCCAGTTTTAGATTCCGATGCTTCACTTCAGGTTTACTGTAGCCCTTGGACCTTCTTATTGACGATGAAACACAGAAATTTCATCGGAATTTAATACAAAAGGCACAGTGCTGACTTAAGTACAAGAGGACTGACACTCTAACTTTCTATGATTTGACCTCTCCTGTGAGTCCAGTTTTAGATTCCGAGGCTTCACTTCAGGTTTACTGTATCTCTGAGACCTTCTTATCCACGATGAAACACAGAAATTGCATCCGAATTTAATACAATAGGCACAATGCCGACTTACGCACAAGAGGACTGACACTCTAACTTTCTATGATTTGAACCTCTCCTGTGAGTCCAGTTTTAGATTCCGATGCTTCACTTCAGGTTTACAGTATCCCTTGGACCTTCTTATTGACGAAGAAACACAGAAATTGCATCCGAATTTAATACAAAGGCACAATGCCGACTTAAGTACAAGACGACTGACACTCTAACTCTCTATGATTTGAACCTCTCTTGTGAGTCCAGTTTTAGATTCCGATGCTTCACTTCATGTTTACTGTATACCTTGGACATTCTTATTGACGATCAAACACAGAAATTGCATCCGAATTTAATACAAAAGGCACAATGTCGACTTAAGTTCAAGAGGACTGACACTTCAACTTTCTATGATTTGAACCTCTCTTGTGAGTCCAGTTTTAGTTTCCCATGCTTCACTTCAGGTTTACTGTATACCTTGGACCTTCTTATTGACGATGAAACACAGAAATTGCATCCGAATTTAATACAAAAGGCACAATGCCGACTTAAGTACAAGACGACCGATACTCTAACTTTCTACGATTTCAACCTCTCCTGTCAGTCCAGTTTTAGATTCCGATGCTCCACCTCAGAATTACTGTATCCCTTGGACCTTCCTATTGACGATGAAAACCAGAAATTGCATCCGAATTTAATACAAAATGCACAATGCCGACTTAAGTACAAGAGGACTGACTCTCTAACTTTCTATGATTTGAACCTCTCCTGTGAAACTAGTTTTAGATTCGAACGCTTCACTTCAGGTTTACTGTATCTCTTGGAAATTCTTATTCACGATAAAACACAGAAATTGCATCCGAATTTAATACAAAAGGCACAATGCCGACTTAAGTACAAGAGGACTGACACTGCAACTCTCTATGATTTGAACCTCTCTTGTGAGTCCAGTTTTTAATTCCGATGCATCACTTCAGGTTTACTGTATACCGAGGACCTTCTTATTGACGATGAAACACAGAAATTGCATCCGAATTTAATACAAAAGGCACAATGCCGACTTAAGTACAAGAGGACTGCCACTCTAACGTGCTATGATGTGAACCTCTCCTGTGAGTCCAGTTTTAGATTCCGATACTTCACATCACGTTTGCTGTGTACCTTGGACCTTCTTATTGACGATGAAACACAGAAATTGCATCCGAATTTAATACAAAAGGCACTAGGCCGACTTAAGTACAAGAGGACTGCCACTCTAACGTGCTATGATTTGAACCTCTCCTGTGAGTCCAGTTTTAGATTCCGATGCTTCACTTCAGGTGTACTGTATCCCTTGGACCTTCTTATTGACGATGAAACACAGAAATTGCATCCGAATTTAATACAAAAGGCACAATGTCGACTTAAGTACAAGAGGACTGACACTGTAACTCTCTATGATTTGAACCTCTCTTGTGAGTCCAGTTTTTAATTCCGATGCATCACTTCAGGTTTACTGTATACCGAGGACCTTCTTATTGACGATGAAACACAGAAATTGCATCCGAATTTAATACAAAAGGCACAATGCCGACTTAAGTACAAGAGGACTGACACTGTAACTTTCTATGATTTGAACCTCTCCAGTGAGTCCACTTTTATATTCCGATTCTTCACTTCAGCAGTACTGTATCCCTTGGACCTTGTTATTGACGATGAAACACAGATATTGCATCAGAATATAATACAAAAGGCACAATGTCGACTTAAGTACAAGAGGACAGACAATCTAACTTTCTATGATTTGAACCTCTCTTGTGAGTCCAGTTTTAGATTGTGATGCTTCACTTCATGTTTACTGTATACCTTGGACCTTCATATTGACGATGAAGCACAGTAATTGCATCCGAATTTAATACAAAAGGCACAATGCCGACTTAAGTACAAGAGTACTGACACTCTAACTTTCTATGATTTCAACATCTCCCGTCAGTCCAGTTTTAGCTTCCGATGCTCCACTTCAGGTTTACTGTATCCGTTGGACCTTCCTATTGACGATGAAACACAGATATTGCATCCGAATTTAACACAAAATGCACAATGCCGACTTAAGTACAAGAAGATTGACACTCTAACTTTCTATAATTTGAACCTCTCCTGTGAGTCCAGTTTTAGATTCGGATGCTTCACTTCAGGTTTACTGTATCTCTTGGACCATCTTATTGACGATGAAACACAGAAATTGCATCCGAATTTAATACAAAAGGCACAATGCCGTCTTAAGTACAAGAGGACGGACATTCTAATTTTCTACGACTTGAACCTCTCTTGTGAGTCCCGTTTTAGATTCCGATGCTTCACTTCAGGTTTACTGTATACCTTGGACCTTCTTATTGACGATGAAAAACAGAAATTTCATCCGAATTTAATACAAAAGGCACTAGGCCGCCTTAAGTACAAGACGACTGACACTCTAACTTTCTATGATATGAACCTCCCTTGTGAGTCCAGTTTTAGAATCCGATGCTTCACTTCACGTTTACTGTATACCTTGGAATTTCTTATTGACGATGATACAAAGAAATTGCATCCGAATTTAATACAAAAGGCACAATGTCGACTTAAGTACAAGAGGATTGACACTCTAACGTCCTATAATTTGAACCTCTCTTGTGAGTCCAGTTTTAGATTCCGATGCATCACTTCAGGTTTACTGTATACCTTGGACCTTCTTATTGACGATGAAACATAGAAATTGCATCCGAATTTAATACAAAGGCACAATGCCGACTTAAGTACAAGAGGACTGACACTTTAACTTTCTATGATTTGAACCTTTCCTGTGAGTCCAGTTTCAGATTCGAATGCTTCACTTCAGGTTTACTGTATCTCTTGGAAATTCTTATTCACGATAAAACACAGAAATTGCATCCGAATTTAATACAAAAGGCACAATGCCGACTTAAGTACAAGAGGACTGACACTGTAACTTTCTATGATTTGAACCTCTCCAGTGAGTCCACTTTTAGATTCCGATTCTTCACTTCAGCAGTACTGTATCCCTTGGACCTTGTTATTGACGATGAAACACAGATATTGCATCAGAATATAATACAAAAGGCACAATGTCGACTTAAGTACAAGAGGACAGACACTCTAACTTTCTATGATTTGAACCTCTCTTGTGAGTCCAGTTTTAGATTGTGATGCTTCACTTCATGTTTACTGTATACCTTGGACCTTCTTATTGACGATGAAACACAGAAATTGCATCCGAATTTAATACAAAAGTCACTAGGCCGACTTAAGTACAAGAGGACTGCCACTCTAACGTTCTATGATTTGAACCTCCCCTGTGAGTCCAGTTTTAGATTCCGATGCTTCACTTCAGGTGTACTGTATCCCTTGGACCTGCTTATTGACGATGAAACACAGAAATTGCATCCGAATTTAATACAAAAGGCACAATGCCGACTTAAGTACAAGACGACTGACACTCTAACTCTCTATGATTTGAACCTCACCTGTGAGTCCAGTTTTAGATTCGGATGCTTCACTTCAGGTTTACTATATCTCGTGGACCTACTTATTAACGATGAAACACAGAAATTGCACCGGAATATAATACAAAAGGCACACTGCCGACTTAAGTACATGCGGACTGACACTCTAACTCTCTATTATTTGAACCACTCCTGTGAGTCCAGTTTTAGATTCCGATGCTTCACTTCAGGTATACTGTAGCCCTTGGACCTTCTTATTGACGATGAAACACAGAAATTTCATCGGAATTTAATACAAAAGGCACAGTGCTCACTTAGGTACAAGAGGACTGACACTCAAACTTTCTATGATTTGACCTCTCCTGTGAGTCCAGTTTTAGATTCCGAGGCTTCACTTCAGGTTTACTGTATCCCTGAGACCTTCTTATCCACGATGAACACAGAAATTGCATCCGAATTTAATACAAAAGGCACAATGCCGACTTACGTACAAGAGGACTGACACTCTAACTTTCTATGATTTGAACCTCTCTTGTGAGTCCAGTTTTAGATTCCGATGCTTCACTTCATGTTTATTGTATACCTTGGACATTCTTATTGACGATGAAACACAGAAATTGCATCAGGATTTAATACAAAAGGCACAATGTCGACTTAAGTTCAAGAGGACTGACACTCTAACTTTCTATGATTTGAACCTCTCTTGTGAGTCCAGTTTTAGATTCCGATGCTTCACTTCAGGTTTACTGTATACCTTGGACCTTCTTATTGACGATGAAACACAGAAATTGCATCCGAATTTAATACAAAAGGCACAATGCCGACTTAAGTACAAGAGGACCGACAGTCTAACTTTCTATGATTTCAACCTCTCTTGTGAGTCCAGTTTTAGATTCCGATGCTCCACTTCAGAATTACTGTATCCCTTGGACCTTCCTATTGACGATGAAAACCAGAAATTGCATCCGAATTTAATACAAAAGGCACAATGTCGACTTAAGTACAAGAGGACTGACACTCTAACTCTCTATGATTTGAACCTCTCTTGTGAGTCCAGTTGTAAATTCCGATGCATCACTTCAGGTTTACTGTATACCGAGGACCTTCTTGTTGACGATGAAACACAGAAATTGCATCCGAATTTAATAGAAAAGGCACAATGCCGACTTAAGTACAAGAGGACTGACACTCTAACTTTCTATGATTTGAACCACTCCAGTGAGTCCACTTTTAGATTCGGATGCTTCACTTCAGGTTTACTGTATCTCTTGGACCGTCTTATTGACGATGAAACACAGAAATTGCATCCGAATTTAATACAAAAGGCACAATGCCGTCTTAAGTACAAGAGGACTGACATTCTAACTTTCTACGACTTGAACCTCTCTTGTGAGTCCCGTTTTAGATTCCGATGCTTCACTTCACGTTTACTGTATACCTTGGACCTTCTTATTGACGATGAAACACAGAAATTGCATCCGAGTTTAATACAAAAGGCACTAGGCCGCCTTAAGTACAAGATGACTGACACTCTAACTTTCTATGATTGGAACCTCCCTTGTTAGTCCAGTTTTAGAATCCGATGCATCACTTTACGTTTACTGTATACCTTGGAATTTCTTATTGACGATGAAACAAAGAAATTCCATCCGAATTTAATACAAAAGGCACAATGTCGACATAAGTACAAGAGGATTGATACTCTAATTACCTATAATTTGAACCTCTCTTGTGAGTCCAGTTTTAGATTCCGATGCATCACTTCAGGTTTACTGTATACCTTGGACCTTCTTATTGACGATGAAACACAGAAATTTCATCCGAATTTAATACAAAAGGCACAATGCCGACTTAAGTACAAGAGGACTGACACTCTAACTTTCTATGATTTGAACCTTTCCTGTGAGTCCAGTTTTAGATTCCGATGCTTCACTTTAGGTTTACTGTATCCCTTGGACCTTCTTATTGACGATGAAACACAGAAATTGCATCCGAATTTAATACAAAAGGCACAATGCCGACCTACGTAAAAGAGGACTGACACTGTAACATTCTATGATTTGAACCTCTCCTGTGAGTCCAGTTTTAGATTCCGATGCTTCACATCAGGTGTACTGTATCCCTTGGACCTTCTTATTGTCGATGAAACACAGAAATTGCATCAGAATTTAATACAAAATGCACTATGTTGACTTAAGTACAAGAGGACAGACAGTCTAACTTTCTATAATTTGAACCACTCTTGTGAGTCCAGTTTTAGATTCGAATGCTTCACTTCAGGTTTACTGTATCTCTTGGAAATTCTTATTCACGATAAAACACAGAAATTGCATCCGAATTTAATATAAAAGGCACAATGCCGACTTAAGTACAAGAGGACCGACACTCTAACTTTCTATGATTTGAACCTCTCTTGTGTGTCCCGTTTTAGATTCCGATGCTTCACTTTACGTTTACTGTATACCTTGGTCCTTCTTATTCACGATGAAACACAGAAATTGCATCGGAATTTAATACAAAAGGCCCAATGCCGACTTAAGTACAAGAGGACTGACACTCTAACATTCTATGATTTGAACCTCTCCTGTGAATCCAGTTTTAGATTCGAATGGTTCACTTCAGGTTTACTGTATCTCTTGGAAATTCTTATTCAACACAGAAATTGCATCCGAATTTAATACAAATGGCACAATGCCGACTTAAGTACAAGAGGACTGACACTCTAACTTTCTATGATTTGAACCTCTCTTGTGTGTCCCGTTTTAGATTCCGATACTTCACATCACGTTTGCTGTATACCTTGGACCTTCTGATTGACGATGAAACACAGAAATTGCATCCGAATTTAATAGAGAAGGCACTAGGTCGACTTAAGTACAAGAGGACTGCCACTCTAACTTTCTATGATTTGCACCTCTCCTGTGAGTCCAGTTTTAGATTCCGATGCTTCACTTCAGGTGTACTGTATCCCTTGGACCTTCTTATTGACGATGAAACACAGAAATTGCATTTGAATTTAATACCAAAGGCACAATGTCGACTTAAGTTCAAGAGGACTGACACTCTAACTCTCTATGATTTGAACCTCTCTTGTGAGTCCAGTTTTAAATTCCGATGCATCACTTCAGGTTTACTGTATACCGAGGACCTTCTTATTGACAATGAAACACAGAAATTGCATCCGAATTTAATACAAACGCACAATGCCGACTTAAGTAAAAGAGGACTGACACTCTAACTTTCTATGATTTGAACTTCTCCAGTGAGGCCACTTTTAGATTCCGATGCTTCACTTCAGGTGTACTGCATCCCTTGGACCTTCATATTGACGATGAAACACAGATATTGCATCAGAATTTAATACAAAAGGCACAATGTCGACTTAAGTAGAAGAGGACAGACAGTCAAAATTTCTATGATTTGAACCTCTCTTGTGAGTCCAGTTTTAGATTGCGATGCTTCACTTCAGGTTTACTGTATACCTTGGACCTTCTAATTGACGATGATACACAGTAATTGCATCCGAATTTAATACAAAAGGCACAATGCCGACTTAAGTACAAGAGTACTGACACTCTAACTTTCTATGATTTCAACATCTCCTGTGAGTCCAGTTTTAGATTCCGATGCTCCACTTCAGGTTTACTGTATCCCTGGGACCTTCCTATTGACGATGAAACACAGATATTGCATCCGAATTTAATACAAAATGCACAATGCCTACTTAAGTACAAGAGGATTGACACTCTAACTTTCTATGATTTGAACCTCTCCTGTGAGTCCAGTTTTAGATTCGGATGCTTCACTTCAGACTTACTGTATCTCTTGGACCTTCTTATTGAAGATGAAACACAGAAATTGCATCCGAATTTAATACAAAAGGCACAATGCCGTCTTAAGTACAAGAGGACAGACATTCTAACTTTCTACGACTTGAACCTCTCTTGTGAGTCCCGTTTTAGATTCCGATGCTTCACTTCACGTTTACTGTATACCTTGGACCTTCTTATTGACGATGAAACACAGAAATAGCATCTGAATTTAATACAAAAGGCACTAGGCCGCCTTAAGTACAAGACGACTGACACTCTAACTTCCTATGATTTGAACCTCCCTTGTGAGTCCAGTTTTAGATTCCGATGCTTCACTTCAAGTTTACTGTATACCTTGGAATTTCTTATTGACGATGAAACAAAGAAATTGCATCCGAATTTAATACAAAAGGCACAATGTCGACTTACGTACAAGAGGATTGACACTCTAACTTCCTATATTTTGAACCTCTCTTGTGAGTCCAGTTTTAGATTCCGATGCATCACTTCAGGTTTACTGTATACCTTGGACCTTCTTATTGGCGATGAAACACAGAAATTGCATCCGAATTTAATACAAAAGGCACTATGTTGACTTAAGTACAAGAGGACAGACAGTCTAACTTTCTATAATTTGAACCTCTCTTGTGAGTCCAGTGTTAGATTCGAATGCCTCACTTCAGGTTTACTGTATCTCTTGGAAATTCTTATTCACGATGAAACACAGAAATTGCATCCGAATTTAATACAAAAGACACAATGCCGGCTTAAGTACAAGAGGACTGACACTGTAACTTTCTATGATTTGAACCTCTCTTGTGTGTCCCGTTTTAGATTCCGATGCTTCACTTCACGTTTGCTGTATACCTTGGACCTTCTTATTGACGATAAAACACAGAATTTGCATCCGAATTTAATACAAAATGTACAATGCCGTCTTAAGTACAAGAGGACTGACATTCTAACTTTCTACGGCTTGAACCTCTCTTGTGAGTCCCGTTTTAGATTCCGATGCTTCACTTCACGTTTACTGTATACCTTGGACCTTCTTATTGACGATGAAACACAGAAATTGCATCCGAATTTAATACAAAAGGCACAATGTCGACTTACGTACAAGAGGATTGACACTCTAACTTCCTATATTTTGAACCTCTCTTGTGAGTCCAGTTTTAGATTCCGATGCATCACTTCAGGTTTACTGTATACCTTGGACCTTCTTATTGGCGATGAAACACAGAAATTGCATCCGAATTTAATACAAAAGGCACTATGTTGACTTAAGTACAAGAGGACAGACAGTCTAACTTTCTATAATTTGAACCTCTCTTGTGAGTCCAGTGTTAGATTCGAATGCCTCACTTCAGGTTTACTGTATCTCTTGGAAATTCTTATTCACGATAAAACACAGAAATTGCATCCGAATTTAATACAAAAGACACAATGCCGGCTTAAGTACAAGAGGACTGACACTGTAACTTTCTATGATTTGAACCTCTCTTGTGTGTCCCGTTTTAGATTCCGATGCTTCACTTCACGTTTGCTGTATACCTTGGACCTTCTTATTGACGATAAAACACAGAATTTGCTTCCGAATTTAATACAAAATGTACAATGCCGTCTTAAGTACAAGAGGACTGACATTCTAACTTTCTACGGCTTGAACCTCTCTTGTGAGTCCCGTTTTAGATTCCGATGCTTCACTTCACGTTTACTGTATACCTTGGACCTTCTTATTGACGATGAAACACAGAAATTGCATCCGAATTTAATACAAAAGGTACAATGCCGTCTTAAGTACAAGAGGACTGACATTCTAACATTCTACGACTTGAACCTCTTCTGTGAGTCCCGTTTTAGATTCCGACGCTTCACTTCACGTTTACTGTATACCTGGGTCCTTCTTATTGACGATGAAACACAGAAATTGCATCCGAATTTAATACAAAAGGCACTAGGCCGATTTAAGTACAAGAGGACTGCCACTCTTACGTTCTATGATTTGAACCTCTCCTGTGAGTCCAGTTTTAGAATCGGATGCTTCACTTCAGGTTTACTGTATCTCTTGGACTTTCTTATTGACGTTGAAACACAGAAATTGCTTCCGAATTTAATACAAAAGGCACAATGGCGACTTAAGTACAAGAGGACTGACACTCTAACTTTCTACGACTTGAACCTCTATTGTGAGTCCCGTTTTAGATTCCGATGCTTCACTTCATGTTTACTGTATACCTTGGACCTTCGTATTGACGACGAAACACAGAAATTGCATCCGAATTTAATACAAAAGGCACTAGGACGACCTAAGTACAAGACGACTGACACTCTAACTTTCTATGATTTGAACCTCTCTTGTGAGTCCAGTTTTAGATTCCGATGCTTCACTTCACGTTTACTGTATACCTTGGACCTTCTTATTGGCAATGAAACACAGAAATTGCATCCGAATGTGATACAAAAAGGCACAATGCCGACTTAAGTTTAAGGGGACTGGCACTCTAACTTTCTATGGTTTGAACCTCTCCTTTGAGTCCAGTTTTAGATTCGGATGCTTCACTTCAGGTTCACTGTATACCTTTTACCTTCTTATTGACGATGAAACACAGAAATTGCTTCCGAATTTAATACAAATGGCACAATGACAACTTAAGTACAAGGGGCTGACGCTCTACCTTTCTATGATTTGAACCTCTCCTGTGAGTCCAGTTATAGATTCCGATGCTTCACTTCAGGTTTACTGTATCCCTTGGACCTTCTTATTGACGATGAAACACAGAAATTAAATCCGAATTTAATACAAAAGTCACAATACCGATTTAAGTACAAGAGGACTGACACTCTAAATTTCTATGATTTGAGCCTCTCCTGTGAGCCCAGATTTAGATTCCGATGTTTCACTTCAGGTATTCTCTTTCCTTGGACGTTCTTATTGACGATGAAACACAGAAATTGCATTCCAAATTTAATACAGAAGGCACAATGCGTACTTAAGTACAAGAGGACTAACACTCTAACTCACTATGATTTGAACGCCTCCTGTGAGTCCAGTTTTAGATTCCGATGCTTTACTTTAGGTTTACTGTATCCCTTGGACCTTCTTATTGACGATGAAACATAGAAATTGAATCCGAATTTAATACAAAAGGCACAATACCGACTTAAGTACAAGAGGACTGACACTCTAACTTTCTATGATTTGAACCTCTCCTGTGAGTCCAGTTTTAGATTCCGATGCTTCCCTTTAGGTTTACTGTATCCCTTGCACCTTCTTGTTGACGATGAAACACAGAAATTGCATCCGAATTCAATACAAAAGGCACGATACTGGCTTAAGTACAAGCGGACTGACACTTTAACTTTCTATGATTTGAACCTCTCTTGTGAGTCCAGTCTTAGATTCCGAAGCTTCACTTCAGGTTTACTGTATACCTTGGACCTTCTTATTGACGATGAAACACAGAAATTGCATCCGAATTTAATACAAAATACACAATACCGACTTAAGTACAAGAGGACTGACACTCTAACTTTCTATGATTTGAACCTCTCCTGTGAGTCCAGTTTTAGATTCCGATGCGTCCCTTTAGGTTTACTGTATCCCTTGGACCTTCTTATTGACGATGAAACACAGAAATTGCATCCGAATTTAATACAAAAGGCACAATGCCGACTTAAGTAGAAGACGACTGACACTCAAACTTTCTATGATTTGAACCTCTCTTGTGAGTCCAGTTTTAGATTCCGATGCTTCACTGCAGGTTTACTGTATACCTTGGACCTTCTTATTGACGATGAAACACAGTAATTGCATCCGAATTTGATACAAAAGGCACAATGCCGACTTACGTACAAGAGGACTGACACTCTAACATTCTATGATTTGAACCTCTCCTGTCAGTCCAGTTGTAGATTCCCATGCTTCACTTCAGGTGTACTGTATCCCTTGGACCTTCTTATTGTCGATGAAACACAGAAATTGCATCAGAATTTAATAAAAAATGCACTATGTTGACTTAAGTACAAGACGACTGACACTCTAACTTTCTATGTTTTCAACATCTCCTGTGAGTCCAGTTTTAGATTCCGATGCTCCACTTCAGGTTTACTGTATCCCTTGGACCATCCTATTGACGATGAAACACAGATATTGCATCCGAATTTAATACAAAATACACAATGCCGACTTAAGTACAAGAGGACTGACACTCTAACTTTCTATGATTTGAACCTCTCCTGTGAGTCCAGTTTTAGATTCCGATGCTTCACTTTAGGTTTACTGTATCCCTTGGACCTTCTTATTGACGATGAAACGCAGAAATTGCATCCGAATTTAATACAAAAGGCACAATGCCGACTAATGTACAAGAGGACTGACACTCTAACATTCTATGATTTGAACCTCTCCTGTGGGTCCAGTTGTAGATTCCGATTATTCACTTCAGGTGTACTGTATCCCTTGGACCTTCTTATCGTCGAAGAAACACAGAAATTGCATCAGAATTTAATACAAAAGGCACTAAGTTGACTTAAGTACAAGAGGACAGACAGTCTAACTTTCTATAAT
This sequence comes from Schistocerca americana, assembly GCF_021461395.2. NCBI lineage: Eukaryota > Metazoa > Arthropoda > Insecta > Orthoptera > Acrididae > Schistocerca > Schistocerca americana. The sequence continues at coordinate 35,908,727 of NC_060128.1, forward strand.
TTCAACCTCTCTTTTGAGTCCAGTTTTAGATTCCGATGCTTCACTTCAGGTTTACTGTATACGTTGGACCTTCTTATTGACGATGAAACACAGAAATTGCAACCGAATTTAATACAAAAGGCACAATGCCGACTTAAGTACAAGTGGACTGACACTATAACTTTCTATGATTTCAACCTCTCCTGTGAGTCGAGTTTTAGATTCCGATGCTCCACTTCAGGTTTACTGTATCCCTTGGACCTTCCTATTGACGATGAAACACAGATATTGCATCCGAATTTAATACAAAATGCACAGGGCCGACTAAAGTACTAGACGACTGACACTCTAACTTTCTATGATTTGAACCTCTCTTGTGAGTCCAGTTTTAGATTCCGATGCTTCACTTCACGTTTACTGTATACCTTGGACTTTCTTATTGACGATGAAACACAGAAATTTCATTCGAATTTAATACAAAAAGGCAGAATGCCGACTTAAGTACAAGGGGACTGGCACTCTAACTTTCTATGGTTTGAACCTCTGCTGTGAGTCCTGTTTTAGATTCGGACGCTTCACTTCGGTTTACTGTATACCTTAGAACTTCTTATTGACGATGGAACACAGAAATTGATCCGAATTTAATACAAATGGCACAATGCCGACTTAAGTACAAGCGGACTGACACTCTAATTTTCTATGATTTGAACCTCTCTTGTGTGTCCCGTTTTAGATTCCGATACTTCACATCACGTTTGCTGTATACCTTGGAGCTTCTGATTGACGATGAAACACAGAAATTGCATCCGAATTTAATAGAGAAGGCACTAGGCCGACTTAAGTACAAGAGGACTGCCACTCTAACTTTCTATGATTTGCACCTCTCCTGTGAGTCCAGTTTTAGATTCCGATGCTTCACTTCAGGTGTACTGAATCCCTTGGACCTTCTTATTGACGATGAAACACAGAAATTGCATCCGAATTTAATACCAAAGGCACAATGTCGACTTAAGTACAAGACGACTGACACTCTAACTCTCTATGATTTGAACCTCTCTTGTGAGTCCAGTTTTAAATTGCGATGCATCACTTCAGGTTTACTGTATACCGAGGACCTTCTTATTGACAATGAAACACAGAAATTGCATCCGAATTTAATACAAACGCACAATGCCGACTTAAGTACAAGAGGACTGACACTCTAACTTTCTATGATTTGAACTTCTCCAGTGAGGCCACTTTTGGATTCCGATGCTTCACTTCAGGTGTACTGCATCTCTTGGGCCTTCTTATTGACGATGAAACACAGATATTGCATCAGAATTTAATACAAAAGGCACAATGTCGACTTAAGTAGAAGAGGACAGACAGTCTAAATTTCTATGATTTGAACCTCTCTTGTGAGTCCAGTTTTAAATTGCGATGCCTCACTTCAGGTTTACTGTATACCTTGGACCTTCTAATTGACGATGATACACAGTAATTGCATCCGAATATAATACAAAAGGCACAATGCCGACTTAAGTACAAGAGTACTGACACTCTAACTTTCTATGATTTCAACATCTCCTGTGAGTCCAGTTTTAGATTCCGATGCTCCACTTCAGGTTTACTGTATCCCTGGGACCTTCCTATTGACGATGAAACACAGATATTGCATCCGAATTTAATACAAAATGCACAATGCCGACTTAAGTACAAGAGGACTGACACTCTAACTTTCGTTGATTTGAACCTCTCCTGTGAGTCCAGTTTTAGATTCGGATGCTTCACTTCAGATATACTGTATCTCTTGGACCTTCTTATTGACGATGAAACACAGAAATAGCATCCGAATTTAATACAAAAGGCACTAGGCCGCCTTAAGTACAAGACGACTGACACTCTAACTTCCAATGATTTGAACCTCCCTTGTGAGTCCAGTTTTAGATTCCGATGCTTCACTTCAAGTTTACTGTATACCTTGGAATTTCTTATTGACGATGAAACAAAGAAATTGCATCCGAATTTAATACAAAAGGCACAATATCGACATAAGTACAAGAGGATTGACACTCTAACTTCCTATATTTTGAACCTCACTTGTGAGTCCAGTTTTAGATTCCGATGCATCACTTCAGGTTTACTGTATACCTTGGACCTTCTTATTGGCGATGAAACACAGAAATTGCATCCGAATTTAATACAAAAGGCACAATGCCGACTTAAGTACAAGAGGACTGACACTCTAACTTTCTATGATTTGAACCTTTCCTGTGAGTCCAGTTTTAGATTCCGATGCTTCACTTTAGGTTTACTGTATCACTTGGACCTTCTTATTGACGATGAAACGCAGAAATTGCTTCCGAATTTAATACAAAAGGCACAATGCCGACTTACGTAAAATAGGACTGACACTCTAACATTCTATGATTTGAACCTCTCCTGTGAGTCCAGTTTTAGATTCCGATGCTTCACTTCAGGTGTACTGTATCCCTTGGACCTTCTTATTGTCGATGAAACACAGAAATTGCATCAGAATTTAATACAAAAGGCACTATGTTGACTTAAGTACAAGAGGACAGACAGTCTAACTTTCTATAATTTGAACCTCTCTTGTGAGTCCAGTGTTAGATTCGAATGCTTCACTTCAGGTTTACTGTATCTCTTGGAAATTCTTATTCACGATAAAACACAGAAATTGCATCCGAATTTAATACAAAAGGCACAATGCCGACTTAAGTACAAGAGGACTGACACTCTAACTTTCTATGATTTGAACCTCTCTTGTGTGTCCCGTTTTAGATTCCGATGCTTCACTTCACGTTTGCTGTATAGCTTGGACCTTCTTATTGACGATGAAACACAGAAATTGCATCCGAATTTAATACAAAAGGCCCAATGTCGACTTAAGAACAAGAGGACTGACACTCTAAGTCTCTATGATTTCAACATCTCCTGTGAGTCCAGTGCTAGATTCCGATGCTCCACTTCAGGTTTACTGTATCCATTGGACCTTCCTATTGACGATGAAACACAGATATTGCATCCGAATTTAATACATAATGCACAATGCCGACTTAAGTGCAAGAGGACTGACACTCTAGTTTTCTACGACTTGAACCTCTCTTGTGAGTCCCGTTTTAGATTCCGATGCTTCACTTCGCGTTTACTGTATACCTTGGACCTTCTTATTGACGATGAAACACAGAAATTGCATCCGAATTTAATACAAAAGGTACAATGCCGTCTTAAGTACAAGAGGACTGACATTCTAACTTTCTACGACTTGAACCTCTCTTGTGAGTCCCGTTTTAGATTCCGACGCTTCACTTCACGTTTACTGTATACCTGGGTCCTTCTTATTGACGATGAAACACAGAAATTGCATCCGAATTTAATACAAAAGGCACTAGGCCGATTTAAGTACAAGAGGACTGCCACTCTTACGTTCTATGATTTGAACCTCTCCTGTGAGTCCAGTTTTAGAATCGGATGCTTCACTTCAGGTTTACTGTATCTCTTGGACTTTCTTATTGACGTTGAAACACAGAAATTGCTTCCGAATTTAATACAAAAGGCACAATGGCGACATAAGTACAAGAGGACTGACACTCTAACTTTCTGTGATTTCAACCTCTCTTGTGAGTCGAGTTTTAGATTCCGATGCTTCACTTCACGTTTACTGTATACCTTGGACCTTCTTATTGACAATGAAACACAGAAATTGCATCCGAATTTGATACAAAAAGGCACAATGCCGACTTAAGTACAAGGGGACTGGCACTCTAACTTTCTATGGTTTGAACCTCTCCTGTGAGTCCAGTTTTAGATTCGGATGCTTCACTTCAGGTTTACTGTATACCTTTTACCTTCTTATTGACGATGAAACACAGAAATTGCTTCCGAATTTAATACAAATGGCACAATGACGACTTAAGTACAAGGGGCTGACACTCTACCTTTCTATGATTTGAACCTCTTCTGTGAGTCCAGTTATAGATTCCGATGCTTCACTTCAGGTTTACTGTATCCCTTGGACCTTCTTATTGACGATGAAACACAGAAATTAAATCCGAATTTAATACAAAAGTCACAATACCGATTTAAGTACAAGAGGACTGACACTCTAAATTTCTATGATTTGAACCTCTCCTGTGAGCCCAGTTTTAGATTCCGATGTTTCACTTCAGGTATTCTCTTTCCTTGGACGTTCTTATTGACGATGAAACACAGATATTGCATCCAAATTTAATACAGAAGGCACAATGCGTACTTAAGTACAAGAGGACTAACACTCTAACTCTCTATGATTTGAACGCCTCCTGTGAGTCCAGTTTTAGATTCCGATGCTTCACTTTAGGTTTACTGTATCCCTTGGACCTTCTTATTGACGATGAAACATAGAAATTGAATCCGAATTTAATACAAAAGGCACAATACCGACTTAAGTACAAGAGGACTGACACTCTAACTTTCTATGATTTGAACCTCTCCTGTGAGTCCAGTTTTAGATTCCGATGGTTCCCTTTAGGTTTACTGTATCCCTTGGACCTTTTTGTTGACGATGAAACACAGAAATTGCATCCGAATTCGATACAAAAGGCACGATACCGGCTTAAGTACAAGCGGACTGACACTTTAACTTTCTATGATTTGAACCTCTCTTGTGAGTCCAGTCTTAGATTCCGAAGCTTCACTTCAGGTTTACTGTATACCTTGGACCTTCATATTGACGATGAAACACAGATATTGCATCCGAATTTAATACAAAAGGCACAATACCGACTTAAGTACAAGAGGACTGACACTCTAACTTTCTATGATTTGAACCTCTCCTGTGAGTCCAGTTTTAGATTCCGATGCGTCCCTTTAGGCTTACTGTATCCCTTGGACCTTCTTACTGACGATGAAACACAGAAATTGCATCCGAATTTAATACAAAAGGCACAATGCCGACTTAAGTACAAGACGACTGACACTCTAACTTTCTATGATTTGAACCTCTCTTGTGAGTCCAGTTTTAGATTCCGATGCTTCACTGCAGGTTTACTGTATACCTTGGACCTTCTTATTGACGATGAAACACAGTAATTGCATCCGAATTTGATACAAAAGGCACAATGCCGACTTAAGTACAAGAGGACTGACACTATAACTTTCTACGATTTCAACATCTCATGTGAGTCCAGTTTTAGATTCCGATGCTCCACTTCAGGTTTACTGTATCCCTTGGACCTACATATTGACGATGAAACACAAATATTGCATCCGAATTTAATACAAAATACACAATGCCGACTTAAGTACAAGAGAACAGACAGTCTAACTTTCTATAATTTGAACCTCTCATTTGAGTCCAGTTTTAGATTCCGATGCTTCACTTCAGGTTTACTGTATACGTTGGACCTTCTTATTGACGATGAAACACAGAAATTGCAACCGAATTTAATACAAAAGGCACAATGCCGACTTAAGTACAAGTGGACTGACACTCTAACTTTCTATGATTTCAACCTCTCCTGTGAGTCCAGTTTTAGATTCCGATGCTCCACTTCCGGTTAACTGTATCCCTTGGACCTTCCTATTGACGATGAAACACAGATATTGCATCCGAATTTAATACAAAATGCACAGGGCCGACTAAAGTACTAGACGACTGACACTCTAACTTTCTATGATTTGAACCTCTCCTGTGAGTCCAGTTTTAGATTGGGATGCTTCATTTCAGGTTTACTGTATCTCTTGGACTTTCTTATTGACGTTGAAACACAGAAATTGCATCCGAATTTAATACCAAAGGCACAGTGCCGACTTAAGTACAAGAGGACTGACATTCAAACTTTCTACGACTTGAACCTCTCTTGTGAGTCCCGTTTTAGATTCCGATGCTTCACTTCACGTTTACTGTATACCTTGGACCTTCTTATTGACGATGAAACACAGAAATTGCATCCGAATATAATACAAAAGGCACTAGGCCGACTTAAGTACAAGACGACTGACACTCTAACTTTCTATGATTTGAACCTCTCTTGTGAGTCCAGTTTTAGATTCCGATGCTTCACTTCACGTTAACTGTATACCTTGGACCTTCTTATTGACGATGAAACACAGAAATTTCATTCGAATTTAATACAAAAAGGCAGAATGCCGACTTAAGTACAAGGGGACTGGCACTCTAACTTTCTATGGTTTGAACCTCTCCTGTGAGTCCAGTTTTAGATTCGGACGCTTCACTTCAGGTTTACTGAATACCTTAGAACTTCTTATTGACGATGGAACACAGAAATTGATCCGAATTTAATACAAATGGCACAATGCCAACTTAAGTACAAGTGGACTGACACTCTAACTTTCTTTGATTTGAACCTCTCCTGTGAGTCCAGTTATAGATTCCGATGCTTCACTTCAGGTTTACTGTATACCTTTTACCTCCTTATTGACGATGAAACACAGAAATTGCTTCCGAATTTAATACAAAAGGCACAATGACGACTTAAGTACAAGGGGACTGACACACTAACTTTCTATGATTTGAACCTCTCCTGTAAGTCCAGTTATAGATTCCGATGCTTCACTTCAGGTTTACTGTATCCCTTGGACCTTCTTATTGACTATGAAACACAGAAATTATATCCGAATTTAATTCAAAAGTCACAATACCGACTTAAGTACGTGAGGACTGACACTCTAACTTTCTACGATTTGAACCTCTCCTGTGAGTCCAGTTTTAGATTCCGATGCTTCACTTCAGGTTTACTGTTTCCTTGGACGTTCTTATTGACGATGAAACACAGAAATTGCATCCAAATTTAATACAAAAGGCACAATGCGGACTTAAGTACAAGAGGACTAACACTCTAACTCTCTATGATTTGAACGTCTCCTGTGAGTCCAGTTTTAGATTCCGATGCTTCTCTTTAGGTTTACTGTATCCCTTGGACCTTCTTATTGACGATGTAACATAGAAAATGCATCCGAATTTAATACAAAAGGCACAATTCCGAATTAAGTACAAGAGGACTGACACTCCAACTTTCTATGATTTGAACCTCTCCTGTGAGTCCAGTTTAAGATTCCGATGCTTCACTTCAGGTTTACTCTATCCCTTGGACCTTCTTGTTGACAATGGAACGCAGAAATTGCATCCGAATTCAATACAAAAGGCACAATACTGGCTTCAGTACAAGCGGACTGACACTCTAACTTTCTATGATTTGAACCTCTCTTGTGAGTCCAGTCATAGATTCCGAATCTTCACTTCAGGTTTACTGTATACCTTGGACCTTCTTATTGACGATGATACACAGAAATTGCAACCGAATTTAATACAAAGGGCACAATACCGACTTAAGTATAAGAGGACTGACACTCTAACTTTCTATGATTTGAACCTCTCCTGTGAGTCCAGTTTTAGATTCCGATGCTTCCCTTTAGGTTTACTGTATCCCTTGGACCTTCTTATTAACGATGAAACACAGAAATTTCATCCGAATTTAATACAAATGGCACAATGCCGACTTAAGTACAAGACGACTGACACTTTAACACTCATTGATTTGAACCTCTCTTGTGAGTCCAGTTTTAGATTCCGATGCTTCACTTCACGTTTACTGTAACTTGGACCTTCTTATTGATGATGAAACACAGAAATTGCATCCGGATTTAATACAAAAAGCACTAGGCCGACTTAAGTACAAGAGGACTGCCACTCTAACGTTCTATGATTTGAACCTCTCCTGTGAGTCCAGTTTTAGATTCCGATGCTTCACTTTAGGTGTACTGTATCCCTTGGACCTTCTTATTGACGACGAAACACAGAAATTGCATCCCAATTTAATACAAAAGGCACAATGTCGACTTACGTACAAGAGGACTGACACTCTAACTCTCTATGATATGAACCTCTCTTGTGAGTCCAGTTTTAAATTCCGATACATCACTTCAGGTTTACTGTATACCTAGGACCTTCTTATTGACGATGAAACACAGTAATTGCATCCGAATTTGATACAAAAGGCACAATGCCGACTTAAGTACAAGTGGACTGACACTCTAACTTTCTATGATTTGGACCTCTCCTGTGAGTCCAGTTTTAGATTCCGATGCTTCACTTCAGGTGTACTGTATCCCTTGGACCTTCTCATTGTCGATGAAACACAGATATTGCATCAGAATTTAATACAAAAGGCACAATGTCGACTTAAGTACAAGAGGACAGACAGTCTAACTTTCTATGATTTGAACCTCTCTTGTGAGTCCAGTTTTAGATTCCGATGCTTCACTTCAGGTTTCCTGTATACCTTGGACCTTCTTATTGACGGTGAAACACAGTAATTACATCCGAATTTAATACGAAATGCACAATGCCGACTTAAGTACAAGAGGACTGACACTCTAACTTTCTATGATTTGAACCTGTCCTGTGAGTCCAGTTTTATATTCGGATGCTACACTTCAGGTTTACTGTATCTCTTGGACCTTCTTATTGACGATGAAACACAGATATTGCATCCGAATTTAATACAAAAGGCACCATTGCCGACTTAAGTACAAGAGGACTGACATTCTAACTTTCTACGACTTGAACCTCTCTTGTGAGTCCCGTTTCAGATTCCGATGCTTCACTTCACGTTTACTGTATACCTTGGACCTTCTTATTGACAATGAAACACAGAAATTGCATCCGAATTTAATACAAAAGGCACTAGGCCGACTTAACTACAAGACGACTGACACTCTAACTTTCTATGATTTGAACCTCTCTTGTGAGTCCAGTTTTAGATTCCGATGCTTCACTTCACGTTTACTGTATACCTTGGAATTTCTTATTGACGATGAAACAAAGAAATTGCATCCGAATTTAATACAAAAGGCACAATGCCGACTTAAGTACAAGAGGACTGACACTCTAACTTTCTATGATTTTGAACCTTTCCTGTGAGACCAGTTTTAGATTCCGATGCTCCACTTTAGGTTTACTGTATCCCTTGGACCTTCTTATTGACGATGAAACACAGAAATTGCATCCGAATTTAATACAAAAGGCACAATGCCGTCATAAGTACAAGAGGACTGACACTCTAACATTCTATGATTTGAACCTCTCCTGTGAGTCCAGTTTTAGATTCCGATGCTTCACTTCAGGTTTACTGTATCCCTTGGACCTTCTTATTGACGATGAAACACAGAAATTGCATCAGAATTTAATACAAAAAGCACTATGTTGACTTAAGTACAAGAGGACAGACAGTCTAAATTTCTATAATTTGAACATCTCTTGTGAGTCCAGTTTTAGATTCCGATGCTTCACTTCAGGTTTACTGTATACTTTGGACCTTCTTATTGACGATGAAACACAGAAATTGCATCCGAATTTAAAACAAAAGGCACAATGCCGACATAAGCACAAGAGGACTGACACTGTAACTTTCTATGATTTCAACCACTCCTGTGAGTCCAGTTTTGGATTCCGATGCTCCACTTCAGGTTTACTGTATCCCTTGGACCTTCCTATTGTCGATGAAACACAGATGTTGCATCCGAATTTAATACAAAATGCAAAATGCCGACTAAAGTACTAGACGACTGACACTCTAACTTTCTATGATTTGAACCTCTCTTGTGAGTCCAATTTTAGATTCCGATGCTTCACTTCAAGTTTACTGTATACCTTGGACCTTCTTATTGACGATGAAACACAGAAATTGCATCCGAATTTAATACAAAAAGCAAAATGCCGACTTAAGTACAAGGGGACTGGCACTCTAACTTTCTATGGTTTGAACCTCTCCTGTGAGTCAAGTTTTAGATTCGGATGCTTCACTTCAGTTTTACTGTATACCTTGGAACATCTTATTGACGATGGAACACAGATATTGATCCGAATTTAATACAAATGGCACAATGCCGACTTAAGTACAAGCGGACTGACACTCTAACTTTCTATGATTTGAACCACTCCTGTAAGTCCGGATTTAGATTCCAGTGCTTCACTTCAGGTTTACTGTATACCTTTTACCTTCTTATTGACGATGAAACACAGAAATTGCTTCCGAAATTAATACAAAAGGCACAATGACGACTTAAGTACAAGAGGACTGACACTGTAACTTTCTATGATTTGAACCCCTCCTGTGAGTCCAGTTATAGATTCCAATGCTTCACTTTAGGTTTACTGTATCCCTTGGACCTTCTTATTGACAATGAAACACAGAAATTAAATCCGAATTTAATACAAAAGTCACAATACCGACTTAAGTACAAGAGGACTGAGACTCTAACTTTCTATGATTTGAACCTCTCCTGTGAGTCCAGTTTTGGATTCCGATGCTTCACTTCAGGTTTACTGTTTCCTTGGACGTTGTTATTGACGATGAAACACAGAAATTGCATCCAAAATTAATACAAAAGGCACAATGCGGACGTAAGTACAAGAGGACTAACCCTCTAACTCTCTATGATTTGAACGTCGCCTGTGAGTCCAGTTTTATATTCCGATGCTTCACTTTAGGTTTACTGTATCCCTTGGACCTTCTTATTGACGATGAAACATAGAAATTGCATCCGAATTTAATACAAAAGGGACAATTCCGAATTAAGTACAAGAGGATTGACACTCCAACTTTCTATGATTTGAACCTCTCCTGTGAGTCCAGTTTAAGATTATGATGCTTCACTTCAGGTTTACTGTATCCCTTGGACCTTCTTGTTGACGATGAAACACAGAAATTGCATCCAAATTCAATACAAAAGTCACAGTACTGGCTTAAGTACAAGTGGACTGACACTCTAACTTTCTATGATTTGACCCTCTCTTGTGAGTCCAGTTTTAGTTTCCGATGCTTCACCTCAGGTTTACTGTATACCTTGGACCTTCTTATTGCCGATGAAACACAGAAATTGCATCCGAATCTAATAGAAAAGGCACAATGCCAACTTAAGTCCAAGTGGACTGACACTCTAACTTTCTATGATATAAACCTCTCCTGTGAGTCCAGTTTTAGATTCCGATGCTTCACTTCAGGTTTACTGTATCCCTTGGACCTTCTTATTGACGATGAAACACAGAGATTGCATCCAAACTTAAAACAAAAGGCACAATGCCGACTTAAGTACAAGAGGACTGACACTCTAACTTTCTATGATTTGAACCTCTCCTGTGAGTCCAGTTATAGATTCCGATGCTTCACTTCAGGTTTACTGTATCCTTTGGACCTTCTTATTGACGATGAAACACAGATATTAAATCCGAATTTAATACAAAAGGCAAAATACTGACTTAAGTTCAAGAGGACTGACACTCTAACTTTCTTTGATTTGAACCTCTCCGGCGAGTCCAGTTTTAGTTTCGGATGCTTCACTTCAGGTTTACTGTATGCCTTGGAACTTCTTATTGACGATGGAACACAGAAATTGCATCCGAATTTAATACAAAAGGCATAATTCCGACTTAAGTACAAGCGGACTGATTATCTAACTTTCTATGATTTGGAGCTCTCCTGTAAGTCCAGTTTTAGATTCCGATGCTTCACTTCAGGTTTACTGTATCCCTTGGACCTTCTTATTGACGATGAAACACAGAAATTGGATCCGAATTTAATACAAAAGGCACAATGCCGACTTATGTACAAGACGACTGACACTCTAACTCTCATTGATTTGATCCTCTCTTGTGAGTCCAGTTTTAGATTCCGATGCTTCACTTCAGGTTTACTGTATACCTTGGACCTTCTTATTGACGATGAAACACAGAAATTGCATCCGAATTTAATACAAAAGGCACTAGGCCAACTTAAGTTCAAGAGGACTGCCACTCTAACGTTCTATGATTTGAACCTCTCCTGTGAGTCCAGTTTTAGATTCCGATGCTTCACTTCAGGTGTACTGTATCCCTTGGACCTTCTTATTGACGACGAAACACAGAAATTGCATCCGAATTTAATACAAAAGGCACAATGTCGACTTAAGTACAAGAGGACTGACACTCTAACTCTCTATGATTTGAACCTCTCTTGTGAGTCCAGTTTTAAATTCCGATACATCACTTCAGGTTTACTGTATACCTAGGACCTTCTTATTGACGATGAAACACAGAAATTGCATCCGAATTTAATACAAAAGGCACAATGCCGACTTAAGTACAAGTGGACTGACACTCTAACTTTCTATGATTTGGACCTCTCCTGTGAGTCCAGTTTTAGATTCCGATGCTTCACTTCAGGTGTACTGTATCACTTGGACCTTCTTATTGACGATGAAACACAGATATGGCATCAGAATTTAATACAAAAGCCACAATGTCGACTTAAGTACAAGAGGACAGACAGTCTAACTTTCTATGATTTAAACCTCTCTTGTGAGTCCAGTTTTAGATTCCGATGCTTCACTTCAGGTTTCCTGTATACCTTGGACCTTCTTATTGACGATGAAACACAGTAATAGCATCCGAATTTAATACAAAGGGCACAATGCCGACTTAAGTACAAGAGGACTGACACTCTAACTTTCTATGATTTGAACCTCTCCTGTTAGTCCAGTTTTAGATTCGGATGCTTCACTTCAGGTTTACTGTATCTCTTGGTCCTTCTTATTGACGATGAAACACAGAAATTGCATCCGAATTTAATACAAAAGGCACAATGGCGACTTAAGTACAAGAGGACTGACATTCTAAATTTCTACGACTTGAACCTCTCTTGTGAGTCCCATTTTAGATTCTGATGCTTCACTTCACGTTTACTGTATACCTTGGACCTTCTTATTGACGATGAAACACAGAAATTGCATCCGAATTTAATACAAAAGGCACTAGGCCGTCTTAAGTACAAGACGACTGACACTCTAACTTTCTATGATTTGAACCTCTCTTATGAGTTCAGTTTTAGATTCCCATGCTTCACTTCACGTTTACTGTATACCTTGGAATTTCTTATTGACGATGAAACAAAGAAATTGAAACCGAATTTAATACAAAAGGCACAATGCCGACTTAAGTACAAGAGGACTGACTCTCTAACTTTCTATGATTTGAACCTTTCCTGTGAGTCCAGTTTTAGATTCCGATGCTTCACTTTAGGGTTATTGTATCCCTTGGACCTTCTTATTGACGATGAAACACAGAAATTGCATCCGAATTTAATACAAAAGGCACAATGAAGTCTTAAGTACAAGAGGACTGACACTCTAACATTCTATGATTTGAACCTCTCCTGTGAGTCCAGTTTTGGATTCCGATGCTTCACTTCAGGTTTACTGTATCCCTTGGACCTTCTTATTGACGATGAAACACAGAAATTGCATCAGAATTTAATACAAAAAGCACTATGTTGACTTAAGTACAAGAGGGCAGACAGTCTAACTTTCTATAATTTGAACATCTCTTGTGAGTCCAGTTTTAGATTCCGAAGCCTCACTTCAGGTTTACTGTATACTTTGGACCTTCTTATTGACGATGAAACACAGAAATTGCATCCGAATTTAATACAAAAGGCACAATGCCGACTTAAGCACAAGAGACTGACACTGTAACTTTCTATGATTTCAACCTCTCCTGTGAGTCCAGTTTTGGATTCCGATGCTCCACTTCAGGTTTACTGTATCCCTTGGACCTTCCTATTGACGATGAAACACAGATATTGTATCCGAATTTAATACAAAATGCACAATGCCGACTAAAGTACTAGACGACTGATACTCTAACTTTCTATGATTTGAACCTCTCTTGTGAGTCCAGTTTTAGATTCCGATGCTTCACTTCACGTTTACTGTATACCTTGGACCTTCTTACTGACGATGAAACATAGAAATTGCATCCGAATTTAATACAAAAAGGCACAATGCCGACTTAAGTACAAGGGGACTAGCACTCTAACTTTCTATGGTTTGAACCTCTCCTGTGAGTCTAGTTTTACATTCGGATGCTTCACTTCAGGTTTACTGTTACCTTGGTACTTCTTATTGACGATGGAACACAGAAATTGATCCCAATTTAATACAAATGGCACAATGCCGACTTAAGTACAAGCGGACTGACACTCTAACTTTCTATGATTTGAACCACTCCTGTAAGTCCGGATTTAGATTCCAATGCTTCACTTCAGGTTTACTGTATACCTTTTACCTTCTTATTGACGATGAAACACAGAAATTGCTTCCGAAATTAATACAAAAGGCACAATGACGACTTAAATACAAGGGGACTGACACTCTAACCTTCTATGATTTGAACCTCTCCTGTGAGTCCAGTTATAGATTCCGATGCTTCACTTCAGGTTTACTGTATCCCTTGGACCTTATTATTGACGATGAAACAGAAATTAAATCCGAATTTAATACAAAAGTCGCAATACCGACTTAAGTACAAGAGGACTGACACTCTACCTGTCTATGATTTGAACCTCTCCTGTAAGTCCAGTTTTAGATTCCGATGCTTCACTTCAGGTTTACTGTTTCCTTGGACGCTCTTATTGACGATGAAACACAGAAATTGCATCCAAATTTAATACAAAAGGCACAATGCAGACTTAGGTACAAGAGGAATAACACTCTAACTCTCTATGATTTGAACCTCTCCTGTGAGTCCAGTTTTATATTCCGATGCTTCACTTTAGGTTTACTGTATCCCTTGGACCTTCTTATTGACGATGAAACATAGAAATTGCATCCGAATTTAATACAAAAGGGACAATTCCGAATTAAGTACAAGAGAACTGAAACTCCAACTTTCTATGATTTGAACCTCTCCTGTGAGTCCAGTTTAAGATTCCGATGCTTCACTTCAGGTTTACTGTATCCCTTGGACCTTCTTGTTGACGATGAAACACAGAAATTGCATCCAAATTCAATACAAAAGGCACAATACTGGCTTAAGTACAAGTGGACTGACACTCTAACTTTCTATGATTTGAACCTCTCTTGTGAGTCCAGTTTTAGATTCCGATGCTTCACTTCAGGTTTACTGTATACCTTGGACCTTCTTATTGCCGATGAAACACAGAAATTGCATCCGAATCTAATACAAAAGGCACAATGCCAACTTAAGTCCAAGTGGACTGACACTCTAACTTTCTATGATATGAACCTCTCCTGTGAGTCCAGTTTTAGATTCCGATGCTTCACTTCAGGTTTACTGTATCCCTTGGACCTTCTTATTGACGATGAAACACAGAGATTGCATCCAAACTTAAAACAAAAGGCACAATGCCGACTTAAGTACAAGAGGACTGACACTCTAACTTTCTATGATTTGAACCTCTCCTGTGAGTCCAGTTATTGATTCCGATGCTTCACTTCAGGTTTACTGTATCCTTTGGACCTTCTTATTGACGATGAAACACAGATATTAAATCCGAATTTAATACAAAAGGCAAAATACTGACTTAAGTTCAAGAGGACTGACACTCTAACTTTCTTTGATCTGAACCTCTCCTGCAAGTCCAGTTTTAGTTTCGGATGCTTCACTTCAGGTTTACTGTATGCCTTGGAACTTCTTATTGTCGATGGAACACAGAAATTGCATCCAAATTTAATACAAAAGGCATAATTCCGACTTAAGTACAAGCGGACTGATTATCTAACTTTCTATGATTTGGAGCTCTCCTGTAAGTCCAGTTTTAGATTCCGATGCTTCACTTCAGGTTTACTGTATCCCTTGGACCTTCTTATTGACGATGAAACACAGAAATTGCATCCGAATTTAATACAAAAGGCACAATGCCGACTTATGTACAAGACGACTGACACTCTAACTCTCATTGATTTGAACCTCTCTTGTGAGTCCAGTTTTAGATTCCGATGCTTCACTTCAGGTTTACTGTATACCTTGGACCTTCTTATTGACGATGAAACACAGAAATTGCATCCGAATTTAATACAAAATTCACTAGGCCAACTTAAGTTCAAGAGGACTGCCACTCTAACGTTCTATGATTTGAACGTCTCCTGTGAGTCCAGTTTTAGATTCCGATGCTTCACTTCAGGTTTACTGTATCCTTTGGACCTTCTTATTGACGATGAAACACAGATATTAAATCCGAATTTAATACAAAAGGCAAAATACTGACTTAAGTTCAAGAGGACTGACACTCTAACTTTCTTTGATCTGAACCTCTCCTGCGAGTCCAGTTTTAGTTTCGGATGCTTCACTTCAGGTTTACTGTATGCCTTGGAACATCTTGTTGACGATGGAACACAGAAATTGCATCCGAATTTAATACAAAAGGCATAATTCCGACTTAAGTACAAGCGGACTGATTATCTAACTTTCTATGATTTGGAGATCTCCTGTAAGTCCAGTTTTAGATTCCGATGCTTCACTTCAGGTTTACTGTATCCCTTGGACCTTCTTATTGACGATGAAACACAGAAATTGCATCCGAATTTAATACAAAAGGCACAATGCCGACTTATGTACAAGACGACTGACACTCTAACTCTCATTGATTTGAACCTCTCTTGTGAGTCCAGTTTTAGATTCCGATGCTTCACTTCAGGTTTACTGTATACCTTGGACCTTCTTATTGACGATGAAACACAGAAATTGCATCCGAATTTAATACAAAAGGCACTAGGCCAACTTAAGTTCAAGAAGACTGCCACTCTAACGTTTTATGATTTGAACCTCTCCTGTGAGTCCAGTTTTAGATTCCGATGCTTCACTTCAGGTGTACTGTATCCCTTGGACCTTCTTATTGACGACGAAACACAGAAATTGCATCCGAATTTAATACAAAAGGCACAATGTCGACTTAAGTACAAGAGGACTGACACTCTAACTCTCTATGATTTGAACCTCTCTTGTGAGTCCAGTTTTAAATTCCGATACATCACTTCAGGTTTACTGTATACCTAGGACCTTCTTATTGACGATAAAACACAGAAATTGCATCCGAATTTAATACAAAAGGCACAATGCCGACTTAAGTACAAGAGGACAGACAGTCTAACTTTCTACGATTTGAACCTCTCTTGTGAGTCTAGTTTTAGATTCCGATGCTTCACTTCAGGTTTCCTGTATACCTTGGACCTTCTTATTGACGATGAAACACAGTAATAGCATCCGAATTCAATACAAAGGGCACAATGCCGACTTAAGTACAAGAGGACATACACTCTAACTTTCTATGATTTCAACATCTCCTGTGAGTCCAGTTTTAGACTCCGATGCTCCACTTCAGGTTTACTGTATCCCTTGGAACTTCCTATTGACGATGAAACACAGTAATAGCACCCGAATTTAATACAAAATGCACAATGCCGACTTAAGTACAAGAGGACTGACACTCTAACTTTCTATGATTTGAACCTCTCCTGTTAGTCCAGTTTTAGAATCGGATGCTTCACTTCAGGTTTACTGTATCTCTTGGACCTTCTTATTGACGATGAAACACAGAAATTGCATCCGAATTTAATACAAAAGGCACAATGCCGACTTAAGTACAAGAGGACTGACATTCTAAATTTCTACGACTTGAACCTCTCTTGTGAGTCCCATTTTAGATTCTGATGCTTCACTTCACGTTTACTGTATACCTTGGACCTTCTTATTGACGATGAAACACAGAAATTGCATCCGAATTTAATACAAAAATCACTAGGCCGTCTTAAGTACAAGACGACTGACACTCTAACTTTCTATGATTTGAACCTCTCTTATGAGTTCAGTTTTAGATTCCGATGCTTCACTTCACGTTTACTGTGTACCTTGGAATTTCTTATTGACGATGAAACAAAGAAATTGAATCCGAATTTAATACAAAAGGCACAATGCCGACTTAAGTACAAGAGGACTGACACTCTAACTTTCTATGATTTGAACTTTTCCTGTGAGTCCAGTTTTAGATTCCGATGCTTCACTTTAGGGTTACTGTATCCCTTGGACCTTCTTATTGACGATGAAACACAGAAATTGCATCCGAATTTAATACAAAAGGCACAATGAATTCTTAAGTACAAGAGGACTGACACTCTAACATTCTATGATTTGAACCTCTCCTGTGAGTCCAGTTTTGGATTCCGATGCTTCACTTCAGGTTTACTGTATCCCTTGGACCTTCTTATTGACGATGAAACACAGAAATTGCATCAGAATTTAATACAAAAAGCACTATGTTGACTTAAGTACAAGAGGACAGACAGTCTAACTTTCTATAATTTGAACATCTCTTGTGAGTCCAGTTTTAGATTCCGAAGCTTCACTTCAGGTTTACTGTATACTTTGGACCTTCTTATTGACGATGAAACACAGAAATTGCATCCGAATTTAATACAAAAGGCACAATGCCGACTTAAGCACAAGAGACTGACACTGTAACTTTCTATGATTTCAACCTCTCCTGTGAGTCCAGTTTTGGATTCCGATGCTCCACTTCAGGTTTACTGTATCCCTTGGACCTTCCTATTGACAATGAAACACAGATATTGTATCCGAATTTAATACAAAATGCACAATGCCGACCAAAGTACTAGACGACTGATACTCTAACTTTCTATGATTTGAACCTCTCTTGTGAGTCCAGTTTTAGATTCCGATGCTTCACTTCACGTTTACTGTATACCTTGGACCTTCTTACTGACGATGAAACATAGAAATTGCATCCGAATTTAATACAAAAAGGCACAATGCCGACTTAAGTACAAGGGGACTAGCACTCTAACTTTCTTTGGTTTGAACCTCTCCTGTGAGTCTAGTTTTACATTCGGATGCTTCACTTCAGGTTTACTGTTACCTTGGAACTTCTTATTGACGATGGAACACAGAAATTGATCCCAATTTAATACAAATGGCACAATGCCGACTTAAGTACAAGCGGACTGACACTCTAACTTTCTATGATTTGAACCACTCCTGTAAGTCCGGATTTAGATTCCAATGCTTCACTTCAGGTTTGCTGTATACCTTTTACCTTCTTATTGACGATGAAACACAGAAATTGCTTCCGAAATTATTACTAAAGGCACAATGACGACTTAAGTACAAGGGGACTGACACTCTAACTTTCTATGATTTGAACCTCTCCTGTGAGTCCAGTTATAGATTCCGATGCTTCACTTCAGGTTTACTGTATCCCTTGGACCTTATTATTGACGATGAAACACAGAAATTAAATCCGAATTTAATACAAAAGTCGCAATACCGACTTAAGTACAAGAGGACTGACACTCTACCTGTCTATGATTTGAACCTCTCCTGTAAGTCCAGTTTTAGATTCCGATGCTTCACTTCAGGTTTACTGTTTCCTTGGACGCTCTTATTGACGATGAAACACAGAAATTGCATCCAAATTTAATACAAAAGGCACAATGCGGACTTAAGTACAAGAGGAATAACACTCTAACTCTCTATGATTTGAACCTCTCCTGTGAGTCCAGTTTTATATTCCGATGTTTCACTTTAGGATTACTGTATCCCTTGGACCTTCTTATTGACGATGAAACATAGAAATTGCATCCGAATTTAATACAAAAGGGACAATTCCGAATTAAGTACAAGAGAACTGAAACTCCAACTTTCTATGATTTGAACCTCTCCTGTGAGTCCAGTTTAAGATTCCGATGCTTCACTTCAGGTTTACTGTATCCCTTGGACCTTCTTGTTGACGATGAAACACAGAAATTGCATCCAAATTCAATACAAAAGGCACAATACTGGCTTAAGTACAAGTGGACTGACACTCTAACTTTCTATGATTTGAACGTCTCTTGTGAGTCCAGTTTTAGATTCCGATGCTTCACTTCAGGTTTACTGTATACCTTGGACCTTCTTATTGCCGATGAAACACAGAAATTGCATCCGAATTTAATACAAAAGGCACAATGCCAACTTAAGTACAAGTGGACTGACACTCTAACTTTTTATGATATGAACCTCTCCTGTGAGTCCAGTTTTAGATTCCGATGCTTCACTTCAGGTTTACAGTATCCTTTGGACCTTCTTATTGACGTTCAAACACAGGGATTGCATCCGAATTTAAAACAAAAGGCACAATGCCGACTTAAGTACAAGAGGACTGACACTCTAACTTTCTATGATTTGAACCTCTCCTGTGAGTCCAGTTTTAGATTCCGATGCTTCACTTCA
The DNA here is from genome assembly GCF_021461395.2 of Schistocerca americana. Lineage (NCBI taxonomy): Eukaryota > Metazoa > Arthropoda > Insecta > Orthoptera > Acrididae > Schistocerca > Schistocerca americana. The sequence continues at coordinate 35,928,768 of NC_060128.1, forward strand.
GGTTTACTGTTTCCTTGGACGTTCTTATTGACGATGAAACACAGAAATTGCATCCAAATTTAATACAAAAGGCACAATGCGGACTTAAGTACAAGAGGACTAACACTCTAACTCTCTATGATTTGAACGTCTCCTGTGAGTCCAGTTTTAGATTCCGATGCTTCACTTTAGGTTTACTGTATCCCTTGGACCTTCTTGTTGACGATGAAACCCAGAAATTACATCCGAATTCTATACAAAAGGCACAATACTGGCTTAAGTACAAGCGGACTGACACTCTAACTTTCTATGATTTGAACCTCTCTTGTGAGTCCAGTCTTAGATTCCGAAGCTTCACTTCAGGTTTACTGTATACCTTGGACCTTCTTATTGACGATGAAACACAGAAATTGCATTCGAATTTAATACAAAGGGCACAATACCGACTTAAGTACAAGAGGACTGACACTCTAACTTTCTATGATTTGAACCTCTCCTGTGAGTCCAGTTTTAGATTCCGATGCTTCCCTTTAGGTTTACTGTATCCCTTGGACCTTCTTATTAACGATGAAACACAGAAATTTCATCCGAATTTAATACAAATGGCACAATGCCGACATAATTACAAGACGACTGACACTTTAACTCTCATTGATTTGAACCTCTTTTGTGAGTCCAGTTTTAGATTCCGATGCTTCACTACACGTTTACTGTAACTTGGACCTTCTTATTGACGATGAAACACAGAAATTGCATCCGGATTTTAAACAAAAGGCACTAGGCCGACTTAAGTACAAGAGGACTGCCACTCTAACGTTCTATGATTTGAACCTCTCCTGTGAGTCCAGTTTTAGATTCCGATGCTTCACTTCAGGTGTACTGTATCCCTTGGACCTTCTTATTGACGACGAAACACAGAAATTGCATCCCAATTTAATACAAAAGGCACAATGTCGACTTAAGTACAAGAGGACTGACACTCTAACTCTCTATGATATGAACCTCTCTTGTGTGTCCAGTTTTAAATTCCGATACATCACTTCAGGTTTACTGTATAGCTAGGACATTCTTATTGACGATGAAACACAGAAATTGCATCCGAATTTAATACAAAAGGCACAATGCCGACTTAAGTACAAGTGGACTGACACTCTAACTTTCTATGATTTGGACCTCTCCTGTGAGTCCAGTTTTAGATTCCGATGCTTCACTTCAGGTGTACTGTATCCCTTGGACCTTCTCATTGACGATGAAACACAGATATTGCATCAGAATTTAATACAAAAGGCACAATGTCGACTTAAGTACAAGAGGACAGACAGTCTAACTTTCTACGATTTGAACCTCTCTTGTGAGTCCAGTTTTAGATTCCGATGCTTCACTTCAGGTTTCCTGTATACCTTGGACCTTCTTATTGACGATGAAACACAGTAATTGCATCCGAATTTAATACAAAAGGCACAATGCCGACTTAAGTATAAGATGACTGACACTCTAACTTTCTATGATTTCAACATCTCCTGTGAGTCCAGTTTTAGACTCCGATGCTCCACTTCAGGTTTACTGTATTTCTTGGAACTTCCTATTGACGATGAAACACAGATATTGCATCCGAATTTAATACAACATGCACAATGCCGACTTAAGTACAAGAGGACTGACACTCTAACTTTCTATGATTTGAACCTCTCCTGTGAGTCCAGTTTTATATTCGGATGCTTCACTTCAGGTTTACTGTATCTCTTGGACCTTCTTATTGACGATGAAACACAGAAATTGCATCCGAATTTAATACAAAAGGCACCATGCCGACTTAAGTACAAGAGGACTGACACTCAAACTTTCTATGATTTGAACCTCTCCTGTGAGACCAGTTTTAGATTCTGATACATCACTTCAGGTTTACTGTATCATTTGGACCTTCTTATTGACGATGAAACACAGAAATTGCATCAGAATTTAACACAAAAAGCACTAAGTTGACTTAAGTACAAGAGGACAGACAGTCTAACTTTCTATAAATTGAACATCTCTTGTGAGTCCAGTTTTAGTTTCCGATGCTTCACTTCAGGTTTACTGTATACTTTGGACCTTCTTATTGACGATGAAACACTGAAATTGCATCCGAATTTAATACAAAAGGCACAATGACGACTTAAGCACAAGAGGACTGATACTGTAACTTTCTATGATTTCAACCACTCCTGTGAGTCCAGTTTTGGATTCCGATGCTCCACTTCAGGTTTACTGTATCCCTTGGACCTTCCTATTGACGATGAAACACAGATATTGCATCCGAATTTAATACAAAATGCAGAATGCCGACTAAAGTACTAGACGACTGACACTCTAACTTTCTATGATTTGAACCTCTCTTGTGAGTCCAGTTTTAGATTCCGATGCTTCACTTCAAGTTTACTGTATACCTTGGACCTTCTTATTGACGATGAAACACAGAAATTGCATCCGAATTTAATACAAAAAGGCACAAAGCCGACTTAAGTACAAGGGGACTGGCACTCTAACTTTCTAAAATTTGAACCTCTCCTGTGAGTCCAGTTTTGGATTCCGATGCTTCACTTCAGGTTTACTGTTTCCTTGGGCGTTCTTATTGACGATGAAACACAGAAATTGCATCCAAATTTAATACAAAAGGCACAATGCGGACTTAAGTACAAGAGGACTAACACTCTAACTCTCTATGATTTGAACGTCGCCTGTGAGTCCAGTTTTATATTCCGATGCTTCACTTTAGGTTTACTGTATCCCTTGGACCTTCTTATTGACGATGAAACATAGAAATTGCATCCGAATTTAATACAAAAGGGACAATTCCGAATTAAGTACAAGAGGACTGACACTCCAACTTTCTATGATATGAACCTCTCCTGTGAGTCCAGTTTAAGGTTCCGATGCTTCACTTCAGGTTTACTGTACCCCTTGGACCTTCTTGTTGACGATGAAACACAGAAATTGCATCCAAATTCAATACAAAAGTCACAGTACTGGCTTAAGTACAAGTGGACTGAAAATCTAACTTTCTATGATTTGACCCTCTCTTGTGAGTCCAGTTTTAGATTCCGATGCTTCACTTCAGGTTTACTGTATACCTTGGACCTTCTTATTGCCGATGAAACACAGATATTGCATCCGAATCTAATACAAAAGGCACAATGCCAACATAAGTACAAGTGGACTGACATTCTAACTTTCTATGATATGAACCTCTCCTGTGAGTCCAGTTTTAGATTCCGATGCTTCACTTCAGGTTTACTGTATCCCTTGGACCTTCTTATTGACGATGAAACACAGAGATTGCATCCAAACTTAAAACAAAAGGCACAATGCCCACTTAAGTACAAGAGGACTGACACTCTAACTTTCTATGATTTGAACCTCTCCTGTGAGTCCAGTTATAGATTCCGATGCTTCACTTCAGGTTCACTGTATCCCTTGGACCTTCTTATTGACGATGAAACACAGATATTAAATCCGAATTTAATACAAAAGGCAAAATACTGACTAAAGTTCAAGAGGACTGACACTCTAACTTTCTTTGATTTGAACCTGTCCCGCAAGTCCAGTTTTAGTTTCGGATGCTTCACTTCAGGTTTACTGTATGCCTTGGAACTTCTTATTGACGATGGAACACAGAAATTGCATCCGAATTTAATACAAAAGGCATAATTCCGACTTAAGTACAAGCGGACTGATTATCTAACTTTCTATGATTTGGACCTCTCCTGAAATTCCAGTTTTAGATTCCGATGCTTCACTTCAGGTTTACTGTATCCCTTTGACCTTCTTATTGACGATGAAACACATAAATTGCATCCGAATATAATACAAAAGGCAGTAGGCCGACTTAAGTACAAGAGGACTGCCACTCTAACGTTCTTTGATTTTAACCTCTCCTGTGAGTCCAGTTTTAAATTCCGATACATCACTTCAGGTTTACTGTATACCTAGGACCTTCTTATTGACGATGGAACACAGAAATTGCATCCGAATTTAATACAAAAGGCACAATGTCGACTTAAGTACAAGAGGACAGACAGTCTAACTTTCTATGATTTGAACCTCTCTTGTGAGTCCAGTTTTAGATTCCGATGCTTCACTTCAGGTTTCCTGTATACCTTGGACCTTCTTATTGACGATGAAACACAGTAATAGCATCCGAATTTAATACAAAAGGCACAATGCCGACTTAAGTACAAGAGGACTGACACTCTAACTTTCTATGATTTGAACCTCTCCTGTTAGTCTAGTTTTAGATTCGGATGCTTCACTTCAGGTTTACTGTATCTCTTGGACCTTCTTATTGACGATGAAACACAGAAATTGCATCCGAATCTAATACAAAAGGCACAATGCCGACTTAAGTACAAGAGGACTGACATTCTAACTTTCTACGACTTGAACCTCTCTTGTGAGTCCCGTTTTAGATTCCGATGCTTCACTTTACGTTTACTGTATACCTTGGACCTTCTTATTGACGATGAAACATAGAAATTGCATCCGAATTTAATACAAAAGGCACTAGGCCGTCTCAAGTACAAGAAGACTGACACTCTAACTTTCTATGATTTGAACCTCTCTTGTGAGTTCAGTTTTAGATTCCGATGCTTCACTTCACGTTTACTGTATACCTTGGAATTTCTTATTGACGATGAAACAAAGAAATTGAATCCGAATTTAATACAAAAGGCACAATGCCGACTTAAGTACAAGAGGACTGACACTCTAATGTTCTATGATTTGAACCTTTCCTGTGAGTCCAGTTTTAGATTCCGATGCTTCACTTTAGGGTTACTGTATCCCTTGGACCTTCTTATTGACGATGAAACACAGAAATTGCATCCGAATTTAATACAAAAGGCACAATGCCGTCTTAAGTACAAGAGGACTGACACTCTAACATTCTATGATTTGAACCTCTCCTGTGAGTACAGTTTTGGATTCCGATGCTTCACTTCAGGTTTACTGTATCCCTTGGACCTTCTTATTGACGATGAAACACAGAAATTGCATCCGAATTTAATACAAAAAGGCACAATGCCGTCTTAAGTACAAGGGGACTAGCGCTCTAACTTTCTATGGTTTGAACCTCTCCTGTGAGTCCAGTTTTACATTCGGATGCTTCACTTCAGGTTTACTGTATACCTTGGAACTTCTTATTGACGATGGAACACAGAAATTGATCCCAATTTAATACAAATGGCACAATGCCGACTTAAGTACAAGCGGACTGTCACTCTAACTTTCTATGATTTAAACCACTCCTGTTAGTCCGGATTTAGATTCCAATGCTTCACTTCAGGTTTACTGTATACCTTTTACCTTCTTATTGACGATGAAACACAGAAATTGCTTCCGAAATTAATACAAAAGGCACAATGACGACTTAAGTACAAGGGGACTGACACTCTAACTTTCTATGATTTGAACCTCTCCTGTGAGTCCAGTTATAGATTCCGATGCATCACTTCAGGTTTACTGTATCCCTTGGACCTTCTTATTGACGATGAAACACAGAAATTAAATCCGAATTTAATACAAAAGTCACAATACCGACTTAAGTACAAGAGGACTGACACTCTACCTGTCAATGATTTGAACCTCTCCTGTAAGTCCAGTTTTAGATTCCGATGCTTCACTTCAGGTTTACTGTTTCCTTGGACGTTCTTATTGACGATGAAACACAGAAATTGCATCCAAATTTAATACAAAAGGCACAATGCGGACTTAAGTACAAGAGGAATAACACTCGAACTCTCTATGATTTGAACCTCTCCTGTGAGTCCAGTTTTATATTCCGATGCTTCACTTTAGGTTTACTGTATCCCTTGGACCTTCTTATTGACGATAAAACATAGAAATTGCATCCGAATTTAATACAAAAGGGACAATTCCGAATTAAGTACAAGAGAACTGAAACTCCAACTTTCTATGATTTGAACCTCTCCTGTGAGTCCAGTTTAAGATTCCGATGCTTCACTTCAGGTTTACTGTATCCCTTGGACCTTCTTGTTGACGATGAAACACAGAAATTGCATCCAAATTCAATACAAAAGGCACAATACTGGCTTAAGTACAAGTGGACTGACACTCTAACTTTCTATGATTTGAACCTCTCTTGTGAGTCCAGTTTTAGATTCCGATGCTTCACTTCAGGTTTACTTTATACCTTGGACCTTCTTATTGCCGATGAAACACAGAAATTGCATCCGAATTTAATACAAAAGGGACAATGCCAACTTAAGTACAAGTGGACTGACATTCTAACTTTCTATGATATGAACCTCTCCTGTGAGTCCAGTTTTATATTCCGATGCTTCACTTTAGGTTTACTGTATCCCTTGGACCTTCTTATTGACGATGAAACACAGAAATTGCATCCAAATTTAATACAAAAGGCACAATGCGGACTTAAGTACAAGAGGAATAACACTCTAACTCTCTATGATTTGAACCTCTCCTGTGAGTCCAGTTTTACATTCCGATGCTTCACTTAAGGTTTACTGTATCCCTTCGACCTTCTTATTGACGATGAAACACAGAATTTGCATCCGAATTTAATACGAAAGGCACAATGCCGACTTAAGTACAAGAGGGCTGACACTTTAACTTTCTATGATTTGAACCTCACTTGTGAGTCCAGTTTTAGATTTCGATGCTTCACTTCAGGTTTACTGAATCCCTTGGACCTTCTTATTGACGATGAAACACAGAAATTGCATCCGAATTTAATACAAAATGCACAATGCCGACTTAAGTACAAGAGGACTGACACACTAACTCTCTACGATTTGAACCTCTCCTGTGAGTCCAGTTTCAGATTCCGATGCTTCACTTCTGGTTTACTGTATCCCTTGGACTTACTTATTGACGATGAAACACAGAAATTGCATCCGAATTTAATACAAAAGGCATAATTCCGACTTAAGTACAAGCGGACTGATTATCTAACTTTCTATGATTTGGACCTCTCCTGTAAGTCCAGTTTTAGATTCCGATGCTTCACTTCAGGTTTACTGTATCCCTTTGACCTTCTTATTGACGATGAAACACATAAATTGCATCCGAATTTAATACAAAAGGCACAATGCCGACTTAAGCACAAGAGGACAGACAGTCTAACTTTCTATGATTTGAACCTCTCTTGTGAGTCCAGCTTTAGATTCCGATGCTTCACTTCAGGTTTCCTGTATACCTTGGACCTTCTTATTGACGATGAAACACAGTAATAGCATCCGAATTTAATACAAAAGGCACAATGCCGACTTAAGTACAAGAGGACTGACACTCTAACTTTCTATGATTTCAACATCTCCTGTGAGTCCAGTTTTAGACTCCGATGCTCCACTTCAGGTTTACTGTATCCCTTGAAACTTCCTATTGACGATGAAACACACATATTGCATCCGAATTTAATACAAAATGCACAATGCCGACTTAAGTACAAGAGGACTGACACTCTAACTTTCTATGATTTGAACCTCTCCTGTTAGTCCAGTTTTAGATTCGGATGCTTCACTTCAGGTTTACTGTATCTCTTGGACCTTCTTATTGACGATGAAACACAGATATTGCATCCGAAGTTAATACAAAAGGCACAATGCCGACTTATGTACAAGAGGACTGACATTCTAACTTTCTACGACTTGAACCTCTCTTGTTAGTCCCGTTTTAGATTCCGATGCTTCACTTCACGTTTACTGTATACCTTGGACCTTCTTATTGACGATGAAACACAGAAATTGCATCCGAATTTAATACAAAAGGCACTAGGCCGTCTTAAGTACAAGACGACTGACACTCTAACTTTCTATGATTTGAACCTCTCTTGTGAGTTCAGTTTTAGATTCCGATGCTTCACTTCACGTTTACTGTATACCTTGGAATTTCTTATTGACGATGAAGCAAAGAAATTGAATCCGAATTTAATACAAAAGGCACAATGCCGACTTAAGTACAAGAGGACTGACACTCTAACGTTCTATGATTTGAACCTTTCCTGTGAGTCCAGTTTTAGATTCCGATGCTTCACTTTAGGGTTACTGTATCCCTTGGACCTTCTTATTGACGATGAAACACAGAAATTGCATCCGAATTTAATACAAAAGGCACAATGCCGTCTTAAGTACAAAAGGGCTGACACTCTAACATTCTATGATTTGAACCTCTCCTGTGAGTCCACTTTTGGATTCCGATGCTTCACTTCAGGTTTACTGTATCCCTTGGACCTTCTTATTGACGATGAAACACAGAAATTGCATCCGAATTTAATACAAAAGGCACAATGCGGACTTAAGTACAAGAGGAATAACACTCTAACTCTCTATGATTTGAACCTCTCCTGTGAGTCCAGTTTTATATTCCGATGCTTCACTTTAGGTTTACTGTATCCCTTGGACCTTCTTATTGACGATGAAACATAGAAATTGCGTCCGAATTTAATACAAAAGGGACAATTCCGAATTAAGTACAAGGGAACTGAAACTCCAACTTTCTATGATTTGAACCTCTCCTGTGAGTCCAGTTTAAGATACCGATGCTTCACTTCAGGTTTACTGTATCCCTATGACCTTCTTGTTGACGATGAAACACAGAAATTGCATCCAAATTCAATACAAAAGGCACAATACTGGCTTAAGTCCAAGTGGACTAACACTCTAACTTTCTATGATTTGAACCTCTCTTGTGAGTCCAGTTTTAGATTCCGATGCTTCACTTCAGGTTTACTGTATACCTTGGGCCTTCTTATTGCCGATGAAACACAGAAATTGCATCCGAATTTAATACAAAAGGCACAATGCCAACTTAAGTACAAGTGGTCTGACACTCTAACTTTCTATGATATGAACCTCCCCTGTGAGTCCGGTTTTAGATTCCGATGCTTCACTTCAGGATTACTGTATCCTTTGGACCTTCTTATTGACGATGAAACACAGGGATTGCATCCGAATTTAAAACAAAAGGCACAATGCCGACTTAAGTACAAGAGGACTGACACTCTAACTATCTATGATTTGAACCTCTACTGTGAGTCCAGTTTTAGATTCCGATGCTACACTTCAGGTTTACTGTATCCCTTGGACTTACTTATTGACGATGAAACAAAGAAATTGCATCCGAATTTAATACAAAAGGCACAATGCCGAGTTAAGCACAAGGGGACTGACTGTTTAACTTTCTATGATTTGAACCTCTCCTGTGAGTCCAGTTATAGATTCCGATGCTTCACTTCAGGTTTACTGTATCCCTTGGACCTTCTTATAGACGATGAAACACAGATATTAAATCCGAATTTAATACAAAAGGCAAAACATTGACTTAAGTTCAAGAGGACTGACACTCTAACTTTCTATGATTTCAACATCTCCTGTGAGTCCAGTTTTAGACTCCGATGCTCCACTTCAGGTTTACTGTATCCCTTGAAACTTCCTATTGACGATGAAACACACATATTGCATCCGAATTTAATACAAAATGCACAATGCCGACTTAAGTACAAGAGGACTGACACTCTAACTTTCTATGATTTGAACCTCTCCTGTTAGTCCAGTTTTAGATTCGGATGCTTCACTTCAGGTTTACTGTATCTCTTGGACCTTCTTATTGACGATGAAACACAGATATTGCATCCGAAGTTAATACAAAAGGCACAATGCCGACTTATGTACAAGAGGACTGACATTCTAACTTTCTACGACTTGAACCTCTCTTGTTAGTCCCGTTTTAGATTCCGATGCTTCACTTCACGTTTACTGTATACCTTGGACCTTCTTATTGACGATGAAACACAGAAATTGCATCCGAATTTAATACAAAAGGCACTAGGCCGTCTTAAGTACAAGACGACTGACACTCTAACTTTCTATGATTTGAACCTCTCTTGTGAGTTCAGTTTTAGATTCCGATGCTTCACTTTACGTTTACTGTATACCTTGGAATTTCTTATTGACGATGAAACAAAGAAATTGAATCCGAATTTAATACAAAAGGCACAATGCCGACTTAAGTACAAGAGGACTGACACTCTAACGTTCTATGATTTGAACCTTTCCTGTGAGTCCAGTTTTAGATTCCGATGCTTCACTTTAGGGTTACTGTATCCCTTGGACCTTCTTATTGACGATGTAACACAGAAATTGCATCCGAATTTAATACAAAAGGCACAATGCCGTCTTAAGTACAAGAGGACTGACACTCTAACATTCTATGATTTGAACCTCTCCTGTGAGTCCAGTTTTGGATTCCGATGCTTCACTTCAGGTTTACTGTATCCCTTGGACCTTCTTATTGACGATGAAACACAGAAATTGCATCCGAATTTAATACAAAAGGCACAATGCGGACTTAAGTACAAGAGGAATAACACTCTAACTCTCTATGATTTGAACCTCTCCTGTGAGTCCAGTTTTATATTCCGATGCTTCACTTTAGGTTTACTGTATCCCTTGGACCTTCTTATTGACGACGAAACATAGAAATTGCGTCCGAATTTGATACAAAAGGGACAATTCCGAATTAAGTACAAGAGAACTGAAACTCCAACTTTCTATGATTTGAACCTCTCCTGTGAGTCCAGTTTAAGATACCGATGCTTCACTACAGGTTTACTGTATCCCTTGGACCTTCTTGTTGACGATGAAACACAGAAATTGCATCCAAATTCAATACAAAAGGCACAATACTGGCTTAAGTCCAAGTGGACTAACACTCTAACTTTCTATGATTTGAACCTCTCTTGTGAGTCCAGTTTTGAATTCCGATGCTTCACTTCAGGTTTACTGTATACCTTGGACCCTGTTATTGCCGATGAAACACAGAAATTGCATCCGAATTTAATACAAAAGGCACAATGCCAACTTAAGTACAAGTGGTCTGACACTCTAACTTAATATGATATGAACCTCTCCTGTGAGTCCAGTTTTAGATTCCGATGCTTCACTTCAGGATTACTGTATCCTTTGGACCTTCTTATTGACGATGAAACACAGGGATTGCATCCGAATTTAAAACAAAAGGCACAATGCCGACTTAAGTACAAGAGGACTGACACTCTAACTTTCTATGATTTGAACCTCTACTGTGAGTCCAGTTTTAGATTCCGATGCTTCACTTCAGGTTTACTGTATCCCTTGGACTTACTTATTGACGATGAAACAAAGAAATTGCATCCGAATTTAATACAAAAGGCACAATGCCGAGTTAAGCACAAGGGGACTGACTCTTTAACTTTCTATGATTTGAACCTCTCCTGTGAGTCCAGTTATAGATTCCGATGCTTCACTTCAGGTTTACTGTATCCCTTGGACCTTCTTATAGACGATGAAACACAGATATTAAGTCCGAATTTAATACAAAAGGCAAAACATTGACTTAAGTTCAAGAGGACTGACACTCTAACTATCTTTGATTTGAACCTCTCCTGTGAGTCCAGTTTTAGTTTCGGATGCTTCACTTCAGGTTTACTGTATGCCTTGGAACTTCTTATTGACGATGGAACACAGAAATTGCATCCGAATTTAATACAAAAGGCATAATTCCGACTTAAGTACAAGCGGACTGATTATCTAACTTTCTATGATTTGGACCTCTCCTGTAAGTCCAGTTTTAGATTCCGATGCTTCACTTCAGGTTTACTGTATCCCTTTGACCTACTTATTGACGATGAAACACATAAATTGCATCCGAATTTAATACAAAAGGCACAATGCCGACTTAAGCACAAGACGACTGACACTCTAACACTCTATGATTTGAACCTCTCCTGTGAGTCCAGTTTTAGATCCCGATGCTTTACTTCAGGTTTACTGTATCCCTTGGAACTTCTTATTGACGAGGAAACACAGAAATTCGATCCGAATTTAATACAATAGGCACAATGCCGACTTAAGGTCAAGAGGACTGACACTCTAACTTTTATTATGATTTGAACCTCTCCTGTGAGTCCAGTTTTAAAATCCGTTGCTTCACTTCATGTTTACTGTTTCCTTGGACGTTCTTATTGACTATGAAACACAGAAATTGCATCCAAATTTAATACAAAAGGCACAATGCGGACTCAAGTACAAGAGGATTAACACTCTAACTCTCTATGATTTGAACCTCTCCTGTGAGTCCAGTTTTAGACTCCGATGCTTCACTTCAGGTTTACTGTATCCCTTGGACCTTCTTATTGACGATGAAACGTAGAAATTGCATCCGAATTTAATACAAAAGGCACAATGCCGACTTGAGTACAAGAGGACTGACACTCTAACTTTCTGTGATTTGAACCTCTCCTGTGAGTCCAGTTTTAGATTCCGATGCTTCACTTCACGTTTACTGTATACCTTGGACCTTCTTATTGACGATGAAACACAGAAATTGCATCCGAATTTAATACAAAAGGCACTAGGCCGTCTTAAGTACAAGACGACTGACACTCTAACTTTCTATGATTTGAACCTCTCTTGTGAGTTCAGTTTTAGATTCCGATGCTTCACTTCACGTTTACTGTATACCTTGGAATTTCTTATTGACGATGAAACAAAGAAATTGAATCCGAATTTAATACAAAAGGCACAATGCCGACTTAAGTACAAGAGGACTGACACTCTAACGTTCTATGATTTGAACCTTTCCTGTGAGTCCAGTTTTAGATTCCGATGCTTTACTTTAGGGTTACTATATCCCTTGGACCTTCTTATTGACGATGAAACACAGAAATAGCATCCGAATTTAATACAAAAGGCACAATGCCGTCTTAAGTACAAAAGGGCTGACACTCTAACATTCTATGATTTGAACCTCTCCTGTGAGTCCAGTTTTGGATTCCGATGCTTCACTTCAGGTTTACTGTATCCCTTGGACCTTCTTATTGACGATGAAACACAGAAATTGCATCCGAATTTAATACAAAAGGCACAATGCGGACTTAAGTACAAGAGGAATAACACTCTAACTCTCTATGATTTGAACCTCTCCTGTGAGTCCAGTTTTATATTCCGATGCTTCACTTTAGGTTTACTGTATCCCTTGGACCTTCTTATTGACGACGAAACATAGAAATTGCGTCCGAATTTAATACAAAAGGGACAATTCCGAATTAAGTACAAGAGAACTGAAACTCCAACTTTCTATGATTTGAACCTCTCCTGTGAGTCCAGTTTAAGATACCGATGCTTCAGGTTTTCTGTATCCCTTGGACCTTCTTGTTGACGATGAAACACAGAAATTGCATCCAAATTCAATACAAAAGGCACAATACTGGCTTAAGTCCAAGTGGACTAACACTCTAACTTTCTATGATTTGAACCTCTCTTGTGAGTCCAGTTTTGAATTCCGATGCTTCACTTCAGGTTTACTGTATACCTTGGACCTTCTTATTGCCGATGAAACACAGAAATTGCATCCGAATTTAATACAAAAGGCACAATGCCAACTTAAGTACAAGTGGTCTGACACTCTAACTTTCTATGATATGAACCTCTCCTGTGAGTCCAGTTTTAGATTCCGATGCTTCACTTCAGGATTACTGTATCCTTTGGACCCTCTTATTGACGATGAAACACACGGATTGCATCCGAATTTAAAACAAAAGGCACAATGCCGACTTAAGTACAAGAGGACTGACACTCTAACTTTCTATGATTTGAACCTCTACTGTGAGTCCAGTTTTAGATTCCGATGCTTCACTTCAGGTTTACTGTATCCCTTGGACTTACTTATTGACGATGATACAAAGAAATTGCATCCGAATTTAATACAAAAGGCACAATGCCGAGTTAAGCACAAGGGGACTGACTCTTTAACTTTCTATGATTTGAACCTCTCCTGTGAGTCCAGTTATAGATTCCGATGCTTCACTTCAGGTTTACTGTATCCCTTGGACCTTCTTATAGACGATGAAACACAGATATTAAGTCCGAATTTAATACAAAAGGCAAAACATTGACTTAAGTTCAAGAGGACTGACACTCTAACTACACTCCTGGAAATGGAAAAAAGAACACATTGACACCGGTGTGTCAGACCCACCATACTTGCTCCGGACACTGCGAGAGGGCTGTACAAGCAATGATCACACGCACGGCACAGCGGACACACCAGGAACCGCGGTGTTGGGCGTCGAATGGCGCTAGCTGCGCAGCATTTGTGCACCGCCGCCGTCAGTGTCAGCCAGTTTGCCGTGGCATACGGAGCTCCATCGCAGTCTTCAACACTGATAGCATGCCGCGACAGCGTGGACGTGAACCGTATGTGCAGTTGACGGACTTTTGAGCGGGGGCGTATAGTGGGCATGCGGGAGGCCGGGTGGACGTACCGCCGAATTGCTCAACACGTGGGGCGTGAGGTCTCCACAGTACATCGATGTTGTCGCCAGTGGTCGGCGGAAGGTGCACGTGCCCGTCGACCTGGGACCGGACCGCAGCGACGCACGGATGCACGCCAAGACCGTAGGATCCTACGCAGTGCCGTAGGGGACCGCACCGCCACTTCCCAGCAAATTAGGGACACTGTTGCTCCTGGGGTATCGGCGAGGACCATTCGCAACCGTCTCCATGAAGCTGGGCTACGGTCCCGCACACCGTTAGGCCGTCTTCCGCTCACGCCCCAACATCGTGCAGCCCGCCTCCAGTGGTTTCGCGACAGGCGTGAATGGAGGGACGAATGGAGACGTGTCGTCTTCAGCGATGAGAGTCGCTTCTGCCTTGGTGCCAATGATGGTCGTATGCGTGTTTGGCGCCGTGCAGGTGAGCGCCACAATCAGGACTGCATACGACCGAGGCACACAGGGCCAACACCCGGCATCATGGTGTGGGGAGCGATCTCCTACACTGGCCGTACACCACTGGTGATAGTCGAGGGGACATTGAATAGTGTACGGTACATCCAAACCGTCATCGAACCCATCGTTCTACCATTCCTAGACCGGCAAGGGAACTTGCTGTTCCAACAGGACAATGCACGTCCGCATGTATCCCGTGCCACCCAACGTGCTCTAGAAGGTGTAAGTCAACTACCCTGGCCAGCAAGATCTCCGGATCTGTCCCCCATTGAGCATGTTTGGGACTGGATGAAGTGTCGTCTCACGCGGTCTGCACGTCCAGCACGAACGTTGGTCCAACTGAGGCGCCAGGTGGAAATGGCATGGCAAGCCGTTCCACAGGACTACATCCAGCATCTCTACGATCGTCTCCATGGGAGAATAGCAGCCTGCATTGCTGTGAAAGGTGGATATACACTGTACTAGTGCCGACATTGTGCATGCTCTGTTGCCTGTGTCTATGTGCCTGTGGTTCTGTCAGTGTGATCATGTGATGTATCTGACCCCAGGAATGTGTCAATAAAGTTTCCCCTTCCTGGGACAATGAATTCACGGTGTTCTTATTTCAATTTCCAGGAGTGTATCTTTGATTTGAACCTCTCCTGTGAGTCCAGTTTTAGTTTCGGATGCTTCACTTCAGGTTTACTGTATGCCTTGGAACTTCTTATTGACGATGGAACACAGAAATTGCATCCGAATTTAATACAAAAGGCATAATTCCGACTTAAGTACAAGCGGACTGATTATCTAACTTTCTATGATTTGGACCTCTCCTGTAAGTCCAGTTTTAGATTCCGATGCTTCACTTCAGGTTTACTGTATCCCTTTGACCTACTTATTGACGATGAAACACATAAATTGCATCCGAATTTAATACAAAAGGCACAATGCCGACTTAAGCACAAGACGACTGACACTCTAACACTCTATGATTTGAACCTCTCCTGTGAGTCCAGTTTTAGATCCCGATGCTTTACTTCAGGTTTACTGTATCCCTTGGAACTTCTTATTGACGAGGAAACACAGAAATTCGATCCGAATTTAATACAATAGGCACAATGCCGACTTAAGGTCAAGAGGACTGACACTCTAACTTTTATTATGATTTGAACCTCTCCTGTGAGTCCAGTTTTAAAATCCGTTGCTTCACTTCATGTTTACTGTTTCCTTGGACGTTCTTATTGACTATGAAACACAGAAATTGCATCCAAATTTAATACAAAAGGCACAATGCGGACTCAAGTACAAGAGGATTAACACTCTAACTCTCTATGATTTGAACCTCTCCTGTGAGTCCAGTTTTAGACTCCGATGCTTCACTTCAGGTTTACTGTATCCCTTGGACCTTCTTATTGACGATGAAACGTAGAAATTGCATCCGAATTTAATACAAAAGGCACAATGCCGACTTGAGTACAAGAGGACTGACACTCTAACTTTCTGTGATTTGAACCTCTCCTGTGAGTCCAGTTTTAGATTCCGATGCTTCACTTCACGTTTACTGTATACCTTGGACCTTCTTATTGACGATGAAACACAGAAATTGCATCCGAATTTAATACAAAAGGCACTAGGCCGTCTTAAGTACAAGACGACTGACACTCTAACTTTCTATGATTTGAACCTCTCTTGTGAGTTCAGTTTTAGATTCCGATGCTTCACTTCACGTTTACTGTATACCTTGGAATTTCTTATTGACGATGAAACAAAGAAATTGAATCCGAATTTAATACAAAAGGCACAATGCCGACTTAAGTACAAGAGGACTGACACTCTAACGTTCTATGATTTGAACCTTTCCTGTGAGTCCAGTTTTAGATTCCGATGCTTCACTTTAGGGTTACTGTATCCCTTGGACCTTCTTATTGACGATGAAACACAGAAATAGCATCCGAATTTAATACAAAAGGCACAATGCCGTCGTAAGTACAAAAGGGCTGACACTCTAACATTCTATGATTTGAACCTCTCCTGTGAGTCCAGTTTTGGATTCCGATGCTTCACTTCAGGTTTACTGTATCCCTTGGACCTTCTTATTGACGATGAAACACAGAAATTGCATCCGAATTTAATACAAAAGGCACAATGCGGACTTAAGTACAAGAGGAATAACACTCTAACTCTCTATGATTTGAACCTCTTCTGTGAGTCCAGTTTTATATTCCGATGCTTCACTTTAGGTTTACTGTATCCCTTGGACCTTCTTATTGACGATGAAACATAGAAATTGCGTCCGAATTTAATACAAAAGGGACAATTCCGAATTAAGTACAAGAGAACTGAAACTCCGACTTTCTATGATTTGAACCTCTCCTGTGAGTCCAGTTTAAGATACCGATGCTTCACTTCAGGTTTACTGTATCCCTTGGACCTTCTTGTTGACGATGAAACACAGAAATTGCATCCAAATTCAATACAAAAGGCACAATACTGGCTTAAGTCCAAGTGGACTAACACTCTAACTTTCTATGATTTGAACCTTCTTGTGAGTCCAGTTTCAGATTCCGATGCTTCACTTCAGGTTTACTGTATACCTTGGACCTTCTTATTGCCGATGAAACACAGAAATTGCATCCGAATTTAATACAAAAGGCACAATGCCAACTTAAGTACAAGTGGTCTGACACTCTAACTTTCTATGATATGAACCTCTCCTGTGAGTCCAGTTTTAGATTCCGATGCTTCACTTCAGGATTACTGTATCCTTTGGACCTTCTTATTGACGATGAAACACAGGGATTGCATCCGAATTTAAAACGAAAGGCACAATGCCGACTTAAGTACAAGAGGACTGACACTCTAACTTTCTATAATTTGAACCTCTACTGTGAGTCCAGTTTTAGATTCCGATGCTTCACTTCAGGTTTACTGTATCCCTTGGACTTACTTATTGACGATGAAACAAAGAAATTGCATCCGAATTTAATACAAAAGGCACAATGCCGAGATAAGCACAAGGGGACTGACTCTTTAACTTTCTATGATTTGAACCTCTCCTGTGAGTCCAGTTATAGATTCAGATGCTTCACTTCAGGTTTACTGTATCCCTTGGACCTTCTTATAGACGATGAAACACAGATATTAAATCCGAATTTAATACAAAAGGCAAAATATTGACTTAAGTTCAAGAGGACTGACACTCTAACTTTCTATGATTTCAACATCTCCTGTGAGTCCAGTTTTAGACTCCGATGCTCCACTTCAGGTTTACTGTATCCCTTGAAACTTCCTATTGACGATGAAACACACATATTGCATCCGAATTTAATACAAAATGCACAATGCCGACTTAAGTACAAGAGGACTGACACTCTAACTTTCTATGATTTGAACCTCTCCTGTTAGTCCAGTTTTAGAATCGGATGCTTCACTTCAGGTTTACTGTATCTCTTGGACCTTCTTATTGACGATGAAACACAGATATTGCATCCAAAGTTAATACAAAAGGCACAATGCCGACTTATGTACAAGAGGACTGACATTCTAACTTTCTACGACTTGAACCTCTCTTGTTAGTCCCGTTTTAGATTCCGATGCTTCACTTCACGTTTACTGTATACCTTGGACCTTCTTATTGACGATGAAACACAGAAATTGCATCCGAATTTAATACAAAAGGCACTAGGCCGTCTTAAGTACAAGACGACTGACACTCTAACTTTCTATGATTTGAACCTCTCTTGTGAGTTCAGTTTTAGATTCCGATGCTTCACTTCACGTTTACTGTATACCTTGGAATTTCTTATTGACGATGAAACAAAGAAATTGAATCCGAATTTAATACAAAAGGCACAATGCCGACTTAAGTACAAGAGGACTGACACTCTAACGTTCTATGATTTGAACCTTTCCTGTGAGTCCAGTTTTAGATTCCGATGCTTCACTTTAGGGTTACTGTATCCCTTGGACCTTCTTATTGACGATGAAACACAGAAATTGCATCCGAATTTAATACAAAAGGCACAATGCCGTCTTAAGTACAAGAGGACTGACACTCTAACATTCTATGATTTGAACCTCTCCTGTGAGTGCAGTTTTGGATTCCGATGCTTCACTTCAGGTTTACTGTATCCCTTGGACCTTCTTATTGACGATGAAACACAGAAATTGCATCCTAATTTAATACAAAAGGCACAATGCGGACTTAAGTACAAGAGGAATAACACTCTAACTCTCTATGATTTGAACCTCTCCTGTGAGTCCAGTTTTATATTCCGATGCTTCACTTTAGGTTTACTGTATCCCTTGGACCTTCTTATTGACGACGAAACATAGAAATTACGTCCGAATTTAATACAAAAGGGACAATTCCGAATTAAGTACAAGAGAACTGAAACTCCAACTTTCTATGATTTGAACCTCTCCTGTGAGTCCAGTTTAAGATACCGATGCTTCACTTCAGGTTTACTGTATCCCTTGGACCTTCTTGTTGACGATGAAACACAGAAATTGCATCCAAATTCAATACAAAAGGCACAATACTGGCTTAAGTCCAAGTGGACTAACACTCTAACTTTCTATGATTTGAACCTCTCTTGTGAGTCCAGTTTTGAATTCCGATGCTTCACTTCAGGTTTACTGTATACCTTGGACCTTCTTATTGCCGATGAAACACAGAAATTGCATCCGAATTTAATACAAAAGGCACAATGCCAACTTAAGTACAAGTGGTCTGACACTCTAACTTTCTATGATATGAACCTCTCCTGTGAGTCCAGTTTTAGATTCCGATGCTTCACTTCAGGATTACTGTATCCTTTGGACCTTCTTATTGACGATGAAACACAGGGATTGCATCCGAATTTAAAACAAAAGGCACAATGCCGACTTAAGTACAAGAGGACTGACACTCTAACTTTCTATGATTTGAACCTCTACTGTGAGTCCAGTTTTAGATTCCGATGCTTCACTTCAGGTTTACTGTATCCCTTGGACTTACTTATTGACGATGAAACAAAGAAATTGCATCCGAATTTAATACAAAAGGCACAATGCCGAGTTAAGCACAAGGGGACTGACTCTTTAACTTTCTATGATTTGAACCTCTCCTGTGAGTCCAGTTATAGATTCCGATGCTTCACTTCAGGTTTACTGTATCCCTTGGACCTTCTTATAGACGATGAAACACAGACATTAAATCCGAATTTAATACAAAAGGCAAAACATTGACTTAAGTTCAAGAGGACTGACACTCTAACTATCTTTGATTTGAACCTCTCCTGTGAGTCCAGTTTTAGTTTCGGATGCTTCACTTCAGGTTTACTGTATGCCTTGGAACTTTTTATTGACGATGGAACACAGAAATTGCATCCGAATTTAATACAAAAGGCATAATTCCGACTTAAGTACAGGCGGACTGATTATCTAACTTTCTATGATTTGGACCTCTCCTGTAAGTCCAGTTTTAGATTCCGATGCTTCACTTCAGGTTTACTGTATCCCTTGGACCTTCTTATTGACGATGAAACACAGAAATTGCATCCGAATTTAATACAAAAGGCACAATGTCGTCTTAAGTACAAGAGGACTGACTCTCTAACATTCTATGATTTGAACCTCTCCTGTGAGTCCAGTTTTGGATTCCGATGCTTCACTTCAGGTTTACTGTATCCCTTGGACCTTCTTATTGACGATGAAACACAGAAATTGCATCCGAATTTAATACAAAAGGCACAATGCGGACTTAAGTACAAGAGGAATAACACTCTAACTCTCTATGATTTGAACCTCTCCTGTGAGTCCAGTTTTATATTCCGATGCTTCACTTTAGGTTTACTGTATCCCTTGGACCTTCTTGTTGACGATGAAACACAGAAATTGCATCCAAATTCAATACAAAAGGCACAATACTGGCTTAAGTCCAAGTGGACTAACACTCTAACTTTCTATGATTTGAACCTCTCTTGTGAGTCCAGTTTTAGATTCCGATGCTTCACTTCAGGTTTACTGTATACCTTGGACCTTCTTATTGCCGATGAAACACAGAAATTGCATCCGAATTTAATACAAAAGGCACAATGCCAACTTAAGTACAAGTGGTCTGATACTCTAACTTTCTATGATATGAACCTCTCCTGTGAGTCCAGTTTTAGATTCCGATGCTTCACTTCAGGATTACTGTATCCTTTGGACCTTCTTATTGACGATGAAACACAGGGATTGCATCCGAATTTAAAACAAAAGGCACAATGCCGACTTAAGTACAAGAGGACTGACACTCTAACTTTCTATGATTTGAACCTCTACTGTGAGTCCAGTTTCAGATTCCGATGCTTCACTTCAGGTTTACTGTATCCCTTGGACTTACTTATTGACGATGAAACAAAGAAATTGCATCCGAATTTAATACAAAAGGCACAATGCCGAGTTAAGCACAAGGGGACTGACTCTTTAACTTTCTATGATTTGAACCTCTCCTGTGAGTCCAGTTATAGATTCCGATGCTTCACTTCAGGTTTACTGTATCCCTTGGACCTTCTTATAGACGATGAAACACAGATATTAAATCCGAATTTAATACAAAAGGCAAAACATTGACTTAAGTTCAAGAGGACTGACACTCTAACTTTCTTTGATTTGAACCTCTCCTGTGAGTCCAGTTTTAGTTTCGGATGCTTCACTTCAGGTTTACTGTATGCCTTGGAACTTCTTATTGTCGATGGAACACAGAAATTGCATCCGAATTTAATACAAAAGGCATAATTCCGACTTAAGTACAAGCGGACTGATTATCTAACTTTCTATGATTTGGACCTCTCCTGTAAGTCCAGTTTTAGATTCCGATGCTTCACTTCAGGTTTACTGTATCCCTTTGACCTACTTATTGACGATGAAACACATAAATTGCATACGAATTTAATACAAAAGGCACAATGCCGACTTAAGCACAAGACGACTGACACTCTAACACTCTATGATTTGAACCTCTCCTGTGAGTCCAGTTTTAGATCCCGATGCTTTACTTCAGGTTTACTGTATCCCTTGGAACTTCTTATTGACGAGGAAACACAGAAATTCGATCCGAATTTAATACAATAGGCACAATGCCGACTTAAGGTCAAGAGGACTGACACTCTAACTTTTATTATGATTTGAACCTCTCCTGTGAGTCCAGTTTTAAAATCCGTTGCTTCACTTCATGTTTACTGTTTCCTTGGACGTTCTTATTGACTATGAAACACAGAAATTGCATCCAAATTTAATACAAAAGGCACAATGCGGACTCAAGTACAAGAGGATTAACACTCTAACTCTCTATGATTTGAACCTCTCCTGTGAGTCCAGTTTTAGACTCCGATGCTTCACTTCAGGTTTACTGTATCCCTTGGACCTTCTTATTGACGATGAAACGTAGAAATTGCATCCGAATTTAATACAAAAGGCACAATGCCGACTTGAGTACAAGAGGACTGACACTCTAACTTTCTGTGATTTGAACCTCTCCTGTGAGTCCAGTTTTAGATTCCGATGCTTCACTTTAGGTTTACTGTATCCCTTGGACCTTCTTATTGACGATGAAACGTAGAAATTGCATCCGAATTTAATACAAAAGGCACAATGCCGACTTAAGTACAAGAGGACTGACACTCTAACTTTCTGTGATTTGAACCTCTCCTGTGAGTCCAGTTTTAGATTCCGATGCTTCACTTCAGGTTTACTGTATCCCTTGGACCTTCTTATTGACGATGAAACACAGAAATTGCTTCCGAAATTAATACAAAAGGCACAATGACGGCTTAAGTACAAGGGGACTGACACTCTAACTTTCTATGATTTGAACCTCTCCTGTGGGTCCAGTTATAGATTCCGATTCTTCACTTCAGGTTTACTGTATCCCTTGGACCTTCTTATTGACGATGAAACACAGAAATTAAATCCGAATTTAATACAGAAGTCCCAATACCGACTTAAGTACAAGAGGACTGACACTCTACCTGTCTATGATTTGAACCTCTCCTGTAAGTCCAGTTTTAGATTCAGATGCTTCACTTCAGGTTTACTGTTTCCTTGGACGTTCTTATTGACGATGAAACACAGAAATTGCATCCAAATTTAATACAAAAGGCACAATGCGGACTTAAGTACAAGAGGAATAACACTCTAACTCTCTATGATTTGAACCTCTCCTGTGAGTCCAGTTTTATATTCCGATGCTTCACTTTAGGTTTACTGTATCCCTTGGACCTTCGTATTGACGATGAAACATAGAAATTGCTTCCGAATTTAATACGAAAGGGACAATTCCGAATTAAGTACAAGAGAAGTGAAACTATAACTTTCTGTGATTTGAACCTCTCCTGTGAGTCCAGTTTAAGATTCCGATGCTTCACTTCAGGTTTACTGTATACCTTCGACCTTCTTATTGCCGATGAAGCACAGAAATTGCATCCGAATTTAATACAAAAGGCACAATGACAACTTAAGTACAAGTGGACTGACACTCTAACTTTCTATCATATGAACCTCTCCTGTGAGTCCAGTTTTAGATTCCGATGCTTCACTTCAGGTTTACTGTATCCTTTGGACCTTCTTATTGACGATGAAACACAGGGATTGCATCCGAATTTAAAACAAAAGGCACAATGCCGACTTAAGTACAAGAGGACTGACACTCTAACTTTCTATGATTTGAACCTCTACTGTGAGTCCAATTTTAGATTCCGATGCTTCACTTCAGGTTTACTGTATCCCTTGGACTTACTTATTGACGATGAAACACAGAAATTGCATCCGAATTTAATACAAAAGGCACAATGCCGACTTAAGCACAAGGGGACTGACTCTTTAACTTTCTATGATTTGAACCTCTCCTGTGAGTCCAGTTATAGATTCCGATGCTTCACTTCAGGTTTACTGTATCCCTTGGACCTTCTTATAGACGATGAAACACAGATATTAAATCCGAATTTAATACAAAAGGCAAAACATTGACTTAAGTTCAAGAGGACTGACACTCTAACTTTCTTTGATTTGAACCTCTCCTGTGAGTCCAGTTTTAGTTTCGGATGCTTCACTTCAGGTTTGCTGTATGCCTTGGAACTTCTTATTGACGATGGAACACAGAAATTGCATCCGAATTTAATACAAAAAGCATAATTCCGACTTAAGTACAAGCGGACTGATTATCTAACTTTCTATGATTTGGACCTCTCCTGTAAGTCCAGTTTTAGATTCCGATGCTTCACTTCAGGTTTACTGTATCCATTTGACCTTCTTATTGACGATGAAACACATAAATTGCATCCGAAATTAATACAAAAGGCACAATGCCGACTTAAGCACAAGACGACTGACACTCTAACACTCTATGATTTGAACCTCTCCTGTGAGTCCAGTTTTAGATCCCGATGCTTTACTTCAGGTTTACTGTATCCCTTGGAACTTCTTATTGACGAGGAAACACAGAAATTCGATCCGAATTTAATACAATAGGCACAATGCCGACTTAAGGTCAAGAGGACTGACACTCTAACTTTTATTATGATTTGAACCTCTCCTGTGAGTCCAGTTTTAAAATCCGTTGCTTCACTTCAGGTTTACTGTTTCCTTGGACGTTCTTATTGACTATGAAACACAGAAATTGCATCCAAAATTAATACAAAAGGCACAATGCGGACTTAAGTACAAGAGGATTAACACTCTAACTCTCTATGATATGAACCTCTGCTGTGAGTCCAGTTTTAGACTCCGATGCTTCACTTCAGGTTTAGTGTATCCATTGGACCTTCTTATCGACGATGAAACGTAGAAATTGCATCTGAATTTAATACAAAAGGCACAATACTGGCTTAAGTACAAGCGGACTGACACTCTAAATGTCTATGATTTGAACTTCTCTTGTGAGTCCAGTTTTAGATTGCGATGCTCACTTCAGGTTTACTGTATACCTTGGAACTTCTTCTTGACGTTGGAACACAGAAATTGCATCCGAATATAATACAAAAGGCATAATTCCGACTTAAGTACAAGCGGACTGATTATCTAACTTTCTATGATTTGGACCTCTCCTGTAAGTCCAGTTTTAAATTCCGATGCTTCACTTCCGGTTTACTGTATCCCTTGGACCTTCTTATTGACGATGAAACACATAAATTGCATCCGAATTTAATACAAAAGGCACAATGCCGACTTAAGTACAAGCGGACTGACACTCTAACTTTTATTATGATTTCAACCTCTCCTGTGAGTCCAGTTTGGAATTCCGATGCTTCACTTCAGGTTTACTGTTTCCTTCGACGATCTTATTGACGATGAAACACAGAAATTGCATCCAAATTTAATACAAAAGGCACAATGGGGACTTAAGTACAAGAGGAATAACACTCTAACTCTCTATGATTTGAACCTCTCCAGTGAGTCCAGTTTTAGACTCTGATGCTTCACTTCAGGTTTACTGTATCCCTTGGACCTTCGTATTGACGATGAAACATAGAAATAGAATCCGAAATTAATTCAAAAGGCACAATGCCGACTTAAGTACAAAAGGACTCACACCCTAACTCCCTATGATTTGAACCTCTCCTGTGAGTCGAGTTTTAGATCCCGATGCTTCACTTCAGGTTTACTGTATCCCTTGGACCTGATTATTGACGATGAAACACAGAAATTGCATCTGAATTTAAAACAAAAGGCACAATACCGACTTAAGTACAAGAGGACTGACACTCTAACTTTCTATGATTTGAACCTCTCCTGTGAGTCCAGTTTTAGATTCCGATGCTTCACTTCAGGTTTACTGTATCCCTTGGACCTTCTTATTGACGATGAAACACAGAAATTGCATCCGAATTTAATACAATAAGGCACAATGCCGACTTATGTACAAGGGGACTGACACTCTAACTTTCTATGATTTGAACCTCTCCTGTCAGTCCAGTTTTAGATTCGGATGCTTCACTTCAGGTTTACTGTATACCTTGGAACTTCTTATTGACGATGGAACACAGAAATTGATCCGAATTTAATACAAAAGGCACAATGCCGACTTAAGTACAAGAGGACTGACACTCTAACTTTCTATGATATGAACCTCTCCTGTGAGTCCAGTTTTAGATTCCGATGCTTCACTTCAGGTTTACTGTATCCCTTGGACATTCTTATTGACGATGAAACACAGAAATTGCATCCGAATTTAATACAAAAGGCACATGGCCGACTTAAGTACAAGTGGACTCACACTCTAACATTCGATGATTTGAACCTCTCCTGTGAGTCCAGTTTTGGACTCTGGTGCTTCACTTCAGGTTTACTGTATCCCTTGGACCTTTCTTATTGACGATGAAACGTAGAAATTGCATCCGAATTTAATACAAAAGGCACAATGCCGACTTAAGTACAAGAGGACTGACACTCTCACTTTCTGTGATTTGAACCTCTCCTGTGAGTCCAGTTTTAGATTCCGATGCTTCACTTTAGGTTTACTGTATCCCTTGGACCTTCTTGTTGACGATGAAACACAGAAATTGCATCTGGATTTAATACAAAAGGCACAATACTGGCTTAAGTACAAGATGACTGACACTCTAACTTTCTATGATTTGAACCTCTCTTGTGAGTCCAGTTTTAGATTCCGATGTTTCACTTCACGTTTACTGTATACCTTGGACCTTCTTATTGACGATGAAACACAGAAATTGCATCCGAAATTAATACAAAAGGCACAATGCCGACTTAAGTACAAAAGGACTCACACCCAAAATCTCTATGACTTGAACCTCTCCTGTGAGTCCAGTTTTACATTCCGTTGCTTCACTTCAGGTTTACTGTATCCCTTGGACCTGATTATTGACGATGAAACACAGAAAATGCATCCGAATTTAAAACAAAAGGCACAATACCGACTTAAGTACAAGGGTCCCGACACTCTAACTTTCTTTGATTTGAACCTCTCCAGTGAGTCCAGTTTTAGATTCCGATGCTTCACTTCAGGTTTACTGTATCCCCTGGACCTTCTTATTGACGATGAAACACAGAAATTGCATCCGAATTTAATACAAAAGGCACAATACCGACTTAAGTACAAGAGGACTGACACTCTAACTTTCTATGATTTGAACCTCTCCTGTAAGTCCAGTTTTACATTCGGATGTTTCACTTCAGGTTTACTGTATGCCTTGGACCTTCTTATTGGCGATGAAACACAGAAATTGCATCCGAATTTAATACAAAAGGCACAATACTGGCTTAAGTACAAGCGTTCTGACACTCTAACTGTCTATGATTTGAACTTCTCTTGTCAGTCCAGTTTTAGATTACGATGCTCACTTCAGGTTTACTGTATACCTTGGAACTTCTTCTTGACGTTGGAACACAGAAATTGCATCCGAATTTAATACAAAAGGCATAATTCCGACTTAAGTACAAGCGGACTGATTATCTAACTTTCTATGATTTGGACCTCTCCTGTAAGTCCAGTTTTAGATTCCGATGCTTCACTTCCGGTTTACTGTATCCCTTGGACCTTCTGATTGACAAAGAAACACAGAAATTGGATCCGAACTTTATACAAAAGGCACAATGCCGACTTAAGTACAAGAGGACTGACACTCTAACTTTTATTATGATTTGAACCTCTCCTGTGAGTACAGTTTTAAATTCCGATGCTTCACTTCACTTTACTGTTTCCTTCGACGTTATTATTGACGATGAAACACAGAAATTGCATCCAAATGTAATACAAAAGGCACAATGCGGACTTAAGTACAAGAGGAATAACACTCTAACTCTCTATGATTTGAACCTCTCCTGTGAGTCGAGTTTTAGATTCCGATGCTTCACTTCAGGTTTACTGTATCCCTTGGACCTGATTCTTGACGATGAAACACAGAAATTGGATCTGAATTTAAAACAAAAGGCACAATACCGACTTAAGTACAAGAGGACTGACACTCTGACTTTCTATGATATGAACCTCTCCTGTGAGTCCAGTTTTAGATTCCGATGCTTCACATCAGGTTTACAGAATCCCTTGGACCTTCTTATTGACGATGAAACACAGAAATTGCATCCGAATTTAATACAAGAAGGCACAATGCCGACTTATGTACAAGGGGACTGACACTCTAACTTTCTATGATTTGAACCTCTCCTGTCAGTCCAGTTTTAGATTCGGATGCTTCACTTCAGGTTTACTGTATACCTTGGAACTTCTTATTGACGATGGAACACAGAAATTGATCCGAATTTAATACAAAAGGCACAATGTCGACTTAAGTACAAGCGGACTGACACTCTAACTTTCTATGAATTGAGCCTCTCCTGTAAGACCGGATTTAGATTCCAATGCTTCACTTCAGGTTTACTGTATACCTTTTACCTCCTTATTGACGATGAAACACAGAAATTGCATCCGAATTTAATACAAAAGGCACAATGCCGACTTAACTACAAGAGGACTGACACTCTAACTTTCTATGATATGAACCTCTCCAGTGAGTCCAGTTTTAGATTCCGATGCTTCACTTCAGGTTTACTGCATCCCTTGGACCTTCTTATTGACAATGAAACACAGAAATTGCATCCGAATTTAATACAAAAGGCAAATGGCCGACTTAAGTACAAGAGGACTCACACTCTAACTTTCGATGATTTGAACCTCTCCTGTGAGTCCAGTTTTAGATTCCGATGCTTCACTTCAGGTTTACTGTATCCCTTGGACCTTCTTATTGACGATTAAACACAGAAATTGCATCCGAATTTAATAGAAAAGGCACAATGACGACTTAAGTACAAGGGGACTGACACTCTAACTTTCTATGATTTGAACCTCTCCTGTGAGTCCAGTTTTACATTCGGATGTTTCGCTTCAGGTTTACTGTATGCCTTGGACCTTTTTATTGACGATGAAACACAGAAATTGCATCCGAAATTAATGCGAAAGGCACAATACTGGCTTAAGTACAAGCGGACTGACACTCTAACTGTCTATGATTTGAACTTCTCTTGTGAGTCCAGTTTTAGACTCTGATGCTTCACTTCAGTTTTACTGTATCCCTTGGACCTTCGTATTGACGATGAAACATAGAAATTGCATCCGAATTTAATACAAAAGGCACAATGCCGACCTAAGTACAAGGGTACCGACACTCTATCTTTCTTTGATTTGAACCTCTCCTGTGAGTCCAGTTTTAGATTCCGATGCTTCACTTCAGGTTTACTGTATCCCTTGGACCTTCTTGTTGACGATGAAACACAGAAATAGCATCCGAAATTAATACAAAAGGCACAATTCCGACTTAAGTACAAAAGGACTCACACCCTAACTCTCTATGATTTGAACCTCTCCTGTGAGTCGAGTTTTAGATTCCGATGCTTCACTTCAGGTTTACTGTATCCCTTGGACCTAATTATTGACGATGAAACACAGAAATTGGATCTGAATTTAAAACAAAAGGCACAATACCGACTTAAGTACAAGAGGACTGACACTCCAACTTTCAATGATTTGAACCTCTCCTGTGAGTCCAGTTTTAGATTCCGATGCTTCACATCAGGTTTACTGTATCCCTTGGACCTTCTTATTGACGATGAAACACAGAAATTGCATCCGAATTATTACAAAAAGGCACAATGCCGACTTATGTACAAGGGGACTGACACTCTAACTTTCTATGATCTGAACCTCTCATGTCAGTCCAGTTTTAGATTCGGATGCTTCACTTCAGGTTTACTGTATACCTTGGAACTTCTTATTGACGATGGAACACAGAAATTGATCCGAATTTAATACAAAAGGCACAATGTCGACTTAAGTACAAGCGGACTGACACTCTAACTTTCTATGATTTGAGCCTCTCCTGTAAGACCGGATTTAGATTCCAATGCTTCACTTCAGGTTTACTGTATACCTTTTACCTTCTTATTGACGATGAAACACAGAAATTGCATCTGAATTTAACACAAAAGGCACAATGCCGACTTAAGTACAAGAGGACTGACACTCTAACTTTCTATGATATGAACCTCTCCAGTGAGTCCAGTTTTAGATTCCGATGCTTCACTTCAGGTTTACTGTATCCCTTGGACCTTCTTATTGACAATGAAACACAGAAATTGCATCCGAATTTTATACAAAAGGCACATGGCCGACTTAAGTACAAGAGGACTCACACTCTAACTTTCGATGATTTGAACCTCTCCTGTGAGTCCAGTTTTAGATTCCGATGCTTCACTTCAGGTTTACTGTATCCCTTGGACCTTCTTATTGACGATGAAACACAGAAATTGCATCCGAATTTAATAGAAAAGGCACAATGACGACTTAAGTACAAGGGGACTGACACTCTAACTTTCTATGATTTGAACCTCTCCTGTGAGTCCAGTTATAGATTCCGATGCTTCACTTTAGGTTTATTGTATCCCTTGGACCTTCTTATTGACGATGAAACATAGAAATTGCATCAGAATTTAATACAAAAGGCACAATTCCGACTTAAGTACAAGTGGACTGACACTCCAACTTTCTATGATTTGAACCTATCCTGTGAGTCCAGTTTTAGATTCCGATGCTTCACTTCAGGTTTACTGTATCCCTTGGACCTTCTTGTTGACGATGAAACACTGAAATTGCATCTGAATTTAATACAAAAGGCACAATACTGGCTTAAGTACAAGCGGACTGACACTCGAACTTTCTATGATTTGAACCTCTCTTGTGAGTCCAGTTCAAATTCCGATGCTTCACTTCAGGTTTACTGTATACCTTGGACCTTCTTATTGACGATGAAACACAGAAATTGCATCCGAATTTAAAACAAAAGGCACAATGCCGATTTAAGTTCAAGAGGACTGACACTTTAACTTTCTATGATTTGAACCTCTCCTGTGAGTCCAGTTATAGATTCCGATGCTTCACTTAAGGTTTACTGTCTCCCTTTGACCTTCTTATTGACGATGAAACACAGATATTAAATCCGAATTGAATACAAAAGGCACAATGCCGATTTAAGTACAAGAGGGCTGACACTTTTACTTTCTATGATTTGAACCTCTACTGTGAGTTCAGTTTTAGATTCCGATGCTTCACTTCAGGTTTACTGTATCCCTGGGACTTACGTATTGACGATGAAACATAGAAATTGCATCCGAATTTAATACAAAAGGCACAATGCCGCCTTAAGTACAAGGGGACTGACACTCAAACTTTCTATGATTTGAACCTCTCCTGTGAGTCCAGTTTTAGATTCCGATGCTTCACTTCAGGTTTACTGTATCCCTTGGACCTTCTTATTGACGATGAAACATAGAAATTTTATCCGAATTTAATACAAAAGGCATAATTCCGACTTAAGTACAAGAGGACTGACACTCCAACATTCTATGATTTGAACCTCTCCTGTGAGTCCAGTTTTAGATTCCGATGCTTCACTTCAGGTTTACTGTATCCCTTGGACCTTCTTGTTGACGATGAAACACAGAAATTGCATCTGAATTTAATACAAAAGGCACAATACTGGCTTAAGTACAAGCGGACTGACACTCAAACTTTCTATGATTTGAACCTCTCTTGTGAGTCCAGTTTAGATTCCGATGCTTCACTTCAGGTTTACTGTATACCTTGGACCTTCTTATTGACGATGAAACACAGAAATTGCATCCGAATTTAATACAAAAGGCACAATGCCGACTTATGTACAAGGGGACTGACACTCTAACTTTCTATGATTTGAACCTCTCCTGTCAGTCCAGTTTTAGATTCGGATGCTTCACTTCAGGTTTACTGTATACCTTGGAACTTCTTATTGACGATGGAACACAGAAATTGATCCGAATTTAATATAAAAGGCACAATGTCGACTTAAGTACAAGCGGACTGACACTCTAACTTTCTATGATTTGAGCCTCTCCTGTAAGACCGGATTTAGATTCCAATGCTTCACTTCAGGTTTACTGTACACCTTTTACCTTCTTATTGACGATGAAACACAGAAATTGCATCTGAATTTAATACAAAAGGCACAATGCCGACTTAAGTACAAGAGGACTGACACTCTAACTTTCTATGATATGAACCTCTCCAGTGAGTCCCGTTTTAGATTCCGTTGCTTCACTTCAGTTTTACTGTATCCCTTGGACCTTCTTATTGACAATGAAACACAGAAATTGCATCCGAATTTAATACAAAAGGCACATGGCAGACTTAAGTACAAGAGGACTCACACTCTAACTTTCGATGATTTGAACGTCTCCTGTGAGTCCAGTTTTAGATTCCGATGCCTCACTTCAGGTTTACTGTATCCCTTGGACCTTCTTATTGACGATGAAACACAGAAATTGCAACCGAATATAATAGAAAAGGCACAATGACGACTTAAGTACAAGGGGACTGACACTCTAACTTTCTATGATTTGAACCTATCCTGTGAGTCCAGTTATAGATTCCGATGCTTCACCTTCAGGTTTACTGTATCCCTTGGACCTTCTTGTTGACGATGAAACACAGAAATTGCATCTGAATTTAATACAAAAGGCACAATACTGGCTTAAGTACAAGCGGACTGACACTCAAACTTTCTATGATTTGAACCTCTCTTGTGAGTCCAGTTTAGATTCCGATGCTTTCACTCAGGTTTACTGTATACCTTGGACCTTCTTATTGACGATGAAACACAGAAATTGCATCCGAATTTAATACAAAAGGCACAATGCCGACCTTAAGTACAAGAGGGACTCACACTCTAACTTTCGATGATTTGAACCTCTCCTGTGAGTCCAGTTTTAGATTCCGATGCTTCACTTCAGGTTTACTGTATCCCTTGGACCATCTTATTGACGATGAAACATAGAAATTGCATCCGAATTTAATACAAAAGGCACAATTCCGACTTAAGTACAAGGGGACTGACTCATTAACTTTCTAAGATTTGAACCTCTCCTGTGAGTCCAGTTATAGATTCCGATGCTTCACTTCAGGTTTACTGTATCCCTTGGACCTTCTTATTGACGATGAAACACAGATATTAAATCCGAATTGAATAGAAAAGGCACAACACTGACTTAAGTATAAGAGGACTGACACTCTAACTTTCTTTGATTTGAACCTCTCCTGTGAGTCCAGTTTTAGATTCGGAAGCTTCACGTCAGGTTTACTGTATGCCTTGGAACTTCCTATTGACGATGAAACACAGAAATTGGAACCGATTTTAATACAAAAGGCACAATGCCGACTTAAGTACAAGAGGACTGACACTCTAACTTTCTATGATTTGAACCTCTCCTGTGAGTCCAGTTTTCGATTCCGATGCTTCACTTTAGGTTTACTGTATCCCTTGGACCTTCTTATTGACGATGAAACATAGAAATTACATCCGAATTTAATACAAAAGCCACAATTCCGACTTAAGTACAAGAGGACTGACACTCTAACTTTCTATGATTTGAACTCTCCTGTGAGTCCAGTTTTAAGATTCCGATCCTTTACTTCAGGGTTTACTGCATCCCTTGGACCTCCTTATTGACGGTGGAACACAGAAATTGGATCCGAATTTAATACAAAATTCACAATGCCGACTTAAGTACAAGAGGACTGACACTCTAACTTCTATGATTTGAACTCTGCAGTGAGTCCAGTTTTAAATTCCGATGCTTCACTTTAGGTTTACTGTTTCCTTGGACGTTCTTATTGACGATGAAACACAGACATTGCATCCAAATTTAATACAAAAGGCACAATGTGGACTTAAGTACAAGAGGACTAACACTCTAACTGTCAATGATTTGAACCTCTCCTGTGAGTCCAGTTTTAGACTCCGATGCTTCACTTCAGGTTTTACTGTATCCCTTGGCCTTCTTTTGACGATGAAACATAGAAAATGCATCCGAATTTAATACAAAAGGCACAATGCCGACTTAAGTACAAGAGGACTGACACTCTAACTTTCTATGATTTGAACCTCTCCTGTGAGTCCAGTTTTAGATTCCGATGCTTCACTTCAGGTTTACTGTATCCCTTGGACCTTCTTGTTGACGATGAAACACAGAAATGCAATCCGAAAATAATACAAAAGGCACAATGCCGACTTAAGTACAAAAGGACTCACACCCTAACCCTCTATGATTTGAACCTCTCCTGTGAGTCCAGTTATAGATTCCGATGCTTCACTTCAGGTTTACTGTATCCCTTTGACCTTCTTATTGACGATGAAACACAGAATTGCATCCGAATTTAAAACAAAAGGCACAATATCGACTTAAGAACAATGGTACCGACACTCTACATTTCTTTGATTTGAACCTCTCCTGTGAGTCCAGTTTTAGATTCCGATGCTTCACTTCAGGTTTACTGTATCCCCTGGACCTTCTTATTGACGATGAAACAAAGAAATTGCATCCGAATTTAATACAAAAGGCACAATACCGACTTAAGTACAAGAGGACTGGCACTCTAACTTTCTATGATTTGAAACCTCTCCTGTGAGTACAGTTTTACATTCGGATGCTTCACTTCTGGTTTACTGTTTGCCTTGGACCTTCTTATTGACGATGAAACACAGAAATTGCATCCGAATTTAATACAAAAGGCACATTGCCGACTTAAGTACAAGCGGACTGACACTCTAACTTTCTATGATTTGAACCTCTCTTGTGAGTCCAGTCTTCGATTCCGATACTTCGCTTCAGGTTTACTGTATCTTTTGGACCTTCTTGTTGACGATGAAACACAGAAATTGCATCCGAATTTAATACAAAAGGCACAATACTGGCTTAAGTACAAGCGGACTGACACTCTAACTATCTATGATTTGAACCTCTCTTGTGAGTCCAGTTTTAGATTCCGATGCTTCACTTCAGGTTTAATGTATACCTTGGACCTTCTTATTGCCGATGAAACACAGAAATTGCATCCGAATTTAATACAAAAGGCACAATGCCAACTTAAGTACAAGAGGACTGACACTCTAACTTTCTATGATATGAACCTCTCCTGTGAGTCCAGTTTTAGATTCCGATGCTTCACTTCAGGTTTACTGTATACCTTGGAACTTCTTCTTGACGATGGAACACAGAAATTGCGTCCGAATTTAATAGAAAAGGCATAATTCCGACTTAAGTACAAGCGGACTGATTATCTAAGTGTCTATGTTTTGGACCTCACCTGTAAGTCCAGTTTTAGATTCCGGTGCTTCACTTCCGGTTTACTCTATCCCTTGGACCTTCTTATTGACGATGAAACACATGAATTGCATCCTAATTTAATATAAAAGGCACAATGCCGACTTAAGTACAAGAGGACTGACACTCTAACTCTCTATGATTTGAACCTCTCCTGTGAGTCCAGTTTTAGATTCCGATGCTTCACTTCAGGTTTACTGTATCCCTTGGACTTTCTTATTGACGATGAAACACAGATATTAAATCCGAAATTAATACAAAAGGCAAAACACCGACTTAAGTACAAGAGGACTGACACTCTAACATTCTTTGATTTGAACCTCTCCTGTGAGTCCAGTTATAGATTCCGATGCTTCACTTCAGGTTTACTGTATCCCTTGGAACGTCTTCTTGACGATGGAACACAGAAATTGCATCCGAATTTAATACAAAAGGCATAATTCCGACTTAAGTACAAGCGGACTGATTATCTAAGTGTCAATGTTTTGGACCTCACCTGTAAGTCCAGTTTTAGATTCAGGTGCTTCACTTCCGGTTTACTGTATCCCTTGGACCTTCTTATTGACGATGAAACACATGAATTGCATCCGAATTTAATATAAAAGGCACAACGCCGACTTAAGTACAAGAGGAGTGACACTCGAACTCTCTATGATTTGAACCTCTCCTGTGAGTCCAGTTTTAGATTGCGATGCTTCACTTCAGGTTTACTGTATCCCTTGGACCTTCTTATTGACGATGAAACACAGAAATTGGATCCGAATTTAATACAAAAGGCACAATGCCGACTTAAGTACAAGAGGACTGACACTCTAACTTTTATTATGATTTGAACCTCTCCTGTGAGCCCAGTTTTAAATTCCGATACTTCACTTCAGGTTTACTGTTTCCTTGGACGTTCTTATTGACGATGAAACACAGAAATTGCATCCAAATTTAATACAAAGGCGCAATGCGGACTTAAGTACAAGAGGACTAACACTCTAACTGTCTATGATTTGAACCTCTCTTGTGAGTCCAGTTTTAGATTCCGATGCTTCACTTCAGGTATACTGTATACCTTGGAACTTCTTCTTGACGATGGGACATAGAACTTGCATCCGAATTTAATACAAAAGCATAATTCCGACTTAAGTAGAAGCGGACTGATTATCTAACTTTCTATGATTTGGACCTCTCCTGAAAGTCCAGTTTTAGATTCCGATGCTTCACTTCCGGTTTACTGTATCCCTTGGACCTTCTTATTGACGATTAAACACATAAATTGCATCCGAATTTAATACAAAAGGCACAATGCGGACTTAAGTACAAGATTACTAACACTCTAACTCTCTATGATTTGAACCTCTCCTGTGAGTCCAGATTTAGATTCCGATGCTTCACTTCCGGTTTACTGTATCCCTTGGACCTTGTTATTGACGATGAAACACATAAATTGCATCCGAATTTAATACAAAACGCAAAATGTCGACTTAAGTACAAGAGGACTTACACTCTAACTCTCTATGATTTAAACCTCTCCTGTGAGTCCAGTTTAAGATTCCGATGCCTTACTTCAGGTTTACTGTATCCCTTGGACCTTCTTATTGACGATGAAACACAGAAATTGGATCCGAATTTAATACAAAAGGCACAATGCCGACTTAAGTACAAGAGGACTGACACTAAAACTTTTATTATGATTTGAACCTCTCCTGTGAGTCCAGTTTTAAATTCCGATGCTTCACTTCAGGTTTACTGTTTCCTTGGTCGTTCTTATTGACGATGAAACACAGAAATTGCATCCAAATTTAATACAAAAGGCACAATGCGGACTTAAGTACAAGAGGACTAACACTGTAACTCTCTATGATTTGAACCTCTCCTGTGAGGCCAGTTTTAGACTCCGATGCTTCACTTGAGGTTTACTGTATCCCTTGGACCTTCTTATTGACGATGAAACAAAGAAATTGCATCCGAATATAATACAAAAGGCACAATGCCGACTTAAGTACAAGAGGACTGACACTCTAACTTTCAATGATTTGAACCTCTCCTGTGAGTCAAGTTTTAGATTCCGATGCTTCACTTCAGGTTTACTGTATCCCTTGGACCTTCTTGTTGAAGATGAAACACAGAAATTGCATCCGAATTTAATAGAAAAGGCATAATTCCGACTTAAGTACAAGCGGACTGATTATCTAAGTGTCTATGTTTTGGACCTCACCTGTAAGTCCAGTTTTAGATTCCGGTGCTTCACTTCCGGTTTACTCTATCCCTTGGACCTTCATATTGACGATGAAACACATGAATTGCATCCGAATTTAATATAAAAGGCACAATGCCGACTTAAGTACAAGAGGACTGACACTCTAACTCTCTATGATTTGAACCTCTCCTGTGAGTCCAGTTTTAGATTCCGATGCTTCACTTCAGGTTTACTGTATCCCTTGGACTTTCTTATTGACGATGAAACACAGATATTAAATCCGAAATTAATACAAAAGGCAAAACACCGACTTAAGTACAAGAGGACTGACACTCTAACATTCTTTGATTTGAACCTCTCCTGTGAGTCCAGTTATAGATTCCGATGCTTCACTTCAGGTTTACTGTATCCCTTGGAACGTCTTCTTGACGCTGGAACACAGAAATTGCATCCGAATTTAATACAAAAGGCATAATTCCGACTTAAGTACAAGCGGACTGATTATCTAAGTGTCAATGTTTTGGACCTCACCTGTAAGTCCAGTTTTAGAATCAGGTGCTTCACTTCCGGTTTACTGTATCCCTTGGACCTTCTTATTGACGATGAAACACATGAATTGCATCCGAATTTAATATAAAAGGCACAATGCCGACTTAAGTACAAGAGGAGTGACACTCGAACTCTCTATGATTTGAACCTCTCCTGTGAGTCCAGTTTTAGATTCCGATGCTTCACTTCAGGTTTACTGTATCCCTTGGACCTTCTTATTGACGATGAAACACAGAAATTGGATCCGAATTTAATACAAAAGGCACAATGCCGACTTAAGTACAAGAGGACTGACACTCTAACTTTTATTATGATTTGAACCTCTCCTGTGAGCCCAGTTTTAAATTCCGATACTTCACTTCAGGATTACTGTTTCCTTGGACGTTCTTATTGACGATGAAACACAGAAATTGCATCCAAATTTAATACAAAAGGCGCAATGCGGACTTAAGTACAAGAGGACTAACACTCTAACTGTCTATGATTTGAACCTCTCTTGTGAGTCCAGTTTTAGATTCCGATGCTTCACTTCAGGTATACTGTATACCTTGGAACTTCTTCTTGACGATGGAACACAGAACTTGCATCCGAATTTA
Source organism: Schistocerca americana (assembly GCF_021461395.2). NCBI lineage: Eukaryota > Metazoa > Arthropoda > Insecta > Orthoptera > Acrididae > Schistocerca > Schistocerca americana. The sequence goes on from NC_060128.1 coordinate 35,967,010, forward strand.
ATACAAAAGCATAATTCCGACTTAAGTAGAAGCTGACTGATTATCTAACTTTCTATGATTTGGACCTCTCCTGAAAGTCCAGTTTTAGATTCCGATGCTTCACTTCCGGTTTACTGTATCCCTTGGACCTTCTTATTGACGATTAAACACATAAATTGCATCCGAATTTAATACAAAAGGCACAATGCGGACTTAAGTACAAGAGGACTAACACTCTAACTCTCTATGATTTGAACCTCTCCTGTGAGTCCAGTTTTAGATTCCGATGCTTCATTTCAGATTTACTGTATCCCTTTGACCTTCTTATTGACGATGAAACACATAAATTGCATCCGAATTTAATACAAAACGCAAAATGCCGACTTAAGTACAAGAGGACTTACATTCTAACTCTCTATGATTTAAACGTCTCCTGTGAGTCCAGTTTAAGATTCCGATGCCTTACTTCAGGTTTACTGTATCCCTTGGACCTTCTTATTGACGATGAAACACAGAAATTGGATCCGAATTTAATACAAAAGGCACAATGCCGACTTAAGTACAAGAGGACTGACACTATAACTTTTATTATGAATTGAACCTCTCCTGTGAGTCCAGTTTTTAATTCCGATGCTTCACTTCAGGTTTACTGTTTCCTTGGTCGTTCTTATTGACGATGAAACACAGAAATTGCATCCAAATTTAATACAAAAGGCACAATGCGGACTTAAGTAATAGAGGACTAACACTGTAACTCTCTATGACTTGAACCTCTCCTGTGAGTCCAGTTATAGACTCCGATGCTTCACTTGAGGTTTACTGTATCCCTTGGACCTTCTTATTGACGATGAAACAAAGAAATTGCATCCGAATATAATACAAAAGGCACAATGCCGACTTAAGTACAAGAGGACTGACACTCTAACTTTCTATGATTTGAAACTCTCCTGTGAGTCCAGTTTTAGATTCCGATGCTTCACTTCAGGTTTACTGTATCCCTTGGACCTTCTTGTTGACGATGAAACACAGAAATTGCATCCGAAAGTAATACAAAAGGCACAATGCCGACTTAGGTACAAAAGGACTCACACCCTAACTCTCTATGATTTGAACCTCTCCTGTGAGTCCAGTTATAGATACCGATGCTTCACTTCAGGTTTACTGTATCCCTTGGACCTTCTTATTGACGATGAAACACAGAAATTGCATCCGAATTACAACAAAAGGCACAATATCGACTTAAGTACGATGGTACCGACACTCTAAATTTCTTTGATTTGAACCTCTCCTGTGAGTCCAGTTTTAGATTCCGATGCTTCACTTCAGGTTTACTGTATCCTCTGGACCTTCTTATTGACGATGAAACAAAGAAATTGCATCCGAATTTATTACAAAAGGCACAATATCGACTTAAGTACAAGAGGACTGACACTCTAACTTTCTATGATTTGAACCTCTCCTGTGAGTACAGTTTTACATTCGGATGCTTCACTTCTGGTTTACTGTTTGCCTTGGACCTTCTTATTGACGATGAGACACAGAAATTGCATCCAAATTTAATACAAAATGTGCAATGCGGACTTAAGTACAAGAGACTAACACTCTAACTGTCTATGATTTGAACCTCTACTGTGAGTCCAGTTTTAGAATCCGATGCTTCACTTCAGGTTTAATGTATCTCTTGGACTTACATATTGACGATGAAACACAGAAATTGGATCCGAATTTAATACAAAAGGCACAATGCCGACTTAAGTACAAGAGGACTTATACTCTAACTTTTATTATGATTTGAACCTCTCCTGTGAGCCCAGTTCTAAATTCCGATACTTCACTTCAGGTTTACTGTTTCCTTGGACGTTCTTATTGACGATGATACACAGAAATTGCATCCAAATTTAATACAAAATGTGCAATGCGGACTTAAGTACAAGAGACTAACACTCTAACTGTCTATGATTTGAACCTCTCTTGTGAGTCCAGTTTTAGATTCCGATGCTTCACTTCAGGTTTACTGTATACCTTGGAACTTCTTCTTGACGATCGAACACAGAAATTGCATCCGAATTTAATACAAAAGGCATAATTCCGACTTAAGTACAAGCGGACTGATTATCTAAGTGTCTATGTTTTGGACCTCACCTGTAAGTCCAGTTTTAGATTCCGGTGCTTCACTTCCGGTTTACTGTATCCCTTGGACCTTCTTATTGACGATGAAACACATGAATTGCATCCGAATTTAATATAAAAGGCACAATGCCGACTTAAGTACAAGAGGACTGACACTCTTACTCTCTATGATTTGAACCTCTCCTGTGAGTCCCAGTTTTAGATTCCGATGCTTCACTTCAGGTTTACTGTATCCCTTGGACTTTCTTATTGACGATGAAACACAGATATTAAATCCGAAATTAATACAAAAGGCAAAACACCGACTTAAGTACAAGAGGACTGAAACTCTAACTCTCTATGATTTGAACCTCTTGTGTGAGTCCAGTTTTAGATTCCGATGCTTCACTTCAGGTTTACTGTATCCCTTGGACCTTCTTATTGACGATGAAACACAGAAATTGGATCCGAATTTAATATAAAAGGCACAATGCCGACTTAAGTACAAGAGGACTGACACTCTAACTTTTATTATGATTTGAACCTCTCCTGTGAGCCCAGTTTTAAATTCCGATACTTCACTTCAGGTTTACTGTTTCCTTGGAAGTTCTTATTGACGATGAAACACAGAAATTGCATCCAAATTTAATACAAAAGGCGCAATGCGGACTTAAGTACCAGAGGACTAACACTCTAGATGTCTATGATTTGAACCTCTCTTGTGAGTCCAGTTTTAGATTCCGATGCTTCACTTCAGGTTTACTGTATACCTTGGAACTTCTTCTTGACGATGGAACACAGAACTTGCATCCGAATTTAATACAAAAGCATAATTCCGCCTTAAGTAGAAGCGGACTGATTATCTAACTTTCTATGATTAGGATCTCTCCTGAAAGTCCAGTTTTAGATTCCGATGCTTCACTTCCGGTTTACTGTATCCCTTGGACCTTGTTATTGACGACGAAACACATAAATTGCATCCGAATTTAATACAAAACGCAAAATGCCGACTTAAGTACAAGAGGACTTACACTCTAACTCTCTATGATTTGAACCTCTCCTGTGAGTCCAGTTTAAGATTCCGATGCCTTACTTCAGGTTTACTGTATCCCTTGGACCTTCTTATTGACGATGAAACACAGAAATTGGATCCGAATTTAATACAAAAGGCACAATGCCGACTTAAGTACAAGAGGACTGACACTATAACTTTTATTATGATTTGAACCTCTCCTGTGGTCCAGTTTTAAATTCCGTTGCTTCACTTCAGGTTTACTGTTTCCTTGGTCGTTCTTATTGACGATGAAACACAGAAATTGCATCCAAATTTAATACAAAAGGCACAATGCGGACTTAAGTACAAGAGGACCAACACTGTAACTCTCTATGATTTGAACCTCTCCTGTAAGTCCAGTTTTAGACTCCGATGCTTCACTTGAGGTTTACTGTATCCCTTGGACCTTCTTATTGACGATGAAACATAGAAATTGCATCCGAATATAATACAAAAGGCACAATGCCGACTTAAGTATAAGAGGACTGACACTCTAACTTTCGATGATTTGAACCTCTCCTGTGTCTCCAGTTTTACATTCCGATGCTTCACTTCAGGTTTACTGTATCCCTTGGACCTTCTTGTTCACGATGAAACACAGAAATTGCATCCGAAATTAATACAAAAGGCACAATGCCGACTGAAGTACAAAAGGACTCACACCCTAACTCTCTATGATTTGAACCTCTCCAGTGAGTCCAGTTTTAAATTCCGATGCTTCACTTCAGGTTTACTGTATACCTTGGCCCTGATTATCGACAATGAAACACAGAAATTGAATCCGAATTTAAAACAAAAGGCACAATACCGACTTAAGCACAAGGGTACCGACACTCTAATTTTCTTTGATTTGAACCCCTTCCTGTGAGTCCAGTTTTAGATTCCGATGCTTCACTTCAGGTTTACTGTATCCCCGGGACCTTCTTATTGACGATGAAACACAGAAATTGCATCCGAATTTAACGCTAAAGGCACAATACCGACTTAAGTACAAGAGGACTGACACTCTAACTTTCTATGATTTGAACCTCTACTGTGAGTCCAGTTTTACATTCGGATGCTTCACTTCAGGTTTACTGTATGTCTTGGACCTTCTTATTGACGATGAAACACAGAAATTGCATCCCAATTTAATACAAAAGGCACATTGCCGACTTAAGTACAAGCGGACTGACACTCTAACTTTCTGTGATTTGAACCTCTCTTGTGAGTCCAGTTTTAGATTCCGATGCTTCACTTCAGGGTTACTGTATCCCTTGGACCTTCTTATTGACGATGAAACACAGAAATTGGATCCGAATTTAATATAAAAGGCACAATGCCGACTTAAGTACAAGAGGACTGACACTCTAACTTTTATTATGATTTGAACCTCTCCTGTGAGCCCAGTTTTAAATTCCGATACTTCACTTCAGGTTTACTGTTTCCTTGGACGTTCTTATTGACGATGAAACACAGAAATTGCATCCAAATTTAATACAAAAGGCGCAATGCGGACTTAAGTACCAGAGGACTAACACTCTAGATGTCTATGATTTGAACCTCTCTTGTGAGTCCAGTTTTAGATTCCGATGCTTCACTTCAGGTTTACTGTATACCTTGGAACTTCTTCTTGACGATGGAACACAGAACTTGCATCCGAATTTAATACAAAAGCATAATTCCGACTTAAGTAGAAGCGGACTGATTATCTAACTTTCTATGATTTGGATCTCTCCTGAAAGTCCAGTTTTAGATTCCGATGCATCACTTCCGGTTTACTGTATCCCTTGGACCTTGTTATTGACGATGAAACACATAAATTGCATCCGAATTTAATACAAAACGCAAAATGCCGACTAAAATACAAGAGGACTTACACTCTAACTCTCTATGATTTGAACCTCTCCTGTGAGTCCAGTGTAAGATTCCGATGCCTTACTTCAGGTTTACTGTATCCCTTGGACCTTCTTATTGACGATGAAACACAGAAATTGGATCCGAATTTAATACAAAAGGCACAATGCCGACTTAAGTACAAGAGGACTGACACTATAACTTTTATTATGATTTGAACCCCTCCTGTGAGTCCAGTTTTAAATTCCGTTGCTTCACTTCAGGTTTACTGTTTCCTTGGTCGTTCTTATTGACGATGAAACACAGAAATTGCATCCAAATCTAATACAAAAGGCACAATGCGGACTTAAGTACAAGAGGACTAACACTGTATCTCTCTATGATTTGAACCTCTCCTGTGAGTCCAGTTTTAGACTCCGATGCTTCATTTGAGGTTTACTGTATCCCTTGGACCTTCTTATTGACGATGAAACATAGACATTGCATCCGAATATAATACAAAAGGCACAATGCCGACTTAAGTATAAGAGGACTGACACTCTAACTTTCGATGATTTGAACCTCTCCTGTGTCTCCAGTTTTAGATTCCGATGCTTCACTTCAGGTTTACTGTATGCCTTGGACCTTCTTGTTCACGATGAAACACAGAAATTGCATCCGAAATTAATACAAAAAGCACAATGCCGACTGAAGTACAAAAGGACTCACACCCTAACTCTCTACGATTTGAACCTCTTCTGTGAGTCCAGTTTTAAATTCCGATGCTTCACTTCAGGTTTACTGTATACCTTGGCCCTGATTATCGACGATGAAGCACAGAAATTGCATCCGAATTTAAAACAAAAGGCACAATACCGACTTAAGTACAAGGGTACCGACACTCTAATTTTCTTTGATTTGAACCCCTTCCTGTGAGTCCAGTTTTAGATTCCGATGCTTCACTTCAGGTTTACTGTATCCCCTGGACCTTCTTATTGACGATGAAACACAGAAATTGCATCCGAATTTAACGCTAAAGGCACAATACCGACTTAAGTACAAGAGGACTGACACTCTAACTTTCTATGAGTTGAACCTCTCCTGTGAGTCCAGTTTTACATTCGGATGCTTCACTTCAGGTTTACTGTATGTCTTGGACCTTCTTATTGACGATGAAACACAGAAATTGCATCCCAATTTAATACAAAAGGCACATTGCCGACTTAAGTACAAGCGGACTGACACTCTAACTTTCCGTGATTTGAACCTCTCTTGTGAGTCCAGTTTTAGATTCCGATGCTTCACTTCAGGTTTACTGTATACCTTGGAACATCTTATTGGCGATGGAACACAGAAATTGCATCCGAATTTAATACAAAATGCACAATGCCGACTTAAGTACAAGCGGACTGACACTATAACTTATATTATGATTTGAACCTCTCCTGTGAGTCCACTTTTAAATTCCGATGCTTCACTTCAGGTTTACTGTTTCCTTGGACGTTCTTATTGACGATGAAACACAGAAATTGCATCCGAATTTAACGCAAAAGGCACAATACCGACTTAAGTCCAAGAGGACTGACACTCCAACTTTCTATGATTTGAGCCTCTCCTGTGAGTCCAGTTTTAGATTCCGATACTTCACTTCAGGTTTACTGTATCCCTTGGACCTTCTTGTTGACGATGAAACACAGAAATTGCATCCGAATTTAATAGACAAGGCACAATACTGGCTTAAGTACAAGTGGACTGACACTCTAACTTTCTATGATTTGAACCTCTCTTCTGACTCCTGTTTTAGATTCCGATGCTTCACTTCAGGTTTACTGTATCTCTTGGACTTACATATTGACGATGAAACACAGAAATTGCATCCGAAATTAATACAAAAGGCACAATGCCGACTTAAGTACAAGGGGACTGACTCTCCAACTTTCTATGATTTGAACCTCTCTTGTGAGTCCAGTTATAGATTCCGACGCTTCACTTCAGGTTTACTGTATCCCTTGGACCTTCTTCTTGACGATGTAACACAGATATTAAATCCGAATTTAATACAAAAGGCACAATGCCGACTTAAGTACAAGAGGACTGACACTCTAACTCTCTATGATTTGAACCCCTCCTGTGAGTCCAGTTTTAGATTCCGATGCTTTACTTCAGGTTTACTGTATCCCTTGGACCTTCTTGTTGACGATGAAACACAGAAATTGCATCCGAATTTAATACAAAAGGCACAATACTGGCTTATGTTCAAGCGGACTGACACTCTAACTTTCTATGATTTGAACCTTTCTTGTGAGTCCAGTTTTAGATTCCGATGCTTCACTTCAGGTTTACTGTATACCTTGGACCTTCTTATTGCCGATGAAACACAGAAATTGCATCCGAATTTAATACAAAAGGCACAATGCCAACTTATGTACAAGAGGACTGACACTCTAACTTTCTATGATATGAACCTCTCCTGTGAGTCCAGTTTTAGATTCCGATGCTTCACTTCAGGTTTACTGTATCCCTTGGACCTTCTTATTGACGATGAAACACAGAAATTGCATCCGAATTTAAAACAAAAGGCACAATGCCGACTTAAGTACAAGAGGACTGACACTCTAACTTTCTATGATTTGAACCTCCACTGTGAGTCCAGTTTTGGGTTCCGATGCTTCACATCAGGTTTACTGTATCTCTTGGACTTACATATTGACGATGAAACACAGAAATTGCATCCGAAATTAATACAAAAGGCACAATGCCGACTTAAGTACAAGGGGACTGACCCTCTAACTTTCTATGATTTGAACCTCTCTTGTGAGTCCAGTTATAGATTCCGATGCTTCACTTCAGGTTTACTGTATCCCTTGGACCTTCTTATTGACGATGAAACACAGATATTAAATCCGAATTTAATACAAAAGGCACAATGCCGATTTAAGTACAAGCGGACTGACACTATAACTTTCTATGATTTGGACCTCTCTTGTGAGTCCAGTTTTAGATTCCGATGCTTCACTTCAGGTTAACTGTATACCTTGGACCTTCTTGTTGACAATGGAACACAGAAATTACATCAGAATTTAATACAAAAGGCATAATTCCGACTTAAGTGCAAGCGGACTGATTATCTAACTTTCTATGATTTGGACCTCTCCTGTAAGTCCAGTTTTAGATTCCGATGCTTCACTTCCTGTTTACTGTATCCCTTGGACCTTCTTATTGACGATGAAACACATAAATTGAATCCGAATTTAATACAAAAGGCACAATGCCGACTTAAGTACAAGAGGACTGACACTCTAACTCTCTATGATTTGAACCTCTCCTGTGAGTCCAGTTTTAGATTCCGATGCTTTACTTCAGGCTTACTGCATCCCTTGGACCTTCTAATTGACGATGAATCACAGAAATTGGATCCTAATTTAATACAAAAGGCACAATGCCGACTGAAGTACAAGAGGACTGACACTCTAACTTTTATTATGATTTGAACCTCTCCTGTGAGTCCACTTTTAAATTCCGATGTTTCTCTTCAGGTTTACTGTTTCCTTGGACGTTCTTATTGACGATGAAACACAGAAATTGCATCCAAATTTAATACAAAAGGCACAATGCGGACTTAAGTACAAGAGGACTAACACTCTAACTCTCTATGATTTGAAGCTCTCCTGTGAGTCCAGTTTTAGACTCTGATGCTTCACTTCAGGTTTCCCGTATCACTTGGACCTGATTATTGACGATGAAACACAGAAATTGCATCCAAATATAAAACAAAAGGCACAATACCGACTTAAGTACAAGGGTACCGACACTCTAAATTTCTTTGATTTGAACCTCTCCTGTGAGTCCAGTTTTAGATTCCGATGCTTCACTTCAGGTTTACTGTATCCCCTGGACCTTCTTATTGACGATGAAACACAGAAATTGCATCCGATTTTAATACAAAATGCACAATACCGACATAAGTACAAGAGGACTGAAACTCTAACTTTCTATGATTTGAACCTCTCCTGTGAGTACAGTTTTACATTCGGATGCTTCACTTCAGGTTTACTGTATGCCTTGGACCTTCTTATGGACGATGAAACACAGAATTTGCATCCGAATTTAATACAAAAGGCACATTGCCGACTTAAGTACAAGCGGACTGACACTCTAACTTTCTATGATTTGAACCTCACTTGTGAGTCCAGTTTTAGATTCCGATGCTTCACTTAAGGATTACTGTATACCTTGGAACATCTTATTGACGATGGAACACAGAAATTGCACCCGAATTTTATACAATAGGCACATTCCGACTTAAGTACAAGATGACTGACACTCCAACTTTCTATGATTTGAACCGCTCCTGTGAGTCCAGTTTTGGATTCCGATCCTTCACTTCAGGTTTACTGTATCCCTTGGACCTTCTTGTTGACGATGAAACACAAAAATTACATCCGAATTTAATACAAAAGGCACAATGCCAACTTAAGTACAAGAGGGCTGACACTCTAACTTTCTATGATATGAACCTCTCCTGTGAGTCCAGTTTATATTCCGATGCTTCACTTCAGGTTTACTGTATCCCTTGGACTTTCTTATTGACGATGAAACACAGAAATTGCATCCGAATTTAAAACAAAAGGCACAATGCCGACTTAAGTACAAGAGGACTGACACTCTAACTCTCTATGATTTGAACCTCTCCTGTGAGTCCAGTTTTAGATTCCGATGCTTTACTTCAGGTTTACTGCATCCCTTGGACCTTCTTATTGAGATGAAACACAGAAATAGGATCCGAATTTAATATAAAAGGGACAATGCCGACTTAAGTACAAGAGGACTGACACTCTAACTTTTATTATGATTTGAACCTCTCCTGTGAGTCCAGTTTTAAATTCCGATGCTTCACTTCAGGTTTACTGTTTCCTTGGACGTTCTTATTGACGTTGAAACACAGAAATTGCATCCAAATTTAATACAAAAGGCACAATGCGGACTTAAGTACAAGAGGGCTAACACTCTAATTCTCTATAATTTGAACCTCTCCTGTGAGTCCAGTTTTAGACTCCGATGCTTCACTTCAGGTTTACTGTATCCCTTGGACCTTCTTATTGACGATGAAACATAGAGATTGCATCCGAATTTAATACAAAAGGCACAATGCCGACTTAAGTACAAGAGGACTGACACTCTAAATTTCTATGATTTGAACCTCTCCTGTGAGTCCAGTTTTAGATTCCGATGTTTCACTTCAGGTTTACTGTATCCCTTGGACCTTCTTGTTGACGATGAAACACAGAAATTGCATCCGAAATTAATACTAAAGGCACAATGCCGACTTAAGTACAAAAGGACTCACACCCTAACTCTCTATGATTTGAACCTCTCCTCTGAGTCCAGTTTTAGATTCCGATGCTTCACTTCAGGTTTACTGGATCCCTTGGACCTGATTATTGACGATGAAACACAGAAATTGCATCCGAATTTAAAACAAAAGGCACAATACCGACTTAAGTACAAGGTTACCGACACTCTAAATTTCTTTGATTTGAACCTCTCCTGTGAGTCTAGTTTTAGATTCCGATGCTTCACTTCAGGTTTACTGTATCCCCTGGACCTTCTTATTGACGATGAAACACAGAAATTGCATCCGAATTTAATACAAAAGGCACAATACCGACTTAAGTACAAGATGACTGACACTCTAACTTTCTATGATTTGAACCTCACCTGTGAGTACAGTTTTACATTCGGATGCTTCACTTCAGGTTTACTGTATGCCTTGGACCTTCTTATCGCCGATGAAACACAGAAATTGCATCCGAATTTAATACAAAAGGCACTATGCCAACTTAAGTACAAGAGGACTGACACTCTAAATTTCTATGATATGAACCTCTCCTGTGAGTCCAGTTTTAGATTCCGATGCTTCACTTCAGGTTTACTGTATCCCTTGGACCTTCTTATTGACGATGAAACACAGAAATTGCATCCGAATTTAAAACAAAAGGCACAATGCCGACTTAAGTACAAGAGGACTGACACTCTAACTTTCTTTGATTTGAACCTCTCCTGTGAGTCCAGTTATAGATTCCGATGCTTATCTTCAGGTTTACTGTATCCCTTGGAACTTCTTCTTGACGATGGAACACAGAAATAGCATCCGAATTTAATACAAAAGGCATAATTCCGACTTAAGTACAAGCGGACTAATTATCTAACTTTCTATGATTTGGACCTCTCCTGTAAGTCCAGTGTTAGATTCCGATGCTTCACTTCCGGTTTACTGTATCCCTTGGGCCTTCTTATTGACGATGAAACACATAAATTGCATCCGAATTTAATATAAAAGGCACAATGCCGACTGAAGTACAAAAGGACTCACACCCTAACTCTCTATGATTTGCACCTCTCCTGTGAGTCCAGTTTTAGATTCCGATGTTTCACTTCAAGTTTACTGTATCCCTTGGACCTGATTATTGACGATGAAACACAGATATTGCATCCGAATTTAATACAAAAGGCACATTGCCGACTTAAGTACAAGCGGACTGACACTCTAACTTTCTATGATTTGAACCTCTCTTGTGAGTCCAGTTTTAGATTCCGATGCTTCACTTAAGGATTACTGTATACCTTGGAACATCTTATTGACGATGGAACACAGAAATTGCACCCGAATTTTATACAAAAGGCACAATTCCGACTTAAGTACAAGATGACTGACACTCCAACTTTCTATGATTTGAACCTCTCCTGTGAGTCCAGTTTTAGATTCCGATACTTCACTTCAGGTTTACTGTATCCCTTGGACCTCTTGTTAACGATGAAACACAGAAATTGCATCCGAATTTAATAGAAAAGGCACAATACTGGCTTAAGTACAAGTGGACTGACACTCTAACTTTCTATGATTTGAACCTCTCTTCTGAGTCCAGTTTTAGATTCCGATGCTTCACTTCAGGTTTACTGTGTACCTTGGACCTTCTTATTGCCGATGAAACACAAAAATTACATCCGAATTTAATACAAAAGGCACAATGCGAACTTAAGTACAAGAGGACTGACACTCTAACTTTCTATGATATGAACCTTTCCTGTGAGTCCAGTTTTAGATTCCGATGCTTCACTTCAGGTTTACTGTATCCCTTGGACTTTCTTATTGACGATTAAACACAGAAATTGCATCCGAATTTAAAACAAAAGGCACAATGCCGACTTAAGTACAAGAGGACTGACACTCTAACTTTCTATGATTTGAACCTCTACTGTGAGTCCAGTTTTAGATTCCGATGCTTCACTTCAGGTTTACTGTACCTCTTGGACTTACATATTGACGATGAAACACGGAAATTGCATCCGAATTTAATACAAACGGCACAATGCCGACTTAAGTACAAGGCGACTGACTCTCTAACTTTCTATGATTTAAACCTCTCCTGTGAGTCCAGTTATAGATTCCGTTGCATCACTTCAGGTTTACTGTATCCCTTGGACCTTCTTATTGCCGATGAAACACAGATATTAAATCCGAATTTAATACAAAAGGCAAAACACTGACTTAAGTACAAGAGGACAGACACTCTAACTCTCTATGATTTGAACCTCTCCTGTGAGTCCAGTTTTAGTTTCCGATGCTTTACTTCAGGTTTACTGCATCCCTTGGACCTTCTTATTGACGATGAAACACAGAAATTGGATCCGAATTTAATATAAAAGGGACAATGCCGAATAAAGTACAAGAGGACTGACACTCTAACTTTTATTACGATTTGAACCTCTCCTGTGAGTCCAGTTTTAAATTCCGATGCTTCACTTCAGGTTTACTGTTTCCTTGGACGTTCTTATTGACGATGAAACACAGAAATTGCATCCAAATTTAATACAAAAGGCACAATGCAGACTTAAGTACAAGAGGACTAACACTCTAATTCTCTATGATTTGAACCTCTCCTGTGAGTCCAGTTTTGGACTTCGATGCTTCACTTCAGGTTTACTGTATCCCTTGGACCTTCTTATTGACGATGAAACATAGAGATTGCATCCGAATTTAATACAAAAGGCACAATGCCGACTTAAGTACAAGAGGACTGACACTCTCAATTTCTATGGTTTGAACCTCTCCTGTGAGTCCAGTTTTAGATTCCGATGCTTCACTTCAGGTTTACTGTATCCCTTGGACCTTCTTGTTGACGATGTAACACAGAAATTGCATCCGAAATTAATACAAAAGGCACAATGCCGATTTAAGTACAAAAGGTCTCACACCCTAAATCTCTATGATTTGAACCTCTCCTGTGAGTCCAGTTTTAGACTCCAATGCTTCACTTCAGGTTTACTGTATCCCTTGGACCTGATTATTAACGATGAAACAGAAAAATTGCATCCGAATTTAAAAGAAAAGGCACAATACCGACTTAAGTACAAGGGTACCGACACTCTAAATTTCTTTGATTTGAACCTCTCCTGTGAGTCTAGTTTTAGATTCCGATGCTTCACTTCAGGTTTACTGTATCCCCTGGACCTTCTTATTGACGATGAAACACAGAAATTGCATCCGAATTTAATACAAAAGGCACAATACCGACTTAAGTACAAGATGACTGACACTCTAACTTTCTATGATTTGAACCTCACCTGTGAGTACAGTTTTACATTCGGATGCTTCACTTCAGGTTTACTGTATGCCTTGGACCTTCTTATCGCCGATGAAACACAGAAATTGCATCCGAATTTAATACAAAAGGCACTATGCCAACTTAAGTACAAGAGGACTGACACTCTAAATTTCTATGATATGAACCTCTCCTGTGAGTCCAGTTTTAGATTCCGATGCTTCACTTCAGGTTTACTGTATCCCTTGGACCTTCTTATTGACGATGAAACACAGAAATTGCATCCGAATTTAAAACAAAAGGCACAATGCCGACTTAAGTACAAGAGGACTGACACTCTAACTTTCTTTGATTTGAACCTCTCCTGTGAGTCCAGTTATAGATTCCGATGCTTATCTTCAGGTTTACTGTATCCCTTGGAACTTCTTCTTGACGATGGAACACAGAAATAGCATCCGAATTTAATACAAAAGGCATAATTCCGACTTAAGTACAAGCGGACTAATTATCTAACTTTCTATGATTTGGACCTCTCCTGTAAGTCCAGTGTTAGATTCCGATGCTTCACTTCCGGTTTACTGTATCCCTTGGGCCTTCTTATTGACGATGAAACACATAAATTGCATCCGAATTTAATATAAAAGGCACAATGCCGACTGAAGTACAAAAGGACTCACACCCTAACTCTCTATGATTTGCACCTCTCCTGTGAGTCCAGTTTTAGATTCCGATGTTTCACTTCAAGTTTACTGTATCCCTTGGACCTGATTATTGACGATGAAACACAGATATTGCATCCGAATTTAATACAAAAGGCACATTGCCGACTTAAGTACAAGCGGACTGACACTCTAACTTTCTATGATTTGAACCTCTCTTGTGAGTCCAGTTTTAGATTCCGATGCTTCACTTAAGGATTACTGTATACCTTGGAACATCTTATTGACGATGGAACACAGAAATTGCACCCGAATTTTATACAAAAGGCACAATTCCGACTTAAGTACAAGATGACTGACACTCCAACTTTCTATGATTTGAACCTCTCCTGTGAGTCCAGTTTTAGATTCCGATACTTCACTTCAGGTTTACTGTATCCCTTGGACCTCTTGTTAACGATGAAACACAGAAATTGCATCCGAATTTAATAGAAAAGGCACAATACTGGCTTAAGTACAAGTGGACTGACACTCTAACTTTCTATGATTTGAACCTCTCTTCTGAGTCCAGTTTTAGATTCCGATGCTTCACTTCAGGTTTACTGTGTACCTTGGACCTTCTTATTGCCGATGAAACACAAAAATTACATCCGAATTTAATACAAAAGGCACAATGCGAACTTAAGTACAAGAGGACTGACACTCTAACTTTCTATGATATGAACCTTTCCTGTGAGTCCAGTTTTAGATTCCGATGCTTCACTTCAGGTTTACTGTATCCCTTGGACTTTCTTATTGACGATTAAACACAGAAATTGCATCCGAATTTAAAACAAAAGGCACAATGCCGACTTAAGTACAAGAGGACTGACACTCTAACTTTCTATGATTTGAACCTCTACTGTGAGTCCAGTTTTAGATTCCGATGCTTCACTTCAGGTTTACTGTACCTCTTGGACTTACATATTGACGATGAAACACGGAAATTGCATCCGAATTTAATACAAACGGCACAATGCCGACTTAAGTACAAGGCGACTGACTCTCTAACTTTCTATGATTTAAACCTCTCCTGTGAGTCCAGTTATAGATTCCGTTGCATCACTTCAGGTTTACTGTATCCCTTGGACCTTCTTATTGCCGATGAAACACAGATATTAAATCCGAATTTAATACAAAAGGCAAAACACTGACTTAAGTACAAGAGGACAGACACTCTAACTCTCTATGATTTGAACCTCTCCTGTGAGTCCAGTTTTAGTTTCCGATGCTTTACTTCAGGTTTACTGCATCCCTTGGACCTTCTTATTGACGATGAAACACAGAAATTGGATCCGAATTTAATATAAAAGGGACAATGCCGAATAAGGTACAAGAGGACTGACACTCTAACTTTTATTACGATTTGAACCTCTCCTGTGAGTCCAGTTTTAAATTCCGATGCTTCACTTCAGGTTTACTGTTTCCTTGGACGTTCTTATTGACGATGAAACACAGAAATTGCATCCAAATTTAATACAAAAGGCACAATGCAGACTTAAGTACAAGAGGACTAACACTCTAATTCTCTATGATTTGAACCTCTCCTGTGAGTCCAGTTTTGGACTTCGATGCTTCACTTCAGGTTTACTGTATCCCTTGGACCTTCTTATTGACGATGAAACATAGAGATTGCATCCGAATTTAATACAAAAGGCACAATGCCGACTTAAGTACAAGAGGACTGACACTCTCAATTTCTATGGTTTGAACCTCTCCTGTGAGTCCAGTTTTAGATTCCGATGCTTCACTTCAGGTTTACTGTATCCCTTGGACCTTCTTGTTGACGATGTAACACAGAAATTGCATCCGAAATTAATACAAAAGGCACAATGCCGATTTAAGTACAAAAGGTCTCACACCCTAAATCTCTATGATTTGAACCTCTCCTGTGAGTCCAGTTTTAGACTCCAATGCTTCACTTCAGGTTTACTGTATCCCTTGGACCTGATTATTAACGATGAAACAGAAAAATTGCATCCGAATTTAAAAGAAAAGGCACAATACCGACTTAAGTACAAGGGTACCGACACTCTAAATTTCTTTGATTTGAACCTCTCCTGTGAGTCTAGTTTTAGATTCCGATGCTTCACTTCAGGTTTACTGTATCCCCTGGACCTTCTTATTGACGATGAAACACAGAAATTGCATCCGAATTTAATACAAAAGGCACAATACCGACATAAGTACAAGAGGACTGACACTCTAACTTTCTATGATTTGAACCTCACCTGTGAGTACAGTTTTACATTCGGATGCTTCACTTCAGGTTTACTGTATGCCTTGGACCTTCTTATCGCCGATGAAACACAGAAATTGCATCCGAATTTAAAACAAAAGGCACAATGCCGACTTAAGTACAAGAGGACTGACACTCTAACTTTCTTTGATTTGAACCTCTCCTGTGAGTCCAGTTATAGATTCCGATGCTTATCTTCAGGTTTACTGTATCCCTTGGAACTTCTTCTTGACGATGGAACACAGAAATTGCATCCGAATTTAATACAAAAGGCATAATTCCGACTTAAGTACAAGCGGACTAATTATCTAACTTTCTATGATTTGGACCTCTCCTGTAAGTCCAGTTTTAGATTCCGATGCTTCACTTCCGGTTTACTGTATCCCTTGGACCTTCTTATTGACGATGAAACACATAAATTGCATCCGAATTTAATATAAAAGGCACAATGCCGACTGAAGTACAAAAGGACTCACACCCTAACTCTCTATGATTTGCACCTCTCCTGTGAGTCCAGTTTTAGATTCCGATGTTTCACTTCAAGTTTACTGTATCCCTTGGACCTGATTATTAACGATGAAACACAGATATTGCATCCGAATTTAATACAAAAGGCACATTGCCGACTTAAGTACAAGCGGACTGACACTCTAACTTTCTATGATTTGAACCTCTCTTGTGAGTCCAGTTTTAGATTCCGATGCTTCACTTAAGGATTACTGTATACCTTGGAACATCTTATTGACGATGGAACACAGAAATTGCACCCGAATTTTATACAAAAGGCACAATTCCGACTTAAGTACAAGATGACTGACACTCCAACTTTCTATGATTTGAACCTCTCCTGTGAGTCCAGTTTTAGATTCCGATACTTCACTTCAGGTTTACTGTATCCCTTGGACCTCTTGTTAACGATGAAACACAGAAATTGCATCCGAATTTAATAGAAAAGGCACAATACTGGCTTAAGTACAAGTGGACTGACACTCTAACTTTCTATGATTTGAACCTCTCTTCTGAGTCCAGTTTTAGATTCCGATGCTTCACTTCAGGTTTACTGTGTACCTTGGACCTTCTTATTGCCGATGAAACACAAAAATTACATCCGAATTTAATACAAAAGGCACAATGCGAACTTAAGTACAAGAGGACTGACACTCTAACTTTCTATGATATGAACCTTTCCTGTGAGTCCAGTTTTAGATTCCGATGCTTCACTTCAGGTTTACTGTATCCCTTGGACTTTCTTATTGACGATTAAACACAGAAATTGCATCCGAATTTAAAACAAAAGGCACAATGCCGACTTAAGTACAAGAGGACTGACACTCTAACTTTCTATGATTTGAACCTCTACTGTGAGTCCAGTTTTAGATTCCGATGCTTCACTTCAGGTTTACTGTACCTCTTGGACTTACATATTGACGATGAAACACGGAAATTGCATCCGAATTTAATACAAACGGCACAATGCCGACTTAAGTACAAGGCGACTGACTCTCTAACTTTCTATGATTTAAACCTCTCCTGTGAGTCCAGTTATAGATTCCGTTGCTTCACTTCAGGTTTACTGTATCCCTTGGACCTTCTTATTGCCGATGAAACACAGATATTAAATCCGAATTTAATACAAAAGGCAAAACACTGACTTAAGTACAAGAGGACAGACACTCTAACTCTCTATGATTTGAACCTCTCCTGTGAGTCCAGTTTTAGTTTCCGATGCTTTACTTCAGGTTTACTGCATCCCTTGGACCTTCTTATTGACGATGAAACACAGAAATTGGATCCGAATCTAATATAAAAGGGACAATGCCGAATAAAGCACAAGAGGACTGACACTCTAACTTTTATTCCGATTTGAACCTCTCCTGTGAGTCCAGTTTTAAATTCCGATGCTTCACTTCAGGTTTACTGTTTCCTTGGACGTTCTTATTGACGATGAAACACAGAAATTGCATCCAAATTTAATACAAAAGGCACAATGCGGACTTAAGTACAAGAGGACTAACACTCTAATTCTCTATGATTTGAACCTCTCCTGTGAGTCCAGTTTTAGACTTCGATGCTTCACTTCAGGTTTACTGTATCCCTTGGACCTGATTATTAACGATGAAACACAAAAATTGCATCCGAATTTAAAAGAAAAGGCACAATACCGACTTACGTACAAGGGTACCGACACTCTAAATTTCTTTGATTTGAACCTCTCCTGTGAGTCCAGTTTTAGATTCCGATGCTGCACTTCAGGTTTACTGTATTCCCTGGACCTTCTAATTGACGATGAAACACAGAAATTGCATCCGAATTTAATACAAAAGGCACAATACAGACATAAGTACAAGAGGACTGACACTCTAACAGTCTATGATTTGAACCTCTCCTGTGAGTACAGTTTTACATTCGGATGCTTCACTTCAGGTTTACTGTATGCCTTGGACCTTCTTATTGACGATGAAACACAGAAATTGCATCCAAATTTAATACAAAAGGAACATTGCCGACTTAAGTACAGGTGGACTGACACTCTAACTTTCTATGATTTGAACCTCTCTTGTGAGTCCAGTTTTAGATTCCGATGCTTCACTTCAGGTTTACTGTATACCTTGGACCTTCTTATTGCCAATGAAACACAGAAATTGCATCCGAATTTAATACAAAAGGCACAATGCCTACTTAAGTACAAGAGGACTGACACTCTAACTTTCTATGATATGAACCTCTCCTGTGAGTCCAGTTTTCTATTCCGATGCTTCACTTCAGGTGTACTGTATCCCTTGGACGTTCTTATTGACGATGAAGCACAGAAATTGCATCCGAATTTAAAACAAAAGGCACAATGCCGACTTAAGTACAAGAGGACTGACACTCTAACTTTCTATGATTTGAACCTCCACTGTGAGTCCAGTTTTAGATTCCGATGCTTCACTTCAGGTTTACTGTATCTCTTGGACGTACATATTGACGATGATACACAGAAATTGCATCCGAATTTAATACAAAAGGCACAATGCCGACTTAAGTACAAGGGGACTGCCTCTCTAACTTTCTATGATTTGAACCTCTCTTGTGAGTCCAGTTATAGATTCCGATGATTCACTTCAGGTTTACTGTATCCCTTGGACCTTCTTAATGACGATGAAAAACAGATATTAAATCCGAATTTCATACAAAAGGCATAACACCGATTTACGTACAAGAGGACTGACACTCTTTCTTTGATTTGAACCTCTCCTGTGAGTCCAGTTATAGATTCTGATGCTTCACTTCAGGTTTACTGTATCCCTTGGAACATCTTCTTGACGATGGAACACAGAAATTGCATCCGATTTTAATACAAATGGTGTAATTCCGACTTAAGTACAAGCGGACTGATTATCTAACTTTCTATGATTTGGACCTCTCCTGTAAGTCCAGTTTTAGATTCCGATGCTTCACTTCCGGTTTACTGTATCCCTTGGACCTTCTTATTGACGATGAAACACATAAATTGCATCCGAATTTAATATAAAAGGCACAATGCCGACTTAAGTACAAGAGGACTAACACTCTAACCCTCGTTGATTTGTACCTGTCCTGTGAGTCCAGTTTTAGATTCCGATGCTTCACTTCAGGTTTACTGTATCCCTTGGACCTTCTTATTGACGATGAAACACAGAAATTGGATCCGAATTTAATACAAAAGGCACAATGCCGACTTAAGTACAACAGGACTGACACTCAAACTTTTATTATGATTTGCACCTCTCCTGTGAGTCCAGTTTTAAATTCCGATGCTTCACTTCAGGTTTACTGTTTCCTTGGACGTACTTATTGACGATGAAACACTGAGATTGCATCCAAATTTAATACAAAAGGCACAATGCGGACTTAAGTACAAGAGGACTAACACTGTAACTCTCTATGACTTGAACCTCTCCTGTGAGTCCAGTTATAGACTCCGATGCTTCACTTGAGGTTTACTGTATCCCTTGGACCTTCTTATTGTCGATAAAACATAGAAATTGCATCAGAATATAATACAAAAGGCACAATGCCGGCATAAGTACAAGAGGACTGACACTCTAACTCTCTATGATTTGAACCTCTCCTGTGAGTCCAGTTTTAGATTTCGATGCTTCACTTCAGGTTTACTGTATCCCTTGGACCTTCTTGTTGACGATGAAACACAGAAATTGCATCCGATATTAATACAAAAGGCAAAATGCCGACTGATGTACAAATGGACTCACACCCTAACTCTCTATGATTTGAACCTCTCCTGTGAGTCCAGTTTTAGAATCCGATGCTTCACTTCAGGTTTACTGTATCCCTTGGACCTGATTATTGACGATGAAACACGGAAATTGCATCCGAATTTAAAAGAAAAGGCACAATACCGACTTAAGTACAAGGGTACCGACACTCTAACTTCTTTGATTTGAACCTCTCCTGTGAGTCCAGTTTTAGATTCCGATGCGTCACTTCAGGTTTACTGTATCCCCTGGACCTTCTTATTGACGATGAAACACAGAAATTGCATCCGAATTTAATACAAAAGGCACAATACCGACTTAAGTACAAGAGGACTGACTCTCTAACTTACTATGATTTGAACCTCTCCTGTGAGTCCAGTTTTACATTCGGATGCTTCACTTCAGGTTTACTGTATGCCTTGGACCTTCTTATTGACGATGAAACACAGAAATTGCATCCGAATTTAATACAAAAGGCACATTGCCGACTTAAGAACAAGCGGACTGACACTCAAACTTTCTATGATTTGAACCTCTCTTGTGAGTCCAGTTTTAGATTCCGATGCTTCACTTCAGGTTTTTCTGTATTCCTTGGAACATCTTATTGACGATGGAACACAGAAATTGCATCCGAATTTAATACAAAAGGCACAATGCCGACTTAAGTACAAGAGGACTGACACTCTAACTTTCTATTATTTGAACCTCTCCTGTGAGTCCAGTTTTAGATTCCGATGCATCACTTCAGGTTTACTATATCCCTTGGACCGTCTTATTGACGATGAAACATATAAATTGCATCCGAATTTAATACAAAAGGCACAATGACGACATAAGTACAAGAGGACTGACACTCTAACTCTTTATGATTTGAACCTCTCCTGTGAGTCCAGTTTTAGATTCCGATGCTTCACTTCAGGTTTACTGTATCCCTTGGACCTTCTTATTCACGATGAAACACAGATATTGGATCCGAATTTAATACAAAAGGCACAATGCCGACTTAAGTACAAGAGGACTGACACTCTAACTTTTATTGTGATTTGAATCTCTCTTGTGAGTCCAGTTTTAAATTACGATGCCGCACTTCAGGTTTACTGTTTCCTTGGACGTTCTTATTGACGATAAAACACTGAAATTGCATCCAAATTTAATACAAAAGGCACAATGCGGACTTAAGTACAGGAGGACTGACACTCTAACTCTCTATGATTTGAACCTCTCCTGTGAGTCCAGTTTTGGACTTCGATGCTTCACTTCAGGTTTACTGTATCCCTTGGGCATTCTTATTGACGATGAAACATAGAAATTGCATCCGAATTTAATACAAAAGGCACAATGCCAACTTAAGTACAAGGGGACTGACTCTCTAACAATGTATGATTTGAACCTCTCCTGTGACTCCAGTTTTAGATTCCGATGCTTCACTTCAGGTTTACTGTATCCCTTGGACCTTGTTATTGACGATGAAACACATAAATTGCATCCGAATTTTATACAAAAGGCAAAATGCCGACTTAAGTACAAGAGGACTGACACTCTAACTCTCTATGATTTGAACCGCTTCTGTGAGTCCAGTTATAGATTCCGATGCTTCAATTCAGGTTTACTGTATCCCTTGGACCTTCTTAACGACGATGAAACACAGAAATTGGATCCGAATTTAATACAAAAGGCACAATGCGGACTTAAGTACAAGAATACTAACACTGTAACTCTCTATGATTTGAACCTCTCCTGTAAGTCCAGTTTTAGACTCCGATGCTTCACTTGAGGTTTACTGTATCCCTTGGACCTTCTTGTTGACGATGTAACACAGATATTGCATCCGAAATTAATACAAAAGGCACAATGCCGATTTAAGTACCAAAGGACTCACACGCTAACTCTCTATGATTTGAACCTCTCCTGTGAGTCCAGTTTTAGATTCCAATGCTTCACTTCAGGTTTACTGTATCCCTTGGACCTGATTATTGACGATGAAACACAGAAATTGCATCCGAATTTAAAACAAAAAAGCACAATACCGACTTAAGTACAAGGGTACCGACACTCTAAATTTCTTTGATTTGAACCTCTCCTGTGAGTCCAGTTTTAGTTTCCGATGCTTCACTTCAGGTTTACTGTATCCCCTGGACCTTCTTATTGACGATGAAACACAGAAATTGCATCCGAATTTAATACAAAAGCCACAATACCGACTTAAGTACAAATGGACTGACACTCTAACATTCTATGATTTGAACCTCTGCTCTGAGTACAGTTTTACATTCGGAAGCTTCACTTCAGGTTTACTGTATGCCTTGGACCTTCTTATTGACGATGAATCACAGAAATTGCATCCGAATTTAATACAAAAGGAACATTGCCGACTTAAGTACAAGCGGACTGACACTCTAACTTTCTATGTTTTGAACCTCTCTTGTGAGTCCAGTTTTAGATTCCGATGCTTCACTTAAGGTTTACTGTATACCTTGGAACATCTTATTGACGATGGAACACTGAAATTGCATTCGAATTTAATACAAAAGGCACAATTCCGACTTAAGTACAAGATGACTGACACTCCAACTTTCTATGATTTGAGCCTCTCCTGTGAGTCCAGTTTTAGATTCCGATACTTCACTTCAGGTTTACTGTATCCCTTGGACCTTCTTGTTGACGATGAAACACAGAAACTGCATCCGAATTTAATACAAAAGGCACAATACTGGCTTAAGTTCAAGCGGACTGACACTCTAACTTTCTATGATTTGAACCTCTCTTGTGAGTCCAGTTTTAGATTCCGATGCTTCACTTCAGGTTTACTGTATACCTTGGACCTTCTTATTGCCGATGAAACACAGAAATTGCATCCGAATTCAATACAAAAGGCACAATGCTAACTTAAGTACAAGAGGACTGACACTCTAACTTTCTATGATATGAACCTCTCCTGTGAGTCCAGTTTTAGATTCCGATGCTTCACTTCAGGTTTACTGTATCCCTTGGACCTTCTTATTGACGATGAAACACAGATATTGCATCCGAATTTAAAACAAAAGGCACAATGCCGACTTAAGTACAAGAGGACTGACACTCTAACTTTCTATGATTTGAACCTCCACTGTGAGTCCAGTTTTAGATTCCGATGCTTCACTTGAGGTTTACTGTATCTCTTGGTCTTACATATTGACGATGAAACACAGAAATTGCATCCGAATTTAATACAAAAGGCACAATGCCGGCTTAAGTACAAGGGGACGTCCCCTCTAACTTTCTATGATTTGAACCTCTCTTGTGAGTCCAGTTATAGATTCCGATGCTTCACTTCAGGTTTACTGTATCCCTTGGACCTTCGTAATGACGATGAAACACAGATATTAAATACGAATTTAATACAAAAGGCAAAACACCGACTTAAGTACAAGAGGACTGACACTCTAACTTTCTTTGATTTGAACCTCACCTGTTAGTCCAGTTATAGATTCCGATGCTTCACTTCAGGTTTACTGTATCCCTTGGAACTTCTTCTTGACGATGGAACACAGAAATTGCATCCGAATTTAATACAAAAGGCGTAATCCCGACTTAAGTACAAGCGGACTGATTATCTAACTTTCTATGATTTGGACCTCTCCTGTAAGTCCAGTTTTAGATTCCGATGCTTCACCTCAGGTGTACTGTATCCCCTGGACCTTCTTATTGACGATGAAACACAGAAATTGCATCCGAATTTAATACAACAGGCACAATGCCGACTTAAGTACGACAGGACTGACACTCTAACTTTTATTATGATTTGATCCTCTCCTGTGAGTCCAGTTTTAAATTCCGATGCTTCACTTCAGGTTTACTGTTTCCTTGGACGTACTTATTGACGATGAAACACAGAAATTGCATCAAATTTAATACAAAAGGCACAATGCGGACTTAAGTACAAGAGGACTGACACTCTAACTCTCTATGATTTGAACCTCTCCAGTGAGTCCAGTTTTAGATTCCGATGCTTCACTTCAGGTTTACTGTATCCCTTGGACCGTCTTATTGACGATGAAACATATAAATTGCATCCGAATTTAATACAAAAAGCACAATGACGACTTAAGTACAAGAGGACTGACACTCTAACCCTTTATGATTTGAACCTCTCCTGTGAGTCCAGTTTTAGATTCCGATGCTTCACTTCAGGTTTACTGCATCCCTTGGACCTTCTTATTCACGATGAAACACAGAAATTGGATCAGAATTTAATACAAAAGGCACAATGCCGACTTAAGTACAAGAGGACTGACACTCTAACTTTTATTGTGATTTGAACCTCTCTTGTGAGTCCAGTTTTAAATTCCGATGCCTCACTTCAGGTTTACTGTTTCCTTGGACGTTCTTATTGACGATAAAACACTGTAATTGCATCCAAATTTAATACAAAAGGCACAATGCGGACTTAAGTACAAGAGGACTGACACTCTAAGTTTCAATGATTTGAACCTCTCCTGTGAGTCCTGTTATAGATTCCGATGCTTCACTTCAGGTTTACTGTATCCCTTGGACCTTCTTATTGACGATGAAACACAGATATTAAATCCGAATTTAATACAAAAGGCAAAACACCGACTTAAGTACAAGAGGACTGACACTCTAACTTTCTTTGATTTGAACCTCTCCTGTGAGTCCAGTTATAGATTCCGATGCTTCACTTTAGGTTTACTGTATCCCTTGGACCTGATTGTTGACGATGAAACACAGAAATTGCTTCCGAAATTAATATAAAAGGCACAATACCGACTTAAGTACAAGAGTACCGACACTCTATCTTTCTTTGATTTGAACCTCTCCTGTGAGTCTAGTTTTAGATTCCGATGCTTCACTTCAAGTTTACTGTATCCCTTGGACCTTCGTATTGACGATGAAACACAGGAATTGCATCCGAATTTAAAACAAAAGGCACAATGTCGACTTAAGTACAAGAGGACTGACGCTCTAATTATCTATGATTTGAACCTCTACTGTGAGTCCAGTTTTAGATTCCGATGCTTCACTTCAGGATTACTGTATCCCTTGGACCTTCTTGTTGACGATGAAACACAGAAATTGCATCCCATATTAATACAAAAGGCACAATGCCGACTGAAGTACAAAAGGACTCACACCCTAACTCTCTATGCTTTGAACCCCTCCTGTGAGTCCAGTTTTAGGTTCCAATGCTTCACTTCAGGTTTACTGTATCCCTTGGACCTGATTATTGACGATGAAACACAGAAATTGCATCCGAATTTAAAAGAAAAGGCACAATACCGACTTAAGTACAAGGGTACCGACACTCTAACTTTCTTTGATTTGAACCTCTCCTGTGAGTCCAGTTTTAGATTCCGATGCGTCACTTCAGGTTTACTGTATCCCCTGGACCTTCTTATTGACGATGAAACACAGAAATTGCATCCGAATTTAATACAAAAGGCACAATACCGACTTAAGTACAAGAGGACTGACTCTATAACTTACTATGATTTGAACCTCTCCTGTGAGTCCAGTTTTACATTCGGATGCTTCACTTCAGGTTTACTGTACGCCTTGGACCTTCTTATTGACGATGAAACACAGAAATTGCATCCGAATTTAATACAAAACGCACATTGATGACTTAAGAACAAGCGGACTGACACTCAAACTTTCTATGATTTGAACCTCTCTTGTGAGTCCAGTTTTAGATTCCGATGCTTCACTTCAGGTTTTTCTGCATACCTTGGAACATCTTATTGACGATGGAACACAGAAATTGCATCCGAATTTAATACAAAAGGCACAATGCCGACTTAAGTACAAGAGGACTGACACTCTAACTTTCTATGATTTGAACCTCTCCTGTGAGTCCAGTTTTAGATTCCGATGCTTCACTTCAGGTTTACTGTATCCCTTGGACCTTCTTATTCACGATGAAACACAGAAATTGGATTCGAATTTAATACAAAAGGCACAATGCCGACTTAAGTACAAGAGGACTGACACTCTATCTTTTATTGTGATTTGAACCTCTCTTGTGAGTCCAGTTTTAAATACCGATGCCTCACTTCCGGTTTACTGTTTCCTTGGACGTTCTTATTGACGATAAAACACTGAAATTGCATCCAAATTTAATACAAAAGGCACAATGCGGATTTTAGTACAAGAGGACTGACACTGTAACTCTCCATGATTTGAACCTCTCCTGTGAGTCCAGTTTTGGACTCCGATGCTTCACTTCAGGTTTACTGTATCCCTTGGGCATTCTTATTGACGATGAAACATAGAAATTGCATCCAAATTTAATACAAAAGGCACAATGCCAACTTAAGTACAAGAGGACTGACTCTCTAACTTTGTATGATTTGAACCTCTCCTGTGAGTCCAGTTTTAGATTCCGATGCTTCACTTCAGGTTTACTGTATCCCCTGGACCTTCTTATTGACGATGAAACACAGAAATTGCATCCGAATTTAACACAACAGGCACAATGCCGACTTAAGTACGACAGGACTGACACTCTAACTTTTATTATGATTTGATCCTCTCCTGTGAGTCCAGTTTTAAATTCCGATGCTTCACTTCAGGTTTACTGTTTCCTTGGACGTACTTATTGACGATGAAACACAGAAATTGCATCAAATTTAATACAAAAGGCACAATGCGGACTTAAGTACAAGAGGACTGACACTCTAACTCTCTATGATTTGAACCTCTCCTGTGAGTCCAGTTTTAGATTCCGATGCTTCACTTCAGGTTTACTGTATCCCTTGGACCTTCTTGTTGACGATGAAACACAGAAATTGCATCCGATATTAATACAAAAGGCACAATGCCGACTGAAGTACAAAAGGAATCACACCCTAACTCTCTATGATTTGAACCTCTCCTGTGAGTCCAGTTATGGATTCCGATGCTTCACTTTAGGTTTACTGTATCCCTTGGACCTGATTATTGACGATGAAACACAGAAATTGCATCCGAATTTAAAAGAAAAGGCACAATACCGACTTAAGTACAAGGGTACCGACACTCTAACTTTCTTTGATTTGAACCTCTCCTGTGAGTCCAGTTTTAGATTCCGATGCGTCACTTCAGGTTTACTGTATCCCCTGGACCTTCTTATTGACGATGAAACACAGAAATTGCATCCGAATTTAATACAAAAGGCACAATACCGACTTAAGTACAAGAGGACTGACTCTCTAACTTACTATGATTTGAACCTCTCCTGTGAGTCCAGTTTTAGATTCCGTTGCTTCACTTCAGGTTTACTGTATCCCTTGGACCGTCTTATTGACGATGAAACATATAAATTGCATCCGAATTTAATACAAAAGGCACAATGACGACTTAAGTACAAGAGGACTGACACTCTAACCCTTTATGATTTGAACCTCTCCTGTGAGTCCAGTTTTAGATTCCGATGCTTCACTTCAGGTTTACTGCATCCCTTGGACCTTCTTATTCACGATGAAACACAGAAATTGGATCAGAATTTAATACAAAAGGCACAATGCCGACTTAAGTACAAGAGGACTGACACTCTAACTTTTATTGTGATTTGAACCTCTCTTGTGAGTCCAGTTTTAAATTCCGATGCCTCACTTCAGGTTTACTGTTTCCTTGGACGTTCTTATTGACGATAAAACATTGTAATTGCATCCAAATTTAATACAAAAGGCACAATGCGGACTTAAGTACAAGAGGACTGACACTCTAACTCTCTATGATTTGAACCTCTCCTGTGAGTCCAGTTTTGGACTCCGATGCTTCACTTCAGGTTTAGTGTATCCCTTGGGCATTCTTATTGACGATGAAACATAGAAATTGCATCCGAATTTAATACAAAAGGCACAATGCCAACTGAAGTACAAGAGGACTGACTCTAAAACTTTGTATGATTTGAACCTCTCCTGTGAGTCCAGTTTTAGATTCCGATGCTTCACTTTTGGTTTACTGTATCCCTTGGACCTTCGTATTGACGATGAAACACAGAAATTGCATCCGAATTTAAAACAAAATCCACAATGCCGACTTAAGTACAAGAGGACTGACGCTCTAACTTTCAATGATTTGAACCTCTCCTGTGAGTCCTGTTATAGATTCCGATGCTTCACTTCAGGTATACTGTATCCCTTTGACCTTCTTATTGACGATGAAACACAGATATTAAATCCGAATTTAATACAAAAGGCAAAACACCGACTTAAGTACAAGAGGACTGACACTCTAACTTCCGTTGATTTGAACCTGTCCTGTGAGTCCAGTTATAGATTCCGATGCTTCACTTCAGGTTCACTGTATCCCATGGACCTGATTATTGACGATGAAACAAACAGAAATTGCTTCCGAATTTAATATAAAAGGCACAATACCGACTTAAGTACAAGAGTACCGACACTCTATCTTTCTTTGATTTGAACCTCTCCTGTGAGTCCAGTTTTAGATTCCGATGCTTCACTTCAGGTTTACTGTATCCCTTGGACCTTCGTATTGACGATGAAACACAGGAATTGCATCCGAATTTAAAACAAAAGGCACAATGCCGACTTAAGTACAAGAGGACTGACGCTCTAACTTTCTATGATTTGAACCTCTACTGTGAGTCCAGTTTTAGATTCCGATGCTTCACTTCAGGATTACTGTATTCCTTGGACCTTCTTGTTGACGATGAAACACAAAAATTGCATCCCATATTAATACAAAAGGCACAATGCCGATTGAAGTACAAAAGGACTCACACCCTAACTCTCTATGCTTTGAACCTCTCCTGTGAGTCCAGTTTTAGGTTCCGATGCTTCACTTCAGGTTTACTGTATCCCTTGGACCTGATTATTGACGATGAAACACAGAAATTGCATCCGAATTTAAAAGAAAAGGCACAATACAGACTTAAGTACAAGGGTACCGACACTCTAACTTTCTTTGATTTGAACTTCTCCTGTGAGTCCAGTTTTAGATTCCGATGCGTAACTTCAGGTTTACTGTATCCCCTGGACCTTCTTATTGACGATGAAACACAGAAATTGCATCCGAATTTAATACAAAAGGCACAATACCGACTTAAGTACAAGAGGACTGACTCTCTAACTTACTATGATTTGAACCTCTCCTGTGAGTCCAGTTTTAGATCCCGATGCTTCACTTCAGGTTTACTGTATCCCTTGGACCGTCTTATTGACGATGAAACATATAAATTGCATCCGAATTTAATACAAAAGGCACAATGACGACTTAAGTACAAGAGGACTGACACTCTAACCCTTTATGATTTGAACCTCTCCTGTGAGTCCAGTTTTAGATTCCGATGCTTCACTTCAGGTTTACTGCATCCCTTGGACCTTCTTATTCACGATGAAACACAGAAATTGGATCAGAATTTAATACAAAAGGCACAATGCCGACTTAAGTACAAGAGGACTGACACTCTAACTTTTATTGTGATTTGAACCTATCTTGTGAGTCCAGTTTTAAATTCCGATGCCTCACTTCAGGTTTACTGTTTCCTTGGACGTTCTTATTGACGATAAAACACTGTAATTGCATCCAAATTTAATACAAAAGGCACAATGCGGACTTAAGTACAAGAGGACTGACACTCTAACTCTCTATGCTTTGAACCTCTCCTGTGAGTCCAGTTTTAGGTTCCGATGCTTCACTTCAGGTTTACTGTATCCCTTGGACCTGATTATTGACGATGAAACACAGAAATTGCATCCGAATTTAAAAGAAAAGGCACAATACCGACTTAAGTACAAGGGTAACGACACTCTAACTTTCTTTGATTTGAACCTCTCCTGTGAGTCCAGTTTTAGATTCCGATGCGTAACTTCAGGTTTACTGTATCCCCTGGACCTTCTTATTGACGATGAAACACAGAAATTGCATCCGAATTTAACACAAAAGGAAAAATACCGACTTAAGTACAAGAGGACTGACTCTCTAACTTACTATGATTTGAACCTCTCCTGTGAGTCCACTTTTACATTCGGATGCTTCACTTCAGGTTTACTGTATGCCTTGGACCTTCTTATTGACGAAGAAACACAGAAATTGCATCCGAACTTAATACAAAAGGCACATTGCCGACTTAAGAACAAGCGGACTGACACTCAAACTTTCTATGATTTGAACCTCTCTTGTGAGTCCAGTTTTAGATTCCGATGCTTCACTTCAGGTTTTTCTGTATACCTTGGAACATCTTATTGACGATGGAACACAGAAATTGCATCCGAATGTAATACAAAAGGCACAATGCCGACTTAAGTACAAGAAGACTGACACTCTAATTTTCTTTGATTTGAACCTCTCCTGTGAGTCCAGTTTTAGATTCCGATGCTTCTCTTCAGGTTTACTGTATCCCTTGGACCGTCTTTTTGACGATGAAACATATAAATTGCATCCGAATTTAATACAAAAGGCACAATGTCGACTTAAGTACAAGAGGACTGACACTCTAACCCTTTATGATTTGAACCTCTCCTGTGAGTCCAGTTTTAGATTCCGATGCTTCACTTCAGGTTTACTGTATTCCTTGGACCTTCTTATTCACGATGAAACACAGAAATTGGATCCGAATTTAATACAAAAGGCACAATGCCGACTTAAGTACAAGAGGACTGACACTCTAACT
The DNA here is from genome assembly GCF_021461395.2 of Schistocerca americana. NCBI lineage: Eukaryota > Metazoa > Arthropoda > Insecta > Orthoptera > Acrididae > Schistocerca > Schistocerca americana. The sequence continues at coordinate 35,998,363 of NC_060128.1, forward strand.
TTTATTGTGATTTGAACTTCTCTTGTGAGTCCAGTTTTAAATTCCGATGCCTCACTTCAGGTTTACTGTTTCCTTGGACGTTCTTATTGACGATAAAACACTGAAATTGCATCCAAATTTAATACAAAAGACACAATGCGGACTTAAGTACAAGAGGACTGACACTCTAACTCTCTATGATTGGAACCTCTCCTGTGAGTCCAGTTTTGGACTCCGATGCTTCACTTCAGGTTTACAGTATCCCTTGGACCTTCTTAACGACGATGAAACACAGAAATTGGATCCGAATTTAATACAAAAGGCAAAATGCCGACTTAAGTACAAGAGTACCGACACTCTATCTTTCTTTGATTTGAACCTCTCCTGTGAGTCCCGTTTTAGATTTTGATGCTTCACTTCAGGTTTACTGTATCCCTTGGACATTCGTATTGACGATGAAACACACAAATTGCATCCGAATTTAAAACAAAATGCACAATGCCGACTTAAGAACAAGAGGACTGACACTCTAACTTTCTATGATTTGAACCTCTCCTGTGAGTCCAGTTATAGATTCCGATGCTTCACTTCAGGTTTACTGTATCCCTTAAACCTTCTTATTGACGATGAAACACAGATATTAAATCCGAATTTAATACAAAAGGCAAAACACCGACTTAAGTACAAGAGGACTGACACTCTAACTTTCTTTGATTTGAACCTCTCCTGTGAGTCCAGTTATAGATTCCGATGCTTCACTTCAGGTTTACTGTATCCCTTGGACCTGATTATTGACGATGAAACACAGAAATTGCTTCCGAATTTAATATAAAAGGCACAATACCGACTTAAGTACAAGAGTACCGACACTCTATCTTTCTTTGATTTGAACCGCTCCTGTGAGTCCAGTTTTAGATTCCGATGCTTCACTTCAGGTTTACTGTATCCCTTGGACCTTCGTATTGACGATGAAACACAGGAATTGCATCCGAATTTAAAACAAAAGGCACAATGCCGACTTAAGTGCAAGAGGACTGACACTCTAACTTTCTATGATTTGAACGTCTACTGTGAGTCCAGTTTTAGATTCCGATGCTTCACTTCAGGTTTACTGTATCCCTTGGACCTTCTTGTTGACGATGAAACACAGAAATTGCATCCGATATTAATACAAAAGGCACAATGCCGACTGAAGTACAAAAGGACTCACACCCTAACTCTCTATGATTTGAACCTCTCCTGTGAGTCCAGTTTTAGGTTCCGATGCTTCACTTCTGGTTTACTGTATCCCTTGAACCTGTTATTGACGATGAAACACAGAAATTGCATCCGAATTTAAAAGAAAAGGCACAATACCGACTTAAGTACAAGGGTACCGACACTCTAACTTTCTTTGATTTGAACCTCTCCTGTGAGTCCAGTTTTAGATTCCGATGCGTCACTTCAGGTTTACTGTATCCCCTGGACCTTCTTATTGACGATGAAACACAGAAATTGCATCCGAATACAATACAAAAGGCACAATACCGACTTAAGTACAAGAGGACTGACTCTCTAACTTACTATGATTTGAACCTCTCCTGTGAGTCCAGTTTTACATTCGGATGCTTCACTTCAGGTTTACTGTATGCCTTGGACCTTCTTATTGACGATGAAACACAGAAATTGCATCCGAATTTAATACAAAAGGCACATTGCCGGCTTAAGAACAAGCGGACTGACACTCAAACTTTCTATAATTTGAACCTCTCTTGTGAGTCCAGTTTTAGATTCCGATGCTTCACTTCAGGTTTTTCTGTATACCTTGGAACATCTTATTGACGATGGAACACAGAAATTGCATCCGAATTTAATACAAAAGGCACAATGCCGACTTAAGTACAAGAGGACTGACACTCTAACTTTTATTGTGATTTGAACCTCTCTTGTGAGTCCAGTTTTAGTTTCCGATGCCTCACTTCAGGTTTACTGTTTCCTTTGACGTTCTTATTGACGATAAAACACTGAAATTGCATCCAAATTTAATACAAAAGGCACAATGCGGACTTTAGTACAAGAGGACTGACACTCTAACTCTCTATGATTTGAACCTCTCCTGTGAGTCCAGTTTTGGACTCCGATGCTTCACTTCAGGTTTACTGTATCCCTTGGACCTTTTTAACGACGATGAAACACAGATATTGGATCCGAATTTAATACAAAAGGCACAATGCCAACTTAAGTACAAGAGTACCGACACTATCTTTCTTTGATTTGAACCTCTCCTGTGAGTCCAGTTTTAGATTCCGATGCTTCACTTCAGATTTACTGTATCCCTTGGACCTGATTATTGACGATGAAACACAGAAATTGCTTCCGAATTTAATATAAAAGGCACAATACCGACTTAAGTACAAGAGTACCGACACTCTATCATTCTTTGATTTGAACCTCTCCTGTGAGTCCAGTTTTAGATTCCGATGCTTCACTTCAGGTTTACTGTATCCCTTGGAGCTTCGTATTGACGATGAAACACAGGAATTGCATCCGAATTTAAAACAAAAGGCACAATGCCGACTTAAGTACAAGAGGACTGACACTCTATCTTTCTATGATTTGAACCTCTACTGTGAGTCCAGTTTTAGATTCCGATGCTTCACTTAAGGTTTACTGTATCTCTTGGACTTACTTATTGACGATGAAACACAGAAATTGCATCCGAATTTAATACAAAAGGCACAATGCCGACTTAAGTACAAGGGGACTGACTCACTAACTTTCTATGATTTGAACCTCTCCTGTGAGTCCAGTTATAGATTCCGATGCCTCACTTCAGGTTTACTGTATCCCTTGGACCTTCTTATTGACGATGAAACACAGATATTAAATCCGAATTTAATACAAAGGCAAAACACCGACTTAAGTACAAGAGGACTGACACTCTAACTTTCTTTGATTTGAACTCCTCCTGTGAGTCCAGTTATAGATTCCGATGCTTCACTTCAGGTTTACTGTATCCCTTGGAACTTCTTCTTGACGATGGAACACAGAAATTGCATCCGAATTTAATACAAAAGGCATTACTCCGACTTAAGTACAAGCGGACTGATTATCTAACTTTCTATGATTTGGACCTCTCCTGTAAGTCCAGTTTTAGATTCCGATGCTTCACTTCCGGTTTACTGTATCCCTTGGACCTTCTTATTGACGATGAAACACATAAATTGCATCTGAATTTAATATAAAAGGCACAATGCCGACTTAAGTACAAGAGGACTGACACTCTAACTCTCTATGATTTGAAACTCTCCTGTGAGTCCAGTTTTAGATTCCGATGCTTCACTTCAGGTTTACTGTATCCCTTAGATCTTCTTATTGACGATGAACCACAGAAATTGGATCCGAATTTAATACAAAAGGCACAATGCCGACATAAGTACAAGAGGACTGACGATCTAACTTTTATTATGATTTGAACCTCTCCTGTGAGTCCAGTTTTAAATTCCGATGCTTCACTTCAGGTTTACTGTTTCCTTGGACGTTCTTATTGACGATGAAACACAGAAATTGCATCCAAATTTAATACAAAAGGCGCAATGCGGACTTAAGTACAAGAGGAGTAACACTCTAACTCTCTACGATTTGAACCTCTCCTGAGAGTCCAGTTTTAGATTCCGATGCTTCACTTCAGGTTTACTGTATCCCTAGGACCTTGTTATTGACGATGAAACACATAAATTAAATCCGACTTTAATACAAAAGGCAAAATGCCGACTTAAGTACAAGAGGACTGACACTCTAACTCTCTATGATTTGAACCTCTCCTGTGAGTCCAGTTTTAGATTCCGATGCGTCACTTCAGGTTTACTGTATCCCCTGGACCTTCTTATTGACGATGAAACACAGAAATTGCATCCGAATTTAATACAAAAGGCACAATAGCGACTTAAGTACAAGAGGACTGACTCTCTAACTTACTATGATTTGAACCTCTCCTGTGAGTCCAGTTTTACATTCGGATGCTTCACTTCAGGTTTACTGTATGCCTTGGACCTTCTTATTGACGATGAAACACAGAAATTGCATCCGAATTTAATACAAAAGGCACAATAGCGACTTAAGTACAAGAGGACTGACTCTCTAACTTACTATGATTTGAACCTCTCCTGTGAGTCCAGTTTTACATTCGGATGCTTCACTTCAGGTTTACTGTATGCCTTGGACCTTCTTATTGACGATGAAACACAGAAATTGCATCCGAATTTAATACAAAAGGCACATTGCCGACTTAAGAACAAGAGGACTGACACTCTAACTCTCTATGATTTGAACCTCTCCTGTGAGTCCAGTTATAGATTCCGATGCCTCACTTCAGGTTTACTGTATCCCTTGGACCTTCTTATTGACGATGAAACACAGATATTAAATCCGAATTTAATACAAAAGGCAAAACACCGACTTAAGTACAAGAGGATTGACACTCTAACTTTCTTTGATTTGAACCCCCATTGTGAGTCCAGTTATAGATTCCGATGCTTCACTTCAGGTTTACTGTATCCCTTTGAAACTTCTTCTTGACGATGGAACACAGAAATTGCATCCGAATTTAATACAAAAGGCATTACTCCGACTTAAGTACAAGCGGACTGATTATCTAACTTTCTATGATTTGGACCTCTCCTGTAAGTCCAGTTTTAGATTCCGATGCCTCACTTCCGGTTTACTGTATCCCTTGGACCTTCTTATTAACGATGAAACACATAAATTGCATCCAAATTTAATACAAAAAGCGCAATGCGGACTTAAGTACAACAGGAGTAACACTCTAACTCTCTATGATTTGAACCTCTACTGTGAGTCCAATTTTAGATTCCGATGCTTCACTGCCGGTTTACTGTATCCCTAGGACCTTGTTATTGACGATGAAACACATAAATTGCATCCGAATTTAATACAAAAGGCAAAATGCCGACTTAAGTACAAGAGGACTGACACTCTAAATCTCTATGATTTGAACCTCTCCTGTGAGTCCAGTTTTGGATTCCGATGCGTCACTTCAGGTTTACTGTATCCCCTGGACCTTATTATTGACGATGAAACACAGAAATTGCATCCGAATTTAATACAAAAGGCACAATACCGACTTAAGTACAAGAGGACTGACTCTCTAACTTACTATGATTTGAACCTCTCCTGTGAGTCCAGTTTTACATTCGGATGCTTCACTTCAGGTTTACTGTATGCCTTGGACCTTCCTATTGACGATGAAACACAGAAATTGCATCCGAATTTAATACAAAAGGCACATTGCCGACTTAAGAACAAGCGGACTGACACTCAAACTTTCTATGATTTGAACCTCTCTTGTGAGTCCAGTTTTAGATTCCGATGCTTCACTTCAGGTTTTTCTGTATACCTTGGAACATCTTATTGACGATGGAACACAGAAATTGCATCCGAATTTAATACAAAAGGCACAATGCCGACTTAAGTACAAGAGGACTGACACTCTAACTTTCTATGATTTGAACCTCTCCTGTGAGTCCAGTTTTACATTCGGATGCTTCACTTCAGGTTTACTGTATGCCTTGGACCTTCTTATTGACGATGAAACACAGAAATTGCATCCGAATTTAATACAAAAGGCACATTGCCGACTTAAGAACAAGAGGACTGACACTCTAACTCTCTATGATTTGAACCTCTCCTGTGAGTCCAGTTTCAGATTCCGATGCTTCACTTCAGGTTTTTCTGTATACCTTGGAACATCTTATTGACGATGGAACACAGAAATAGCATCCGAATTTAATACAAAAGGCACAATGCCGACTTAAGTACAAGAGGACTGACACTCTAACTTTCTATGATTTGAACCTCTCCTGTGAGTCCAGTTTTAGATTCCGATGCTTCACTTCAGGTTTACTGTATCCCTTGGACCGTCTTATTGACGATGAAACATATAAATTGCATCCGAATTTAATACAAAAGGCACAATGACGACTTAAGTACAAGAGGACTGACACTCTACCCCTTTATGATTTGAACCTCTCCTGTGAGACCAGTTTTAGATTCCGATGCATCACTTCAGGTTTACTGTATCCCTTGGACCTTCTTATTGACGATGAAACACAGAAATTGGATCCGAATTTAATACAAAAGGCACAATGCCGACTTAAGTACAAAAGGACTGACACACTAACTTTTATTGTGATTTGAACCTCTCTTGTGAGTCCAGTTTTAAATTTCGATGCCTCACTTCAGGTTCACTGTTTCCTTGGACCTTGTTATTGACGATGAAACGCATAAATTGCATCCGAATTTTACACAAAAGGCAAAATGCCGACTTAAGTACAAGAGGACTGACACTCTAACTCTCTATGATTTGAACAGCTCCTGTGAGTCCAGTTATAGATTCCGATGCTTCACTTCAGGTTTACTGTATCCCTTGGACCTTCTTAACGACGATGAAACACAGAAATTGGATCGGAATTTAATACAAAAGGCACAATGCCGACTTAAGTACAAGAGTAACGACACTCTATCTTTCTTTGATTTGAACCTCTCCTGTGAGTCGAGTTTTAAATTCCGATGCTTCACTTCAGGTTTACTGTTTCCTTGGACGTTCTTATTGACGATGAAACACAGAAATTGCATCCAAATTTAATACAAAAGGCGCAATGCGGACTTAAGTACAAGAGGAGTAACACTCTAACTCTCTATGATTTGAACCTCTCCTGTGAGTCCAGTTTTAGATTCCGATGCTTCACTTCCGGTTTACTGTATCCCTAGGACCTTGTTATTGACGATGAAACACATAAATTGCATCCGAATTTAATACAAAAGGCAAAATGCCGACTTAAGTACAGGAGGACTGACACTCTAACTCTCTATGATTTGAACCTCTCCTGTGAGTCCAGTTTTAGATTCCGATGCGTCACTTCAGGTTTACTGTATCCCCTGGACCTTCTTATTGACGATGAAACACAGAAATTGCATCCGAATTTAATACAAAAGGCACAATACCGACTTAAGTACAAGAGGACTGACTCTCTAACTTACTATGATTTGAACCTCTCCTGTGAGTCCAGTTTTACATTCGGATGCTTCACTTCAGGTTTACTGTATGCCTTGGACCTTCTTATTGACGATGAAACACAGAAATTGCATCCGAATTTAATACAAAAGGCACATTGCCGACTTAAGAACAAGAGGACTGGCACTCTAACTCTCTATGATTTGAACCTCTCCTGTGAGTCCAGTTTTAGATTCCGATGCTTCACTTAAGGTTTACTGTATCTCTTGGACTTACTTACTGACGATGAAACACAGAAATTGCATCCGAATTTAATACAAAAGGCACAATGCCGACATAAGTACAAGGGGACTGACTCTCTAACTTTCTATGTTTTGAACCTATCCTGTGAGTCCAGTTATAGATTCCGATGCCTCACTTCAGGTTTACTGTATCCCTTGGACCTTCTTATTGACGATGAAACACAGATATTAAATCCGAATTTAATACAACAAGCAAAACACCGACTTAAGTACAAGAGGACTGACACTCTAACTTTCTTTGATTTGAACCCCTATTGTGAGTCCAGTTATAGATACCGATGCTTCACTTCAGGTTTACTGTATCCCTTTAAAACTTCTTCTTGACGATGGAACATAGAAATTGCATCCGAATTTAATACAAAAGGCATTACTTCGACTTAAGTACAAGCGGACTGATTATCTAATTTTCTATGATTTGGACCTCTCCTGTAAGTCCAGTTTTAGATTCCGATGCTTCACTTCCGGTTTACTGTATCCCTTGGACCTTCTTATTGACGATGAAACACATAAATTGCATCTGAATTTAATATAAAAGGCACAATGCCGACTTAAGTACAAGAGGACTGACACTCTAACTCTCTATGATTTGACACTCTCCTGTGAGTCCAGTTTTAGATTCCGATGCTTCACTTCAGGTTTACTGTATCCCTTAGACCTTCTTATTGACGATGAAACACAGAAATTGCATCCAAATTTAATACAAAAGGCGCAATGCGGACTTAAGTACAACAGGAGTAACACTCTAACTCTCTATGATTTGAACCTCTCCTGTGAGTCCAATTTTAGATTCCGATGCTTCACTGCCGGTTTACTGTATCCCTAGGACCTTGTTATTGACGATGAAACACATAAATTGCATCCGAATTTAATACAAAAGGCAAAATGCCGACTTAAGTACAACAGGACTGACACTCTAAATCTCTATGATTTGAACCTCTCCTGTGAGTCCAGTTTTAGATTCCGATGCGTCACTTCAGGTTTACTGTATCCCCTGGACCTTCTTATTGACGATGAAACACAGAAATTGCATCCGAATTTAATACAAAAGGCACAATACCGACTTAAGTACAAGAGGACTGACTCTCTAACTTACTATGATTTGAACCTCTCCTGTGAGTCCAGTTTTACATTCGGATGCTTCACTTCAGGTTTACTGTATGCCTTGGACCTTCCTATTGACGATGAAACACAGAAATTGCATCCGAATTTAATACAAAAGGCACATTGCCGACTTAAGAACAAGCGAACTGACACTCAAAATTTCTATGATTTGAACCTCTCTTGTGAGTCCAGTTTTAGATTCCGATGCTTCACTTCAGGTTTTTCTGTATACCTTGGAACATCTTATTGACGATGGAACACAGAAATTGCATCCGAATTTAATACAAAAGGCACAATGCCGACTTAAGTACAAGAGGACTGACACTCTAACTTTCTATGATTTGAACCCCTCCTGTGAGTCCAGTTTTAGATTCCGATGCTTCACTTCAGGTTTACTGTATCCCTTGGACCGTCTTATTGACGATGAAACATATAAATTGCATCCGAATTTAATACAAAAGGCACAATGACGACTTAAGTACAAGAGGACTGACACTCTAACCCTTTATGATTTGAACCTCTCCTGTGAGACCAGTTTTAGATTCCGATGCCTCACTTCAGGTTTACTGTTTCCTTGGACCTTCTTATTGACGATGAAACACAGAAATTGCATCCGAATTTAATACAAAAGGCACAATACCGACTTAAGTACAAGAGGACTGACTCTCTAACTTACTATGATTTGAACCTCTCCTGTGAGTCCAGTTTTACATTCGGATGCTTCACTTCAGGTTTACTGTATGCCTTGGACCTTCCTATTGACGATGAAACACAGAAATTGCATCCGAATTTAATACAAAAGGCACATTGCCGACTTAAGAACAAGCGAACTGACACTCAAAATTTCTATGATTTGAACCTCTCTTGTGAGTCCAGTTTTAGATTCCGATGCTTCACTTCAGGTTTTTCTGTATACCTTGGAACATCTTATTGACGATGGAACACAGAAATTGCATCCGAATTTAATACAAAAGGCACAATGACGACTTAAGTACAAGAGGACTGACACTCTAACCCTTTATGATTTGAACCTCTCCTGTGAGACCAGTTTTAGATTCCGATGCTTCACTTCAGGTTTACTGTATCCCTTGGACCTTCTTATTCAAGATGAAACACAGAAATTGGATCCGAATTTAATACAAAGGCACAATGCCGACTTAAGTACAAGAGGACTGACACACTAACTTTTATTGTGATTTGAACCTCTCTTGTGAGTCCAGTTTTAAATTCCGATGCCTCACTTCAGGTTTACTGTTTCCTTGGACCTTGTTATTGACGATGAAACACATAAATTGCATCCGAATTTTACACAAAAGGCAAAATGCCGACTTAAGTACAAGAGGACTGACACTCTAACTCTCTATGATTTGAACAGCTCCTGTGAGTCCAGTTATAGATTCTGATGCTTCACTTCAGGTTTACTGTATCCCTTGGACCCTCTTAACGACGATGAAACACAGAAATTGGATCCGAATTTAATACAAAAGGCACAATGCCGACTTAAGAACAAGAGTAACGACACTCTATCTTTCTTTGATTTGAACCTCTCCTGTGAGTCCAGTTTTGGACTCCGATGCTTCACTTCAGGTTTACTGTATCCCTTGGACCTTTTTAACGACGATGAAACACAGAAATTGGATCCGAATTTAATATGAAAGGCACAATGCCGACTTAAGTACAAGAGTACCGACACTCTATCTTCTTTGATTTGAAACTCTCCTGTGAGTCCAGGTTTAGATTCCGATGCTTCACTTCAGGTTTACTGTATCCCTTGGACCTTCGTATTGACGATGAAACACAGAAATTGCATCCGAATTTAAAACAAAATTCACAATGCCGACTTAAGTACAAGAGGACTGACACTCTAACTTTCTATGATTTGAACCTCTCCTGTGAGTCCAGTTATAGATTCCGATGCTTCACTTCAGGTTTAGTGTATCCCTTTGACCATCTTATTGACGATGAAACACAGATATTAAATCCGAATTTAATACAAAAGGCAAAACACCGACTTAAGTACAAGAGGACTGACACTCAAACTTTCTTTGATTTGAACCACTCCTGTGAGTCCAGTTATAGATTCCGATGCTTCACTTCAGGTTTACTGCATCCCTTGGACCTGATTATTGACGATGAAACACAGAAATTGCTTCCGAATTTAATATAAAAGGCACAATACCGACTTAAGTACAAGAGTACCGACACTCTATCTTTCTTTGATTTGAACCTCTCCTGTGAGTCCAGTTTTAGATTCCGATGCTTCACTTCAGGTTTACTGTATCCCTTGGACCTTCGTATTGACGATGAAACACAGGAATTGCATCCGAATTTAAAACAAAAGGCACAATGCCGACTTAAGTACAAGAGGACTGACAGTCTATCTTTCTATGATTTGAACCTCTCCTGTGAGTCCAGTTTTAGATTCCGCTGCTTCACTTCAGGTTTACTGTATCCCTTGGACCGTCTTATTGACGATGAAACATATAAATTGCATCCGAATTTAATACAAAAGGCACAATGACGACTTAAGTACAAGAGGACTGACACTCTAACCCTTTATGATTTGAACCTCTCCTGTGAGTCCAGTTTTAGATTCCGATGCTTCACTTCCGGTTTACTGTATCCCTAGGACCTTGTTATTGACGATGAAACACATGAATTGCATCCGAATTTAATACAAAAGGCAAAATGCCGACTTAAGTACAAGAGGACTGACACTCTAACTCTCCTTATGATTTGAACCTCTCCTGTGAGTCCAGTTTTAGATTCCGATGCGTCACTTCAGGTTTACTGTATCCCCTGGACCTTCTTATTGACGATGAAACACAGAAATTGCATCCGAATTTAATACAAAAGGCACAATACCGACATAAGTACAAGAGGACTGACTCTCTAACTTACTATGATTTGAACCTCTCCTGTGAGTCCAGTTTTACATTCGGATGCTTCACTTCAGGTTTATTGTATGCCTTGGACCTTCTTATTGACGATGAAACACAGAAATTGCATCCGAATTTAATACAAAAGGCACATTGCCGACTTAAGAACAAGAGGACTGACACTCTAACTCTCTATGATTTGAACCTCTCCTGTGAGTCCAGTTTTGGACTCCGATGCTTCACTCCAGGTTTACTGTATCCCTTGGACATTCTTAACGACGATGAAACACGGAAATTGGATCCGAATTTAATACAAAAGGCACAATGCCGACTGAAGTACAAGAGTACCGACACTCTATCTTTCTTTGATTTGAACCTCTCCTGTGAGTCCAGTTTTAGATTCCGATGCTTCACTTCAGGTTTACTGTATCCCTTGGACTTTCGTATTGACGATGAAACACAGAAATTGCATCCGAGTTTAAAACAAAATGCACAATGCCGACTTAAGTACAAGAGGACTGACACTCTAACTTTCTATGATTTGAACTTCTCCTGCGAGTCCAGTTATAGATTCCGATGCTTCACTTCAGGTTTACTGTATCCCTTGGACCTTCCTATTGACGATGAAACACAGATATTAAATCCGAATTTAATACAAAAGGCAAAACACCGACTTAAGTACCAGAGGACTGACACTCTAACTTTCTTTGATTTGAACCTCTCCTGTGAGTCCAGTTATAGATTCCGATGCTTCACTTCAGGTTTACTGTATCCCTTGGACCTGATTATTGACGATGAAACACAGAAATTGCTTCCGAATTTAATATAAAAGGCACAATACCGACTTAAGTACAAGAGTACCGACACTCTATCTTTCTTTGATTTGAACCTCTCCTGTGAGTCCAGTTTCAGATTCCGATGCTTCATTTCAGGTTTACTGTATCCCTTGGACCTTCGTATTGACGATGAAACACAGGAATTGCATCCGAATTTAAAACAAAAGGCACAATGCCGACTTAAGTACAAGAGGACTGACACTCTATCTTTCTATGATTTGAACCTCTACTGTGAGTCCAGTTTTAGATTCCGATGCTTCACTTAAGGTTTACTGTATCTCTTGGACTTCCTTATTGACGATGAAACACAGAATTTGCATCCGAATTTAATACAAAAGGCACAATGCCGACTTAAGTACAAGGGGACTGACTCTCTAACTTTCTATTATTTGAACCTCTCCTGTGAGTCCAGTTATAGATTCCGATGCCTCACTTCAGGTTTACTGTACCCCTTGGACCTTCTTATTGACGATGAAACACAGATATTAAATCCGAACTTAATACAAAAGGCAAAACACCGACTTAAGTACAAGAGGACTGACACTCTAACTTTCTTTGATTTGAACCCCTATTGTGAGTCCAGTTATAGATTCCGATGCTTCACTTCAGGTTTACTGTATCCCTTGGAACTTCTTCTTGACGATGGAACACAGAAATTGCATCCGAATTTAATACAAAAGGCATTACTCCGACTTAAGTACAAGCGGACTGATTATCTAACTTTCTATGATTTGGACCTCTCCTGTAAGTCCAGTTTTAGATTCCGATGCTTCACTTCCGGTCTACTGTATCCCTTGGACCTTCTTATTGACGACGAAACACATAAATTGAATCTGAATTTAATATAAAAGGCACAATGCCGACTTAAGTACAAGAGGACTGACACTCTAACTCTCTATGATTTGAAACTCTCCTGTGAGTCCAGTTTTAGATTCCGATGCTTCACTTCAGGTTTACTGTATCCCTTAGACCTTCTTATTGACGATGAAACACAGAAATTGGATCCGAATTTAATACAAAAGGCACAATGCCGACTTAAGTACAAGAGGAATGACACTCTAACTTTTATTATGATTTGAACCTCTCCTGTGAGTACAGTTTTAGATTCCGATGCTTCACTTCAGGTTTACTGGTTCCTTGGACGTTCTTATTGACGATGAAACACAGAAATTGCATCCAAATTTAATACAAAAGGCGCAATGCGGACTTAAGTACAAGAGGAGTAACACTCTAACTCTCTATGATTTGAACTTCTCCTGTGAGTCCAATATCAGATTCCGATGCTTCACTGCCGGTTTACTGTATCCCAAGGACCTTGTTATTGACGATGAAACACATAAATTGCATCCGAATTTAATACAAAAGGCAAAATGCCGACTTAAGTAGAAGAGGACTGACACTCTAACTCTCTATGATTTGAACCTCTCCTGTGAGTCCAGTTTTAGATTCCGATGCGTCACTTCAGGTTTACTGTATCCCCTGGACCTTCTTATTGACGATGAAACACAGAAATTGCATCCGAATTTAATACAAATGGCACAATACCGACTTAAGTACAAGAGGACTGACTCTCTAACTTACTATGATTTGAACCTCTCCTGTGAGTCCAGTTTTACATTCGGATGCTTCACTTCAGGTTTACTGTATGCCTTGGACCTTCCTATTGACGATGAAACACAGAAATTGCATCCGAATTTAATACAAAAGGCACATTGCCGACTTAAGAACAAGCGGACTGACACTCAAACTTTCTATGAGTTGAACCTCTCTTGTGAGTCCAGTTTTAGATTCCGATGCTTCACTTCAGGTTTTTCTGTATACCTTGGAACATCTTATTGACGATGGAACACAGAAATTGCATCCGAATTTAATACAAAAGGCACAATGCCGACTTAAGTACAAGAGGACTGACACTCTAACTTTCTATGATTTGAACCTCTCCTGTGAGTCCAGTTTTAGATTCCGATGCTTCACTTCAGGTTTACTGTATCCCTTGGACCGTCTTATTGACGATGAAACATATAAATTGCATCCGAATTTAATACAAAAGGCACAATGACGACTTAAGTACAAGAGGACTGACACTCTAACCCTTTATGATTTGAACCTCTCCTGTGAGACCAGTTTTAGATTCCGATGCTTCACTTCAGGATTACTGTATCCCTTGGACCTTCTTATTGACGATGAAACACAGAAATTGGATCCGAATTTAATACAAAAGGCACAATGCCGACTTAAGTACAAGAGGACTGACACACTAACTTTTATTGTGATTTGAACCTCTCTTGTGAGTCCAGTTTTAAATTCCGATGCCTCACTTCAGGTTTACTGTTTCCTTGGACCTTGTTATTGACGATGAAACACATAAATTGCATCCGAATTTTACACAAAAGGCAAAATGCCGACTTAAGTACAAGAGGACTGACACTCTAACTCTCTATGATTTGAACAGCTCCTGTGAGTCCAGTTATAGATTCCGATGCTTCACTTCAGGTTTACTGTATCCCTTGGACCTTCTTAACGACGATGAAACACAGAAATTGGATCCGAATTTAATACAAAAGGCACAATGCCGACTTAAGTACAAGAGTAACGACACTCTATCTTTCTTTGATTTGAACCTCTCCTGTGAGTCCAGTTTTAAATTCCGATGCTTCACTTCAGGTTTACTGTTTCCTTGGACGTTCTTATTGACAATGAAACACAGAAATTGCATCCAAATTTAATACAAAAGGCGCAATGCGGACTTAAGTACAAGAGGAGTAACACTCTAACTCTCTATGATTTGACCCTCTCCTGTGAGTCCAGTTTTAGATTCCGATGCTTCACTTCCGGTTTACTGTATCCCTAGGACCTTGTTATTGACGATAAAACACATAAATTGCATCCGAAATTAATACAAAAGGCAAAATGCCGACTTAAGTACAAGAGGAATGACACTCTAACTCTCTATGATTTGAACCTCTCCTGTGAGTCCAGTTTTACATTCGGATGCTTCACTTCAGGTTTACTGTATGCCTTGGACCTTCCTATTGACGATGAAACACAGAAATTGCATCCGAATTTAATACAAAAGACACATTGCCGACTTAAGAACAAGCGGACTGACACTCAAACTTTCTATGATTTGAACCTCTCTTGTGAGTCCAGGTTTAGATTCCGATGCTTCACTTCAGGTTTTTCTGTATACCTTGGAACATCTTATTGACGATGGAACACAGAAATTGCATCCGAATTTAATACAAAAGGCACAATGCCGACTTAAGTACAAGAGGACTGACACTCTAACTTTCTATGATTTGAACCTCTCCTGTGAGTCCAGTTTTAGATTCCGATGCTTCACTTCAGGTTTACTGTATCCCTTGGACCGTCTTATTGACGATGAAACATATAAATTGCATCCGAATTTAATACAAAAGGCACAATGACGACTTAAGTACAAGAGGACTGACACTCTAACCCTTTATGATTTGAACCTCTCCTGTGAGACCAGTTTTAGATTCCGATGCTTCACTTCAGGTTTACTGTATCCCTTGGACCTTCTTATTCAAGATGAAACACAGAAATTGGATCCGAATTTAATACAAAAGGCACAATGCCGACTTAAGTACAAGAGGACTGACACACTAACTTTTATTGTGATTTGAACCTCTCTAGTGAGTCCAGTTTTAAATTCCGATGCCTCACTTCAGGTTTACTGTTTCCTTGGACCTTGTTATTGACTAAGAAACACATAAATTGCATCCGAATTTTACACAAAAGGCAAAATGCCGACTTAAGTAAAAGAGTACTGACGCTCTAACTCTCTATGATTTGAACAGCTCCTGTGAGTCCAGTTATAGATTCCGATGCTTCAGTTCAGGTTTACTGTATCCCTTGGACCTTCTTAACGACGATGAAACACAGAAATTGGATCCGAATTTAATACAAAAGGCACAATGCCGACTTAAGTACAAGAGTAACGACACTCTATCTTTCTTTGATTTGAACCTCTCCTGTGAGTCCAGTTTTAGATTCCGATGCTTCACTTCAGGTTTACTGTATCCCTTGGACCTTCTTAACGACGATGAAACACAGAAACTGGATCCGAATTTAATACAAAAGGCACAATGCCGACTTAAGTACAAGAGTATCGACACTCTATCTTTCTTTGATTTGAACCTCTCCTGTGAGTCCAGTTTTAGATTCCGATGCTTCACTTCAAGTTTACTGTATCCCTTGGACCTTAGTATTGACGATGAAACACAGAAATTGCATCCGAATTTAAAACAAAATGCACAATGCCGACTTAAGTACAAGAGGACTGACACTCTAACTTTCTATGATTTGAACCTCTACTGTGAGTCCAGTTTTAGATTCCAATGCTTCACTTCAGGTTTACTGTATCCCTTGGACCTGATTATTGACGATGAAACACAGAAATTGCATCCGAATTTTAAAGAAAAGGCACAATACCGATTTAAGTACAAGGGTACCGACACTCTAACTTTCTTTGATTTGAACCTCTCCTGTGAGTCCAGTTTTAGATTCCGATGCGTCACTTCAGGTTTACTGTATCCCCTGGACCTTCTTATTGACGATGAAACACAGAAATTGCATCCGAATTTAATACAAAAGGCACAATACCGACTTAAGTACAAGAGGACTGACTCTCTAACTTACTATGATTTGAACCTCTCCTGTGAGTCCAGTTTTACATTCGGATGCTTCACTTCAGGTTTACTGTATGCCTTGGACCTTCTTATTGACGATGAAACACAGAAATTGCATCCGAATTTAATACAAAAGGCACATTACCGACTTAAGAACAAGCGGACTGACACTCAAACTTTCTATGATTTGAACCTCTCTTGTGAGTCCAGTTTTAGATTCCGATGCTTCACTTCACGTTTTTATGTATACCTTGGAACATCTTATTGACGATGGAACACAGAAATTGCATCCGAATTTAATACAAAAGGCACAATGCCGACTTAAGTACAAGAAGACTGACACTCTAACTTTCTTTGATTTGAACCTCTCCTGTGAGTCCAGTTTTAGATTCCGATGCTTCACTTCAGGTTTACTGTATCCCTTGGACCGTCTTATTGACGATGAAACATATAAATTGCATCCGAATTTAATACAAAAGGCACAATGACGACTTAAGTACAAGAGGACTGACACTCTAACCCTTTATGATTTGAACCTCTCCTGTGAGTCCAGTTTTAGATTCCGATGCTTCACTTCAGGTTTACTGTATCCCTTGGACCTTCTTATTCACGATGAAACACAGAAATTGGATCCGAATGTAATACAAAAGGCACAATGCCGACTTAAGTACAAGAGGACTGACACTCTAACTTTTATTGTGATTTGAACCTCTCTTGTGAGTCCAGTTTTAAATTCCGATGCCTCACTTCAGGTTTACTGTTTCCTTGGACGTTCTTATAGACGATAAAACACTGAAATTGCATCCAAATTTAATACAAAAGGCACAATGCGGACTTTAGTACAAGAGGACTGACACTGTAACTCTCTATGATTTGAACCTCTCCTGTGAGTCCAGTTTAGGACTCCGCTGCTTCACTTCAGGTTTACTGTATCCCTTGGACCTTCTTAACGACGATGAAACACAGAAATTGGATCCGAATTTAATACAAAAGGCACAATGCCGACTTAAGTACAAGAGTACCGACACTCTATCTTTCTTTGATTTGAACCTCTCCTGTGAGTCCAGATTTAGATTCCGATGCTTCACTTCAGGTTTACTGTATCCCTTGGACCTTCGTATTGACGATAAAACACAGAAATTGCATCCGAATTTAAAACAAAATGCACAATGCCGACTTAAGTACAAGAGGACTGACACTCTAACTTTCTATGATTTGAACCTCTCCTGTGAGTCCAGTTATAGATTCCGATGCTTCACTTCAGGTTTACTGTATCCCTTGGACCTTCTAATTGACGATGAAACACAGATATTAAATCCGAATTTAATACAAAAGGCAAAACACCGACTTAAGTACAAGAGGACTGACACTCTAACTTTCTTTGATTTGAACCTCTCCTGTGAGTCCAGTTATAGATTCCGATGCTTCACTTCAGGTTTACTGTATCCCTTGGACCTGATTATTGACGATGAAACACAGAAATTGCTTCCGAATTTAATACAAAAGGCACAATACCGACTTAAGTACAAGGGGACTGACTATCTAACTTTCTATGATTTGAACCTCTCCTGTTAGTCCAGTTATAGATTCAGATGCCTCACTTCAGGTTTACTGTATCCCTTGGACCTTCTTATTGACGATGAAACACAGATATTAAATCCGAATTTAATACAAAAGGCAAAACACCGACTTAAGTACAAGAGGACTGACACTCTAAATTTCTTTGATTTGAACCCCTCCTGTGAGTCCAGTTATAGATTCCGATGCTTCACTTCAGGTTTACTGTATCCCTTGGCACTTCTTCTTGGCGATGGAACACAGAAATTGCATCCGAATTTAATACAAAAGGCATTACTCCGACTTAAGTAGAAGCGGACTGATTATCTAACTTTCTATGATTTGGACCTCTCCTGTAAGTCCAGTTTTAGATTCCGATGCTTCACTTCAGGTTTACTGTATCCCTTGGACCTTCTTATTGGCGATGAAACACATAAATTGCATCTGAATTTAATATAAAAGGCACAATGCCGACTTAAGTACAAGAGTACAGACACTCTAACTCTCTATGATTTGAAACTCTCCTGTGAGTCCAGTTTTAGATTCCGGTGCTTCACTTCAGGTTTACTGTATCCCTTAGACCTTCATATTGACGATGAAACACAGAAATTGGATCCGAATTTAATACAAAAGGCACAATGCCGACTTAAGTACAAGAGGACTGACACTCTAACTCTCTATGATCTGAACCTCTCCTGTGAGTCCAGTTTTAGATTCCGATGCGTCACTTCAGGTTTACTGTATCCCCTGGACCTTCTTATTGACGATGAAACACAGAAATTGCATCCGAATTTAATACAAAAGGCACAATGCCGACTTAAGTACAAGAGGACTGACACTCTAACTCTCTATGATTTGAACCTCTCCTGTGAGTCCAGTTTTAGATTCCGATGCTTCACTTCAGGTTTACTGTATCCCTTGGACCGTCTTATTGACGATGAAACATATAAATTGCATCCGAATTTAATACAAAAGGCACAATGACGACTTAAGTACAAGAGGACTGACACTCTAACCCTTTATGATTTGAACCTCTCCTGTGAGTCCAGTTTTAGATTCCGATGCTTCACTTCAGGTTTACTGTATCCCTTGGACCTTCTTATTCACGATGAAACACAGAAATTGGATCCGAATTTAATACAAAAGGCACAATGCCGACTTAAGTACAAGAGGACTGACACTCTAACTTTTATTGTGATTTGAACCTCTCTTGTGAGTGCAGTTTTAAATTCCGATGCCTCATTTCAGGTTTACTGTTTCCTTGGACGTTCTTATTGACGATAAAACACTGAAATTGCATCCAAATTTAATACAAAAGGCACAATGCGGGCTTAAGTACAAGAGGACTGACACTCTAACTCTCTATGATTTGAACCTCTCCTGTGAGTCCAGTTTTGGACTCCGATGCTTCACTTCAGGTTTACTGTATCCCTTGGGCATTCTTATTGAAGATGAAACATAGAAATTGCATCCGAATTTAATACAAAAGGCACAATTCCAACTTAAGTACAAGAGGACTGACTCTCTAACTTTGTATGATTTGAACCTCTCCAGTGAGTCCAGTTTTGGATTCCGATGCTTCACTTTAGGTTTACTGTATCCCTTGGACCTTGTTATTGACGATGAAACACATAAATTGCATCCGAATTTTATACAAAAGGCACAATGCCGACTTAAGTACAAGAGGAATGACACTCTAACTTTCTACGATTTGAACCTCTCCTGTGAGTGCAGTTTTAGATTTCGATGCTTGACTTCAGATTTACTGTAACACTTGGACCTTCTTATTGACGATGAAACACAGAAATTGCATCCGAATTTAATACAAAAGGCACAATGCCGACTTAAGTACAAGAGGACTGACACTCTAACCCTCTATGATTGGAACCTCTCCTGTGAGTCCAGTTTTAGATTCCGATGCTTCACTTAAGGTTTACTGGATCCCTTGAACCTTCTTATTGACGATGAAACACAGAAATTGCATCCGAATTTAATACAAAAGGCACAATGCCGACTTAAGTACAAGAGGACTGACAGTCTAACTCTCTATGATTGGAACCTCTCCAGTGAGTCCAGTTTTAGATTCCGATGCTTCACTTAATATTTAATGTATCCCTTGGAACTTCTTATTAACGATGAAACACAGAAATTGCATCTGAATTTAATACAAAAGGCACAATGCCGACTTAAGTACAAGAGGACTGACACTCTAACTTTCTATAATTTGAACCTCTCCTGCGAGTCCAGTTTTAGATTCCGATGCTTCACTTCAGGTTTACTGTATCCCTTGGAGCTTCTTATAGACGATGAAAGACAAAATTGCATCCGAATTTAATACAAAAGGCAAAATGCCGACATAAGTACAAGAGGACTGACACTCTTACTCTCTATGATTTGAACCTCTCCTGTGAGTCCAGTTTTAGATTCCGATGGTTCACTTCAGGTTTACTGTATCCCTTGGACCTTCTTATTGACGATGAAACACAGAAATTGCATCCGAATTTAATACAAATGGCGCGATGCCGACTTAAGTACAAGAGGACTGACACTCTAACTCTCTATGATTTGAACCTCTCCTGTGAGTCCAGTTTTATATTCCGATGCTTCACTTTAGGTTCAGTGTATCCTTTGGACCTACTTATTGACGATGAAACACAGAAATTGCATCCGAATTTAATACAAAAGGCACAATGCCGACTTAAGTACAAGATGACTGACACTCTAACTTTTGATGATTTGAACCTGTCCTGTGTGTCCAGTTTTAGATTCCGATGCTTCACTTCAGGTTTACTGTATCCCTTGGACCTTCTTATTGACGATAAAACACAGAAATTGCATTCGAATTTAATACAAAAGGCACAATGCCGACTTAAGTACAAGAGGACTGACACCCTAACTTTCGATGAATTGAACGTCTCCTGTGAGAATAGTTTTAGATTCCGATGCTTCTCTTCAGGTTCACTGTATCCCATGGACCTTCTTATTGACGATGAAACACAGATATGGCATCCGAATTTAATACAAAAGGCACAATGGCGACTGAAGTACAAGAGGACTGACACTCTAACCCGCTATGATTTGAACCTCTCAGGTGAATCCAGTTTTAGATTCCGATGCTTCACTCCAGGTTTACTGTATCCCTTGGACCTTCTTATTGACGATAAAACACAGAAATTGCATTCGAATTTAATACAAAAGGCACAATGCCGACTTAAGTACAAGAGGACTGACACCCTAACTCTCGATGAATTGAATGTCTCCTGTGAGAATAGTTTTAGATTCCGATGCTTCACTTCAGGTTCACTGTATCCCATGGACCTTCTTATTGACGATGAAACACAGATATTGCATCCGAATTTAATACAAAAGGCACAATTCCGACTTAAGTAAAAGAGGACTGACACTCCAATTTTCTCTGATTTGAACCTCTCCTGTGAGTCCAGTTTTAGTTTCTGATGCTTCACTTAAGGTTCACTGTATCCCTTGGACCTTCTTATTGACGATGAAACACAGAAATTGCATCCGAATTTTATGCAAAATGCAGACTGACAACTTAAGTACAAGAGGAGTGACACTCTTACCCTCTATGATTTGAACCTCTCCTGTGAGTCCAGTTTAAGATTCCGATGCTTCACTTTAGGTTTACTGTATCCCTTGGACCTTCTTATTGACGATGAAACACAGAAATTGCATCCGAATTTAATACAAATTGCGCGATGCCGACTTAAGTACAAGAGGACTGACACTCTAACTCTCTATGATTTGAACCCCTCCTGTGAGTCCAGTTTTATATTCCGATGCTTCACTTCAGGTTCAGTGTATCCTTTGGACCTACTTATTGACGATGAAACACAGAAATTGCATCCGAATTTAATACAAAAGGCACAATGCCGACTTAAGTATAAGATGACCGACACTCTAACTTTCTATGATTTGAACCTCTCCTGTGAGTCCAGTGTTAGATTCCGATGCTTCACTTCAGGTTTACTGTAACCATTGGACCTTCGTATTGATGGTGAAACACAGAAGTAGCATCCGAATTTAATGCAAAAGGCACAATGCCGACTTAAGTACAAGAGGAGTGACACTCTAACTCTCTATGAGTGGAATTACTCCTGTGGGTCCAGTTTTAGATTCCGATGCTTCACTTAAGGTTTACAGTATCCCTTAGACCTTCTTATTGACGATGAAACACAGAAATTGCATCCGAATTTAATACAAAAGGCACAATGCCGACTTAGGTGCAAGAGTACTGACACTCTAACTCTCTATGATTGGAACCTCTCCTGTGAGTCCAGTTTTAGATTCCGATGCTTCACTTAAGGTTTACTGTATCCCTTGGATCTTCTTATTGACGATGAAACACAGAAATTGCATCCGAATTTAATACAAAAGTCACAATGCCGACTTAAGTACAAGGGGACTAACACTCAAACTTTCTATGATTTGAACCTCTCCTGCGAGTCCGATTTTAGATTCCGATGCTTCACTTCAGGTTTACTATATCCCTTGAACCTTCTTATTGACGATGAAACACAGAAATCACATGCGAATTTAATACAAAAGGCATAATGCCGACTTAAGTACAAGAGGACTGACACTCTAACTCTCTATGATTTGAACCTCTCCTGTGAGTCCAGTTTTAGATTCCGATGCTTCACTTCAGGTATACTGTATCCCTTGGACCTTCGTTTTGACGATAAAACACAGAAATTGCATCCGAATTTAATACAAACAGCACAATGCTGACTGAAGTACAAGAGGAATGACACTCTAACCCTCTATGATTTGAACCTCTCCTGTGAATCCAGTTTTAGATTCCAATGCTTCACTTCAAGTTTACCGTATCCCTTGGACCTTCTTATTGACGATGAAACACAGAAATTGCATCCGAATTTAATACAAACAGCACAATGCTGACTGAAGTACGAGAGGAATGACACTCTAACCCTCTATGATTTGAACCTCTCCTGTGAATCCAGTTTTAGATTCCAATGCTTCACTTCAGGTTTACCGTATCCCTTGGACCTTCTTATTGACGATGAAACACAGAAATTGCATCCGAATTTAATACAAAATGCACAATGCCGACTTAAGTACAAGAGGACTGACACTCTAACTTTCTATGATTTGAACCTCTCCTGTGAGTCCAGTGTTAGATTCAGATGCTTCACTTCAGGTTTACTGTAACCATTGGACCTTCGTATTGATGGTGAATCACAGAAGTAGCATCCGAATTTAATACAAAAGGCACAATGCCGACTTAAGTACAAGAGGAGTGACACTCTAACTTTCTACAATTTGAACCTCTCCTGTGAGTGCAGTTTTAGATTTCGATGCTTGACTTCAGGTTTACTGTAACACTTGGACCTTCTTATTGACGATGAAACACAGAAATTGCATTTGAATTTGATACAAAAGGCACAATGCCGACTTAAGTACAAGAGGATGACACTCTAACTCTCTATGATTGGATCCTCTCCTGTGAGTCCAGATTTTGATTCCGATGCTTCACTTAAGGTTTACTGTATCCCTTGAACCTTCTTACTGACGATGAAACACAGAAATTGCATCCGAATTTAAAACAAAAGGCACAATGGCGACTTAAGTACAAGAGGACTGACACTCTAACTTTCTATTATTTGAACCTATCCTGCGAGTCCAGTTTTAGATTCCGATGCTTCACTACAGGTTCACTGTATCCCTTGGACCTTCTTATTGACGATGAAACACAGAAATTGCATCTGAATATAATACAAAAGGCACAATGCCGACTGAAGTACAGGAGGACTGACACTCTAACTCTCTATGATTTGAACCTCTCCTGTGAGTCCAGTTTTAGATTCCGATGCTTCACTTCAGGTATACTGTATCCCTTGGAACTTCTTATTCACGATGAAACACAGAAATGGCATCCTAATTTAATACAAAAGGCACACTGCCGACTTAAGTACAAGAGGACTGACACTCTAACTCTCTATGATTTGAACCCCTCCTGTGAGTCCAGTTTTATATTCCGATGCTTCACTTCAGGTTCAGTGTATCCTTTGGACCTACTTATTGACGATGAAACACAGAAATTGCATCCGAATTTAATACAAAAGGCACAATGCCGACTTAAGTACAAGATGACTGACACTCTAACTTTTGATGATTTGAACCTGTCCTGTGTGTCCAGTTTTAGATTCCGATGCTTCACTTCAGGTTTACTGTATCCCTTGGACCTTCTTATTGACGATAAAACACAGAAATTGCATTCGAATTTAATACAAAAGGCACAATGCCGACTTAAGTACAAGAGGACTGACAATCTAACTTTCGATGAATTGAACGTCTCCTGTGAGAATACTTTTAGATTCCGATGCTTCACTTCAGGTTTACTGTATCGCATGGACCTTCTTGTTGACGATGAAACACAGATATTGCATCCGAATTTAATACAAAAGGCACAATGCCGACTTAAGTACAAGAGGTCTGACACTCTAACTTTCTATGATTTGAACCTCTCCTGTGAGTCCAGTTTTTGATTCCGATGCTTCACTTCAGGTTTACTGTATCTCTTGGACCTTCTTATTGACGATGAAACACAGAAATTGCATCCGAATTTAATACAAAATGCACAATGCCGACTTAAGTACAAGAGGACTGACACTCTAACTTTCTATGATTTGAACCTCTCCTGTGAGTCCAGTGTTAGATTCCGATGCTTCACTTCAGGTTTACTGTAACCATTGGACCTTCGTATTGATGGTGAAACACAGAAGTAGCATCCGAATTTAATACAAAAGGCACAATGCCAACTTAAGTACAAGAGGACTGACTCTCTAACTTTGTATGATTTGAACCTCTCCTGTGAGTCCAGTTTTGGATTCCGATGCTTCACTTCAGGTTTACTGTATCCCTTGGACCTTGTTATTGACGATGAAACACATAAATTGCATCCGAATTTTATACAAAAGGCACAATGCCGACTTAAGTACAAAAGGACTGACACTCTAACTTTCTACGATTTGAACCTCTCCTGTGAGTGCAGTTTTAGATTTCGATGCTTGACTTCAGATTTACTGTAACACTTGGACCTTCTTATTGACGATGAAACACAGAAATTGCATCCGAATTTAATACAAAAGGCACAATGCCGACTTAAGTACAAGAGGACTGACACTCTAACTCTCTATGATTGGAACCTCTCCTGTGAGTCCAGTTTTAGATTCCGATGCTTCACTTAAGGTTTACTGGATCCCTTGAACCTTCTTATTGACGATGAAACACAGAAATTGCATCCGAATTTAATACAAAAGGCACAATGCCGACTTAAGTACAAGAGGACTGACAGTCTAACTCTCTATGATTGGAACCTCTCCAGTGAGTCCAGTTTTAGATTCCGATGCTTCACTTAATATTTAATGTATCCCTTGGAACTTCTTATTAACGATGAAACACAGAAATTGCATCTGAATTTAATACAAAAGGCACAATGCCGACTTAAGTACAAGAGGACTGACACTCTAACTTTCTATGATTTGAACCTCTCCTGCGAGTCCAGTTTTAGATTCCGATGCTTCACTTCTGGTTTACTGTATCCCTTGGAGCTTCTTATAGACGATGAAAGACAAAATTGCATCCGAATTTAATACAAAATGCACAATGCCGACTTAAGTACAGGAGGACTGACACTCTAACTCTCTATGATTTAAACCTCTCCTGTGAGTCCAGTTTTAGATTCCTATGCCTCACATCAGGTTTACTGTATCCCTTGGAGCTTCGTTTTGACGATGAAACACAGAAATTGCATCCGAATTTAATACAAATGCAAAATGCCGACATAAGTACAAGAGGACTGACACTCTTACTCTCTATGATTTGAACCTCTCCTGTGAGTCCAGTTTTAGATTCCGATGGTTCACTTCAGGTTTACTGTATCCCTTGGACCTTCTTATTGACGATGAAACACAGAAATTGCATCCGAATTTAATACAAATGGCGCGATGCCGACTTAAGTACAAGAGGACTGACACTCTAACTCTCTATGATTTGAACCTCTCCTGTGAGTCCAGTTTTATATTCCGATGCTTCACTTTAGGTTCAGTGTATCCTTTGGACCTACTTATTGACGATGAAACACAGAAATTGCATCCGAATTTATTACAAAAGGCACAATGCCGACTTAAGTACAAGATGACTGACACTCTAACTTTTGATGATTTGAACCTGTCCTGTGTGTCCAGTTTTAGATTCCGATGCTTCACTTCAGGTTTACTGTATCCCTTGGACCTTCTTATTGACGATAAAACACAGAAATTGCATTCGAATTTAATACAAAAGGCACAATGCCGACTTAAGTACAAGAGGACTGACACCCTAACTTTCGATGAATTGAACGTCTCCTGTGAGAATAGTTTAGATTCCGATGCTTCTCTTCAGGTTCACTGTATCCCATGGACCTTCTTATTGACGATGAAACACAGATATGGCATCCGAATTTAATACAAAAGGCACAATGGCGACTGAAGTACAAGAGGACTGACACTCTAACCCTCTATGATTTGAACCTCTCAGGTGAATCCAGTTTTAGATTCCGATGCTTCACTCCAGGTTTACTGTATCCCTTGGACCTTCTTATTGACGATAAAACACAGAAATTGCATTCGAATTTAATACAAAAGGCACAATGCCGACTTAAGTACAAGAGGACTGACACCCTAACTCTCGATGAATTGAATGTCTCCTGTGAGAATAGTTTTAGATTCCGATGCTTCACTTCAGGTTCACTGTATCCCATGGACCTTCTTATTGACGATGAAACACAGATATTGCATCCGAATTTAATACAAAAGGCACAATTCCGACTTAAGTAAAAGAGGACTGACACTCCAATTTTCTCTGATTTGAACCTCTCCTGTGAGTCCAGTTTCAGTTTCTGATGCTTCACTTAAGGTTCACTGTATCCCTTGGACCTTCTTATTGACGATGAAACACAGAAATTGCATCCGAATTTTATGCAAAATGCAGAATGACAACTTAAGTACAAGAGGAGTGACACTCTTACCCTCTATGATTTGAACCTCTCCTGTGAGTCCAGTTTTAGATTCCGATGCTTCACTTTAGGTTTACTGTATCCCTTGGACCTTCTTATTGACGATGAAACACAGAAATTGCATCCGAATTTAATACAAATTGCGCGATGCCGACTTAAGTACAAGAGGACTGACTTTCTAACTCTCTATGATTTGAACCCCTCCTGTGAGTCCAGTTTTATATTCCGATGCTTCACTTCAGGTTCAGTGTATCCTTTGGACCTACTTATTGACGATGAAACACAGAAATTGCATCCGAATTTAATACAAAAGGCACAATGCCGACTTAAGTACAAGAGGACTGACAATCTAACTTTCGATGAATTGAACGTCTCCTGTGAGAATAGTTTTAGATTCCGATGCTTCACTTCAGGTTCACTGTATCGCATGGACCTTCTTGTTGACGATGAAACACAGATATTGCATCCGAATTTAATACAAAAGGCACAATGCCGACTTAAGTACAAGAGGTCTGACACTCTAACTTTCTATGATTTGAACCTCTCCTGTGAGTCCAGTTTTTGATTCCGATGCTTCACTTCAGGTTTACTGTATCTCTTGGACCTTCTTATTGACGATGAAACAAGGAAATTGCATCCGAATTTAATACAAAATGCACAATGCCGACTTAAGTACAAGAGGACTGACACTCTAACTTTCTATGATTTGAACCTCTCCTGTGAGTCCAGTGTTAGATTCCGATGCTTCACTTCAGGTTTACTGTAACCATTGGACCTTCGTATTGATGGTGAAACACAGAAGTAGCATCCGAATTTAATGCAAAAGGCACAATGCCGACTTAAGTACAAGAGGAGTGACACTCTAACTCTCTATGAGTGGAACCACTCCTGTGGGTCCAGTTTTAGATTCCGATGCTTCACTTAAGGTTTACAGTATCCCTTAGACCTTCTTATTGACGATGAAACACAGAAATTGCATCCGAATTTAATACAAAAGGCACAATGCCGACTTAGGTGCAAGAGTACTGACACTCTAACTCTCTATGATTGGAACCTCTCCTGTGAGTCCAGTTTTAGATTCCGATGCTTCACTTAAGGTTTACTGTATCCCTTGGATCTTCTTATTGACGATGAAACACAGAAATTGCATCCGAATTTAATACAAAAGTCACAATGCCGACTTAAGTACAAGGGGACTAACACTCTAACTTTCTATGATTTGAACCTCTCCTGCGAGTCCGATTTTAGATTCCGATGCTTCACTTCAGGTTTACTATATCCCTTGAACCTTCTTATTGACGATGAAACACAGAAATCACATGCGAATTTAATACAAAGGGCATAATGCCGACTTAAGTACAAGAGGACTGACACTCTAACTCTCTATGATTTGAACCTCTCCTGTGAGTCCAGTTTTAGATTCCGATGCTTCACTTCAGGTATACTGTATCCCTTGGACCTTCGTTTTGACGATAAAACACAGAAATTGCATCCGAATTTAATACAAACAGCACAATGCTGACTGAAGTACAAGAGGAATGACACTCTAACCCTCTATGATTTGAACCTCTCCTGTGAATCCAGTTTTAGATTCCAATGCTTCACTTCAAGTTTACCGTATCCCTTGGACCTTCTTATTGACGATGAAACACAGAAATTGCATCCGAATTTAATACAAACAGCACAATGCTGACTGAAGTACAAGAGGAATGACACTCTAACCCTCTATGATTTGAACCTCTCCTGTGAATCCAGTTTTAGATTCCAATGCTTCACTTCAGGTTTACCGTATCCCTTGGACCTTCTTATTGACGATGAAACACAGAAATTGCATCCGAATTTAATACAAAATGCACAATGCCGACTTAAGTACAAGAGGACTGACACTCTAACTTTCTATGATTTGAACCTCTCCTGTGAGTCCAGTGTTAGATTCAGATGCTTCACTTCAGGTTTACTGTAACCATTGGACCTTCGTATTGATGGTGAATCACAGAAGTAGCATCCGAATTTAATACAAAAGGCACAATGCCGACTTAAGTACAAGAGGAGTGACACTCTAACTTTCTACAATTTGAACCTCTCCTGTGAGTGCAGTTTTAGATTTCGATGCTTGACTTCAGGTTTACTGTAACACTTGGACCTTCTTATTGACGATGAAACACAGAAATTGCATTTGAATTTGATACAAAAGGCACAATGCCGACTTAAGTACAAGAGGATGACACTCTAACTCTCTATGATTGGATCCTCTCCTGTGAGTCCAGATTTTGATTCCGATGCTTCACTTAAGGTTTACTGTATCCCTTGAACCTTCTTATTGACGATGAAACACAGAAATTGCATCCGAATTTAAAACAAAAGGCACAATGGCGACTTAAGTACAAGAGGACTGACAGTCTAACTCTCTATGATTGGAACCTCTCCTGTGAGTCCAGTTTTAGATTCCGATGCTAGACACAATATTTACTGTATCCCTTGGAACATCTTATTGACGATGAAACACAGAAATTGCATCTGAATTTAATACAAAAGGCACAATGCCGACTTAAGTACAAGAGGACTGACACTCTAACTTTCTATTATTTGAACCTATCCTGCGAGTCCAGTTTTAGATTCCGATGCTTCACTTCAGGTTCACTGTATCCCTTGGACCTTCTTATTGACGATGAAACACAGAAATTGCATCTGAATATAATACAAAAGGCACAATGCCGACTGAAGTACAGGAGGACTGACACTCTAACTCTCTATGATTTGAACCTCTCCTGTGAGTCCAGTTTTAGATACCGATGCTTCACTTCAGGTATACTGTATCCCTTGGAACTTCTTATTCACGATGAAACACAGAAATGGCTTCCTAATTTAGTACAAAAGGCACACTGCCGACTTAAGTACAAGAGGACTGACACTCTAACTCTCTATGAGTGGAACCACTCCTGTGGGTCCAGTTTTAGATTCCGATGCTTCACTTAAGGTTTACAGTATCCCTTAGACCTTCTTATTGACGATGAAACACAGAAATTGCATCCGAATTTAATACAAAAGGCACAATGCCGACTTAGGTACAAGAGTACTGACACTCTAACTCCCTATGATTGGAACCTCTCCTGTGAGTCCAGTTTTAGATTCCGATGCTTCACTTAAGGTTTACTGCATCCCTTGGATCTTCTTATTGACGATGAAACACAGAAATTGCATCCGAATTTAATACAAAGGTCACAATGCCGACTTAAGTACAAGAGGACTAACACTCTAACTTTCTATGATTTGAACCTCTCCTGCGAGTCCGATTTTAGATTCCGATGCTTCACTTTAGGTTTACTATATCCCTTGAACCTTCTTATTGACGATGAAACACAGAAATCACATGCGAATTTAATACAAAGGGCATAATGCCGACTTAAGTACAAGAGGACTGACACTCTAACTCTCTATGATTTGAACCTCTCCTGTGAGTCCAGTTTTAGATTCCGATGCTTCACTTCAGGTATACTGTATCCCTTGGACCTTCGTTTTGACGATAAAACGCAGAAATTGCATCCGAATTTAATACAAACAGCACAATGCTGACTGAAGTACAAGAGGAATGACACTCTAACCCTCTATGATTTGAACCTCTCCTGTGAATCCAGTTTTAGATTCCAATGCTTCACTTCAAGTTTACCGTATCCCTTGGACCTTCTTATTGACGATGAAACACAGAAATTGCATCCGAATTTAATACAAACAGCACAATGCTGACTGAAGTACAAGAGGAATGACACTCTAACCCTCTATGATTTGAACCTCTCCTGTGAATCCAGTTTTAGATTCCAATGCTTCACTTCAGGTTTACCGTATCCCTTGGACCTTCTTATTGACGATGAAACACAGAAGTTGCATCCGAATTTAATACAAAAGGCACAATGCCGACTTAGGTACAAGATGACTGACACTCTAATTTTCAATGATTTGAACCTCTCCTGTTTGTCCAGCTTTAGATTCCGATGCTTCACTTTAGGTTTACTGTAGCCCTTGGACGTTCGTATTGATGGTGAAACACAGAAGTAGCATCCGAATTTAATACAAAAGGCACAATGCCGACTTAAGTACAAGAGGACTGACACTCTAACTCTCTATGATTGGAACCTCTCCTGTGAGTCCAGTTTTAGATTCCGATGCTTCACTTAAGGTTTACTGTATCCCTTGGACCTTCTTATTGACGATGAAACACAGAAATTGCATCCGAATTTAATACAAAAGGCACAATGCCGACTTAAGTACAAGAGGACTGACAGTCTAACTCTCTATGATTTGAACCCCTCCTGTGAGTCCAGTTTTATATTCCGATGCTTCACTTCAGGTTCAGTGTATCCTTTGGACCTACTTATTGACGATGAAACACAGAAATTGCATCCGAATTTAATACAAAAGGCACAATGCCGACTTAAGTACAAGATGACTGACACTCTAACTTTTGATGATTTGAACCTGTCCTGTGTGTCCAGTTTTAGATTCCGATGCTTCACTTCAGGTTTACTGTATCCCTTGGACCTTCTTATTGACGATAAAACACAGAAATTGCATTCGAATTTAATACAAAAGGCACAATGCCGACTTATGTACAAGAGGACTGACACCCTAACTTTCGATGAATTGAACGTCTCCTGTGAGAATAGTTTTAGATTCCGATGCTTCACTTCAGGTTCACTGTATCGCATGGACCTTCTTGTTGACGATGAAACACAGATATTGCATCCGAATTTAATACAAAAGGCACAATGCCGACTTAAGTACAAGAGGTCTGACACTCTAACTTTCTATGATTTGAACCTCTCCTGTGAGTCCAGTTTTTGATTCCGATGCTTCACTTCAGGTTTACTGTATCTCTTGGACCTTCTTATTGACGATGAAACACAGAAATTGCATCCGAATTTAATACAAAATGCACAATGCCGACTTAAGTACAAGAGGACTGACACTCTAACTTTCCATGGTTTGAACCTCTCCTGTGAGTCCAGTGTTAGATTCCGATGCTTCACTTCAGGTTTACTGTAACCATTGGACCGTCGTATTGATGGTGAAACACAGAAGTAGCATCCGAATTTAATACAAAAGGCACAATGCCGACTTAAGTACAAGAGGAGTGACACTCTTACTCTCTATGAGTGGAACCACTCCTGTGGGTCCAGTTTTAGATTCCGATGCTTCACTTAAGGTTTACAGTATCCCTTAGACCTTCTTATTGACGATGAAACACAGAAATTGCATCCGAATTTAATACAAAAGGCACAATGCCGACTTAGGTGCAAGAGTACTGACACTCTAACTCTCTATGATTGGAACCTCTCCTGTGAGTCCAGTTTTAGATTCCGATGCTTCACTTAAGGTTTACTGTATCCCTTGGATCTTCTTATTGACGATGAAACACAGAAATTGCATCCGAATTTAATACAAACAGCACAATGCTGACTGAAGTACAAGAGGAATGACACTCTAACCCTCTATGATTTGAACCTCTCCTGTGAGTCCAGTTTTAGATTCCGATGCTTCACTTCAGGTTTACTGTATCTCTTGGACCTTCTTATTGACGATGAAACACAGAAATTGCATCCGAATTTAATACAAACAGCACAATGCTGACTGAAGTACAAGAGGAATGACACTCTAACCCTCTATGATTTGAACCTCTCCTGTGAGTCCAGTTTTAGATTCCGATGCTTCACTTCAGGTTTACTGTATCTCTTGGACCTTCTTATTGACGATGAAACACAGAAATTGCATCCGAATTTAATACAAAATGCACAATGCCGACCTAAGTACAAGAGGACTGACACTCTAACTTTCTATGATTTGAACCTCTCCTGTGAGTCCAGTGTTGGATTCAGATGCTTCACTTCAGGTTTACTGTAACCATTGGACCTTCGTATTGATGGTGAAACACAGAAGTAGCATCCGAATTTAATACAAAAGGCACAATGCCGACTTAAGTACAAGAGGAGTGACACTCTAACTTTCTACAATTTGAACCTCTCCTGTGAGTGCAGTTTTAGATTTCGATGCTTGACTTCAGGTTTACTGTAACACTTGGACCTTCTTATTGACGATGAAACACTGAAATTGCATCCGAATTTGATACAAAAGGCACAATGCCGACTTAAGTACAAGAGGACGACACTCTAACTCTCTATGATTGGAACCTCTCCTGTGAGTCCAGTTTTTAATTCCGATGCTTCACTTAAGGTTTACTGTATCCCTTGAACCTTCTTATTGACGATGAAACACAGAAATTGCATCCGAATTTAAAACAAAAGGCACAATGGCGACTTAAGTACAAGAGGACTGACAGTCTAACTCTCTATGATTGGAACCTCTCCTGTGAGTCCAGTTTTAGATTCCGATGCTAGACATAATATTTACTGTATCCCTTGGAACATCTTATTGACGATGAAACACAGAAATTGCATCTGAATTTAATACAAAAGGCACAATGCCGACTTAAGTACAAGAGGACTGACACTCTAACTTTCTATTATTTGAACCTATCCTGCGAGTCCAGTTTCAGATTCCCATGCTTCACTTCAGGTTCACTGTATCCCTTGGACCTTCTTATTGACGATGAAACACAGAAATTGCATCTGAATATAATACAAAAGGCACAATGCCGACTTAAGTACAGGAGGACTGACACTCTAACTCTCTATGATTTGAACCTCTCCTGTGAGTCCAGTTTTAGATTCCGATGCTTCACTTCAGGTATACTGTATCCCTTGGAACTTCTTATTCACGATGAAACACAGAAATGGCATCCTAATTTAATACAAAAGGCACACTGCCGACTTAAGTACAAGAGGACTGACACTCTAACTCTCTATGAGTGGAACCACTCCTGTGGGTCCAGTTTTAAATTCCGATGCTTCACTTAAGGTTTACAGTATCCCTTAGACCTTCTTATTGACGATGAAACACAGAAATTGCATCCGAATTTAATACAAAAGGCACAATGCCGACTTAGGTACAAGAGTACTGACACTCTAACTCTCTATGATTGGAACCTCTCCTGTGAGTCCAGTTTTAGATTCCAATGCTTCACTTAAGGTTTACTGTATCCCTTGGATCTTCTTATTGACGATGAAACACAGAAATTGCATCCGAATTTAATACAAAAGTCACAATGCCGACTTAAGTACAAGAGGACTAACACTCTAACTTTCTATGATTTCAACCTCTCCTGCGAGTCCGATTTTAGATTCCGATGCTTCACTTCAGGTTTACTATATCCCTTGAACCTTCTTTTTGACGATGAAACACAGAAATCACATGCCAATTTAATACAAAGGGCATAATGCCGACTTAAGTACAAGAGGACTGACACTCTAACTCTCTATGATTTGAATCTCTCCTGTGAGTCCAGTTTTAGATCCCGATGCTTCACTTCAGGTATACTGTATCCCTTGGACCTTCGTTTTGACGATAAAACACAGAAATTGCATCCGAATTTAATACAAACAGCACAATGCTGACTGAAGTACAAGAGGAATGACACTCTAACCCTCTATGATTTGAACCTCTCCTGTGAATCCAGTTTTAGATTCCAATGCTTCACTTCAGGTTTACCGTATCCCTTGGACCTTCTTATTGACGATGAATTACAGAAATTGCATCCGAATTTAATACAAAAGGCACAATGCCGACTTAGGTACAAGATGACTGACACTCTAATTTTCAATGATTTGAACCTCTCCTGTTTGTCCAGCTTTAGATTCCGATGCTTCACTTTAGGTTTACTGTAGCCCTTGGACGTTCGTATTGATGGTGAAACACAGAAGTAGCATCCGAATTTTATACAAAAGGCACAATGCCGACTTAAGTACAAGAGGACTGACACTCTAACTCTCTATGATTGGAACCTCTCCTGTGAGTCCAGTTTTAGATTCCGATGCTTCACTTAAGGTTTACTGTATCCCTTGGACCTTCTTATTGACGATGAAACACAGAAATTGCATCCGAATTTAATACAAAAGGCACAATGCCGACTTAAGTACAAGAGGACTGACAGTCTAACTCTCTATGATTGGAACCTCTCCTGTGAGTCCAGTTTTAGATTCCGATGCTTCACTTAATATTTACTGTATCCCTTGGAATTTCTTATTGACGATGAAACACAGAAATTGCATCTGAATTTAATACAAAAGGCACAATGCCGACTTAAGTACAAGGGGACTGACACTCTAACTTTCTATGATTTGAACCTCTCCTGCGAGTCCAGTTTTAGATTCCGATGCTTCACTTCAGGTTTACTGTATCCCTTGGAGCTTCTTATAGACGATGAAACACAGAAATTGCATCCGAATATAATACAAACTGCACAATGCCGACTTAAGTACAGGAGGACTGACACTCTAACTCTCTATGATTTGAACCTCTCCTGTGAGTCCAGTTTTAGATTCCGATGCTTCACTACAGGTATACTGTATCCCTTGGACCTTCTTAT
Source organism: Schistocerca americana (assembly GCF_021461395.2). Taxonomy (NCBI): domain Eukaryota; kingdom Metazoa; phylum Arthropoda; class Insecta; order Orthoptera; family Acrididae; genus Schistocerca; species Schistocerca americana. Next base: position 36,034,194 of record NC_060128.1, read on the forward strand.
TGACGATGAAACACAGAAATTGCATCCGAATTTAATACAAAAGGCACACTGCCGACTTAAGTACAAGAGGACTGACAGTCTAACTCTCTATGATTGGAACCTCTCCTGTGAGTCCAGTGTTAGATTCCGATGCTAGACATAATATTTACTGTATCCCTTGGAACATCTTATTGACGATGAAACACAGAAATTGCATCTGAATTTAATACAAAAGGCACAATGCCGACTTAAGTACAAGAGGACTGACACTCTAACTTTCTATTATTTGAACCTATCCTGCGAGTCCAGTTTCAGATTCCGATGCTTCACTTCAGGTTCACTGTATCCCTTGGACCTTCTTATTGACGATGAAACACAGAAATTGCATCTGAATATAATACAAAAGGCACAATGCCGACTTAAGTACAGGAGGACTGACACTCTAACTCTCTATGATTTGAACCTCTCCTGTGAGTCCAGTTTTAGATTCCGATGCTTCACTTCAGGTATACTGTATCCCTTGGAACTTCTTATTCACGATGAAACACAGAAATGGCATCCTAATTTAATACAAAAGGCACACTGCCGACTTAAGTACAAGAGGACTGACACTCTAACTCTCTATGAGTGGAACCACTCCTGTGGGTCCAGTTTTAGATTCCGATGCTTCACTTAAGGTTTACAGTATCCCTTAGACCTTCTTATTGACGATGAAACACAGAAATTGCATCCGAATTCAATACAAAAGGCACAATGCCGACTTAGGTACAAGAGTACTGACACTCTAACTCTCTATGATTGGAACCTCTCCAGTGAGTCCAGTTTTAGATTCCAATGCTTCACTTAAGGTTTACTGTATCCCTTGGATCTTCTTATTGACGATGAAACACAGAAATTGCATCCGAATTTAATACAAAAGTCACAATGCCGACTTAAGTACAAGAGGACTAACACTCTAACTTTCTATGATTTGAACCTCTCCTGTGAGTCCGATTTTAGATTCCGATGCTTCACTTCAGGTTTACTATATCCCTTGAACCTTCTTATTGACGATGAAACACAGAAATCACATGCGAATTTAATACAAAGGGCACAATGCCGACTTAAGTACAAGAGGACTGACACTCTAACTCTCTATGATTTGAACCTCTCCTGTGAGTCCAGTTTTAGATTCCGATGCTTCACTTCAGGTATACTGTATCCCTTGGACCTTCGTTTTGACGATAAAACACAGAAATTGCATCCGAATTTAATACAAACAGCACAGTGCTGACTGAAGTACAAGAGGAATGACACTCTAACCCTCTATGATTTGAACCTCTCCTGTGAATCCAGTTTTAGATTCCAATGCTTCACTTCAAGTTTACCGTATCCCTTGGACCTTCTTATTGACGATGAAACACAGAAATTGCATCCGAATTTAATACAAACAGCACAATGCTGACTGAAGTACAAGAGGAATGACACTCTAACCCTCTATGATTTGAACCTCTCCTGTGAATCCAGTTTTAGATTCCAATGCTTCACTTCAGGTTTACCGTATCCCTTGGACCTTCTTATTGACGATGAAACACAGAAATTGCATCCGAATTTAATACAAAAGGCACAATGCCGACTTAGGTTTAAGATGACTGACACTCTAATTTTCAATGATTTGAACCTCTCCTGTTTGTCCAGCTTTAGATTCCGATGCTTCACTTTAGGTTTACTGTAGCCCTTGGACGTTCGTATTGATGGTGAAACACAGAAGTAGCATCCGAATTTAATACAAAAGGCACAATGCCGACTTAAGTACAAGAGGACTGACACTCTAACTCTCTATGATTGGAACCTCACCTGTGAGTCCAGTTTTAGATTCCGATGCTTCACTTAAGGTTTACTGTATCCCTTGGACCATCTTATTGACGATGAAACACAGAAATTGCATCCGAATTTAATACAAAAGGCACAATGCCGACTTAAGTACAAGAGGACTGACAGTCTAACTCTCTATGATTGGAACCTCTCCTGTGAGTCCAGTTTTAGATTCCGATGCTTCACTTAATATTTACTGTATCCCTTGGAATTTCTTATTGACGATGAAACACAGAAATTGCATCTGAATTTAATACAAAAGGCACAATGCCGACTTAAGTACAAGAGGACTGACACTCTAACTTTCTATGATTTGAACCTCTCCTGCGAGCCCAGTTTTAGATTCCGATGCTTCACTTCAGGTTTACTGTATCCCTTGGAGCTTCTTATAGACGATGAAACACAGAAATTGCATCCGAATATAATACAAAAGGCACAATGACGACTTAAGTACAGGAGGACTGACACTCTAACTCTCTATGATTTGAACCTCTCCTGTGAGTCCAGTTTTAGATTCCGATGCTTCACTACAGGTATACTGTATCCCTTGGACCTTCTTATTGACGATGAAACACAGAAATTGCATCCGAATTTAATACAAAAGGCACACTGCCGACTTAAGTACAAGAGGACTGACACTCTAACTCTCTATGATTGGAACCTCTCCTGTGGGTCCAGTTATAGATTCCGATGCTTCATTTAAGGTTTACTGTATCCCTTAGACCTTCTTATTGACGATGAAACACAGAAATTGCATCCGAATTTAATACAAAAGGCACAATGCCGACTTAAGTACAAGAGGACTGACACTCTAACTCTCTATGATTGGAACCTCTCCTGTGAGTCCAGTTTTAGATTCCGATGCTTCACTTAAGGTTTACTGTATCCCTTGAACCTTCTTACTGACGATGAAACACAGAAATTGCATCCGAATTTAATACAAATGGCACAATGCCGACTTAAGTACAAGAGGACTGACAGTCTAACTCTCTATGATTTGAACCACTTCCGTGGGTCCAGTTTTAGATTCCGATGCTTCACTTCAGGTTCACTTTATCCCTTGGAGCTTCTTATAGACGATGAAACACAGAAATTGCATCCAAATTTAATACAAAAGGCATAATGCCGACTTAAGTACAAGAGGACTGATACTCTAACTCTCTATGATTTGAACCTCTCCTGAGAGTCCAGTATTAGATTCCGATGCTTCACTTCAGGTATACTGTATCCCTTGGACCTTCGTTTTGACGACAAAACACAGAAATTGCATCCGAATTTCATACAAACAGCACAATGTTGACTTAAGTACAAGAGGAATGACACCCTGACCCTCTATGATTTGAACCTCTAATGTTAATCCAGTTTTAGATTCCAATGCTTCACTTCAGGTGTACCGAATCCATTGGACCTTCTTATTGACGATAAAACACAGAAATTGCATTCGAATTTAATACAAAAGGCAGAATGCCGACATAAGTACAAGAGGACTGACACCCTAACTTTCGATGAATTGAACGTCTCCTGTGAGAATAGTTTTAGATTCCGATGCTTCACTACAGGTTCACTGTATCCCATGGACCTTCTTATTGACGATGAAACACAGATATTGCATCCGAATTTAATACAAAAGGCACAATTCCGACTTAAGTAAAAGAGGACTGACACTCCAATTTTCTATGATTTGAACCTCTCCTGTGAGTCCAGTTTTAGTTTCTAATGCCTCACTTAAGGTTCACTGTATCCCTTGGACCTTCTTATTGACGCTGAAGCACAGAAATTGCATCCGAATTTAATACAAAATGCAGAATGACAACTTAAGTACAAGAGGAGTGACACTCTTACCCTCTATGATTTGAACCTCTCCTGTGAGTCCAGTTTTAGATTCCGATGCTTCACTTCAGGTTTACTGTATCCCTTGGACCTTCTTATTGACGATGAAACACAGAAATTGCATCCGAATTTAATACAAATGGCGCGATGCCGACTTAAGTACAAGAGGACTGACACTCTAACTCTCTATGATTTGAACCTCTCCTGTGAGTCCAGTTTTATATTCCGATGCTTCACTTCAGGTTCAGTGTATCCTTTGGACCTACTTGTTGACGATGAAACACAGAAATTGCATCCAAATTTAATACAAAAGGCAGAATGCCGAGTTAAGTACAAGAGGACTGACACTCTAACTCTCTATGATATGAACCTCTCCTGCGTGTCCAGTTTTAGATTCCGATGCTTCACTTCAGGTTAACTGTATCCCTTGGACCTTCTTATTGACGAAGAAACACAGAAATTGCATCCGAATTTAATACAAAAGGCAAAATGCCGACTTAAGTACAAGAGGACTGACACTCTTACTCTCTATGATTTGAACCTCTCCTGTGAGTACAGTTTTAGATTCCGATGCTTCACTTCAGGTTTACTGTATCACTTGGACCTTCGTGTTGACGATGAAACACAGAAATTGCATCCGAATTTAATACAAAAGGCACAATGCCGACTTAAGTACAAGTGGACTGACACTCTAACTCTCTATGATTTAAACCTGTCCTGCGAGTCCAATTTTAGATTCCGATGCCTCACTTCAGGTTTTCTGTATCGCTTGGACCTTCTTATTGACGATGAATCACAGAAATTGCACCCGAATTTAATAAAAAAGGCAGAATGCCGACTTAAGTACAAGAGGACTGACACTCTAACTCTCTATGATTGGAACCTCTCCTGTGAGTCCAGTTTTAGATTCCGATGCTTCACTTAAGGTTTACTGTATCCCTTGGACCTTCTTATTGACGATGAAACACAAAAATTGCATCCGAATTTAATACAAAAGGCACAATGCTGACATAAGTACAAGAGGACTGACACTCTAACTTTCTATGATTTGTACCTCTCCTGTGAGTCCAGTTTTTGATTCCGATGCTTCACTTCAGGTTTACTGTATCCCTTGGACCTTCATATTGACGATGAAACACAGAAATCGCATCCGAATTTAATACAAAATGCACAATGTCGACTTAAGTACAAGAGGAATGACACTATAACTTTCTATGATTCGAACCTCTCCTGTGAGTCCAGTTTTAGATTCCGATGCTTCACTTCAGGTTTACTGTAACCCTCGGACCTTCGTATTGATGGTGAAACACAGAAGTAGCATTCGAATCTAAAACAAAAGGCACAATGCCGACTTAATTACAAGAGGACTGACACTCTAACTCTCTATGATTTGAACGACTCCTGTGAGTCCAGTTTTAGATTCCGATCCTTCACTTCAGGTTTACTTTATCCCTTGGAGTTTCTTATAGACGATGAAACACAGAAATTGCATCCGAATATAATACAAAAGGCACACTGCCGACTTAAGTACAAGAGGACTGACACTCTAACTCCCTATGATTGGAACCTCTCTTGTGGGTCCAGTTTTAGATTCCGATGCTTCACTTAAGGTTTACTGTATCCCTTGGACCTTCTTATTGACGATGAAACACAGAAATTGCATCCGAATCTAATGCAAAAGGCACAATGCCGACTTAAGTACAAGAGGACTGACACTCTAACCCACTATGATTGGAACCTCTCCTGTGAGTCCAGTTTTAGATTCCGATGCTTCACTTAAGGTTTACTGATCCCTTGGACCTTCTTATTGACGATGAAACACAGAAATTGCATCCGAATTTAATACAAAAGGCACAATGCCGACTTAAGTACAAGATGACTGACACTCTAACCCACTATGATTTGAATATGTCCTGTGTGTCCAGTTTTAGATTCCGATGCTTCACTTCAGGTTTACTGTATCCCTTGGACCTTCTTATTGACGATAAAACACAGAAATTGCATTCGAATTTAATACAAAAGGCACAATGCCGACTTAAGTACAAGAGGACTGACACCCTAACTATCGATGAATTGAACCTCTCCTGTGAGAACAGTTTTAGATTCCGTTGCTTCACTTCAGGTTTACTGTATCCCTTGGACTTTCTTATTGTCGATGAAACACAGAAATTGCATCCGAATTTAATACAAAATGCACAATGCCGACTTAAGTACAAGAGGACTGACACTCTAACTTTCTATGATTTGAACCTCTCCTGTGAGTCCAGTTTTTGATTCCGATGCTTCACTTCAGGTTTACTGTATCTCTTGGACCTTCTTATTGACGATGAAACACAGAAATTGCATCCGAATTTAATACAAAATGCACAATGCCGACTTAAGTACAAGAGGACTGACACTCTAACTTTCTATGATTGGACCTCTCCTGTGAGTCCAGTTTTAGATTCCGATGCTTCACTTCAGGTTTACTGTAACCCTTGGACCTTCGTATTGATGGTGAAACACAGAAGTAGCATCCGAATTTAATACAAAAGGCACAATGCCGACTTAAGTACAAGAGGACTGACACTCTAACTTTCTGCGATTTGAACCTCTCCTGTGAGTGCAGTTTTAGATTTCGATGCTTGACTTCAGGTTTACTGTAACACTTGGACCTTCTTATTGACGATGAAAGACAGAAATTGCATCCGAATTTAATACAAAAGGCACAATGCCGACTTAAGTACAAGAGGACTGACACCCTAACTTTCGATGAATTGAACGTCTCCTGTGAGAATAGTTTTAGATTCCGATGCTTCACTACAGGTTCACTGTATCCCATGGACCTTCTTATTGACGATGAAACACAGATATTGCATCCGAATTTAATACAAAAGGCACAATTCCGACTTAAGTAAAAGAGGACTGACACTCCAATTTTCTATGATTTGAACCTCTCCTGTGAGTCCAGTTTTAGTTTCTGATGCTTCACTTAAGGTTCACTGTATCCCTTGGACCTTCTTATTGACGATGAAGCACAGAAATTGCATCCGAATTTAATACAAAATGCAGAATGACAACTTAAGTACAAGAGGAGTGACGCTCTTACCCTCTATGATTTGAACCTCTCCTGTGAGTCCAGTTTTAGATTCCGATGCTTCACTTCAGGTTTACTGTATCCCTTGGACCTTCTTATTGACGATGAAACACAGAAATTGCATCCGAATTTAATACAAATGGCGCGATGCCGACTTAAGTACAAGAGGACTGACACTCTAACTCTCTATGATTTGAACCTCTCCTGTGAGTCCAGTTTTATATTCCGATGCTTCACTTCAGGTTCAGTGTATCCTTTGGACCTACTTGTTGACGATGAAACACAGAAATTGCATCCAAATTTAATACAAAAGGCAGAATGCCGAGTTAAGTACAAGAGGACTGACACTCTAACTCTCTATGATATGAACCTCTCCTGCGTGTCCAGTTTTAGATTCCGATGCTTCACTTCAGGTTAACTGTATCCCTTGGACCTTCTTATTGACGAAGAAACACAGAAATTGCATCCGAATTTAATACAAAAGGCAAAATGCCGACTTAAGTACAAGAGGACTGACACTCTTACTCTCTATGATTTGAACCTCTCCTGTGAGTACAGTTTTAGATTCCGATGCTTCACTTCAGGTTTACTGTATCACTTGGACCTTCGTGTTGACGATGAAACACAGAAATTGCATCCGAATTTAATACAAAAGGCACAATGCCGACTTAAGTACAAGTGGACTGACACTCTAACTCTCTATGATTTAAACCTGTCCTGCGAGTCCAATTTTAGATTCCGATGCCTCACTTCAGGTTTTCTGTATCGCTTGGACCTTCTTATTGACGATGAATCACAGAAATTGCATCCGAATTTAATAAAAAAGGCAGAATGCCGACTTAAGTACAAGAGGACTGACACTCTAACTCTCTATGATTGGAACCTCTCCTGTGAGTCCAGTTTTAGATTCCGATGCTTCACTTAAGGTTTACTGTATCCCTTGGACCTTCTTATTGACGATGAAACACAGAAATTGCATCCGAATTTAATACAAAAGGCACAATGCTGACATAAGTACAAGAGGACTGACACTCTAACTTTCTATGATTTGTACCTCTCCTGTGAGTCCAGTTTTTGATTCCGATGCTTCACTTCAGGTTTACTGTATCCCTTGGACCTTCATATTGACGATGAAACACAGAAATTGCATCCGAATTTAATACAAAATGCACAATGTCGACTTAAGTACAAGAGGACTGACACTATAACTTTCTATGATTCGAACCTCTCCTGTGAGTCCAGTTTTAGATTCCGATGCTTCACTTCAGGTTTACTGTAACCCTCGGACCTTCGTATTGATGGTGAAACACAGAAGTAGCATCCGAATCTAAAACAAAAGGCACAATGCCGACTTAATTACAAGAGGACTGACACTCTAACACTCTATGATTTGAACGACTCCTGTGAGTCCAGTTTTAGATTCCGATCCTTCACTTCAGGTTTACTTTATCCCTTGGAGTTTCTTATAGACGATGAAACACAGAAATTGCATCCGAATATAATACAAAAGGCACAGTGCCGACTTAAGTACAAGAGGACTGACACTCTAACTCCCTATGATTGGAACCTCTCTTGTGGGTCCAGTTTTAGATTCCGATGCTTCACTTAAGGTTTGCTGTATCCCTTGGACCTTCTTATTGACGATGAAACACAGAAATTGCATCCGAATTTAATGCAAAAGGCACAATGCCGACTTAAGTACAAGAGGACTGACACTCTAACCCACTATGATTGGAACCTCTCCTGTGAGTCCAGTTTTAGATTCCGATGCTTCACTTAAGGTTTACTGTTTCCCTTGGACCTTCTTATTGACGATGAAACACAGAAATTGCATCCGAATTTAATACAAAAGGCACAATGCCGACTTAAGTACAAGATGACTGACACTCTAACCCACTATGATTTGAATATGTCCTGTGTGTCCAGTTTTAGATTCCGATGCTTCACTTCAGGTTTACTGTATCCCTTGGACCTTCTTATTGACGATAAAACACAGAAATTGCATTCGAATTTAATACAAAAGGCACAATGCCGACTTAAGTACAAGAGGACTGACACCCTAACTATCGATGAATTGAACCTCTCCTGTGAGAACAGTTTTAGATTCCGTTGCTTCACTTCAGGTTTACTGTATCCCTTGGACTTTCTTATTGTCGATGAAACACAGAAATTGCATCCGAATTTAATACAAAATGCACAATGCCGACTTAAGTACAAGAGGACTGACACTCTAACTTTCTATGATTTGAACCTCTCCTGTGAGTCCAGTTTTTGATTCCGATGCTTCACTTCAGGTTTACTGTATCTCTTGGACCTTCTTATTGACGATGAAACACAGAAATTGCATCCGAATTTAATACAAAATGCACAATGCCGACTTAAGTACAAGAGGACTGACACTCTAACTTTCTATGATTGGACCTCTCCTGTGAGTCCAGTTTTAGATTCCGATGCTTCACTTCAGGTTTACTGTAACCCTTGGACCTTCGTATTGATGGTGAAACACAGAAGTAGCATCCGAATTTAATACAAAAGGCACAATGCCGACTTAAGTACAAGAGGACTGACACTCTAACTTGCTACGATTTGAACCTCTCCTGTGAGTGCAGTTTTAGATTTCGATGCTTGACTTCAGGTTTACTGTAACACTTGGACCTTCTTATTGACGATGAAACACAGAAATTGCATCCGAATTTAATACAAAAGGCACAATGCCGACTTAAGTACAAGAGGACTGACACTCTAACTCTCTATGATTGGAACCTCTCCTGTGAGTCCAGTTTTAGATTCCGATGCTTCACTTAAGGTTTACTGGATCCCTTGAACCTTCTTATTGACGATGAAACACTGAAATTGCATCCGAATTTAATACAAAAGGCACAATGCCGACTTAAGTACAAGAGGACTGACAGTCTAACTCTCTATGATTGGAACCTCTCCTGTGAGTCCAGTTTTAGATTCCGATGCTTCACTTAATATTTAATGTATCCCTTGGAACTTCTTATTGACGATGAAACACAGAAATTGCATCTGAATTTAATACAAAAGGCACAATGCCGACTTATGTACAAGAGGACTGACACTAACTTTCTATCATTTGAACCTCTCCGGCGAGTCCAGTTTTAGATTCCGATGCTTCACTTCAGGTTTACTGTATCCCTTGGAGCTTCTTATAGACGATGAAAGACAAAATTGCATCCAAATTTAATACAAAAGGCACAATGCCGACTTAAGTACAGCAGGACTGACACTCTAACTCTCTATGATTTGAACCTCTCCTGTGAGTCCAGTTTTAGATTCCGATGCCTCACATCAGGTTTACTGGATCCCTTGGAGCTTCGTTTTGACGATGAAACACAGAAATTGCATCCGAATTTAATACAAACAGCACAATGCTAACTTAAGTACAAGAGGACTGTCACTCTAACATTCTATGATATGAACCTCTCCTGTGAATCCAGTTTTAGATTCCAATGCTTCACTTCAGGTTTAACGTATCCCTTGGCCCTTTTTATTGACGATGAAACACAGAAATTTCATCCCAATTTAATAAAAAAGGCACAATGGCGACTGAAGTACAAGAGGACTGACACTCTAACCCTCTATGATTTGAACCTCTCAGGTGAATCCAGTTTTAGATTCCAATGCTTCATTTTAGGTTTACCGTATCCCTTGGACCTTCTTATTGACGATGATACACAGAAATTGCATCCGAATTTAATACAAAAGTCACAATGCCGACTTAAGTACAAGATGACTGACACTCTTACTTTTGATGATTTGAACCTGTCCTGTGTGTCCAGTTTTAGATTCCGATGTTTCACTTCAGGTTTACTGTATCCCTTGGACCTTCTTATTGACGATGAAACACAGAAATTGCATCCGAATTTAATACAAAAGGCAGAATGCTGACTTAAGTACAAGAGGACTGAAACTCTAACTTTCAATGATTTGTACCTCTCCTGTGAGTCCAGTTTTTGATTCTGATGCTTCACTTCAGGTTTACTGTATCCCTTGGACCTTCATATTGAAGATGAAACACAGAAATTGCATCCGAATTTAATGCAAAATGCACAATGCCGACTTAAGTACAAGAGGACTGACACTATAACTTTCTATGATTTGAACCTCTCCTGTGAGTCCAGTTTTAGATTCCGATGCTTCACTTCAGGTTTACTGTAACCCATGGACCTTCGTATTGACGGTGAAACACAGAAGTAGCATCCAAATCTAAAGCAAAAGGCACAATGCCGACTTAATTACAAGAGGACTGACACTCTAACACTCTATGTTTTGGACGACTCCTGTGAGTCCAGTTTTAGATTCCGATGCTTCACTTCAGGTTTACTTTATCCCTTGGAGCTTCTTATGGACGATGAAACACAGAAATTGCATCCGAATATAATACAAAAGGCACAATGCCGACTTAAGTACAAGAGGACTGACACTCTAACTCTCTATGATTTGAACGTCTCCTGTGAGTCCAGTTTTAGATTGCGATGCTTCACTTTAGGTATACTGTATCCCTTGGAACTTCTTATTGACGATGAAACACAGAAATTGCATCCGAATTTAATACAAAAGGCACACTGCTGACTTAAGTACAAGAGGACTGACACTCTAACTCCCTATGATTGGAACTTCTCTTGTGGGTCCAGTTTTAGATTCCGATGCTTCACTTAAGGTTTACTGTATCCCTTGGACCTTCTTATTGACGATGAAACACAGAAATTGCATCCGAATTTAATGCAAAAGGCACAATGCCGACTTAAGTACAAGTGGACTGACACTCTAACCCAATATGATTGGAACCTCTCCTGTGAGTCCAGTTTTAGATTCCGATGCTTCACTTAAGGTTTACTGTATCCCTTGGACCTTCTTATTGACGATGAAACACAAAAATTGCATCCGAATTTAATACAAAAGGCACAATGCCGACTTAAGTACAAGAGGACTGACACTCTAACCCTCTATGATTTGAACCTCTCCTGTGAATCCAGTTTTAGATTCCAATGCTTCACTTCAGGTTTACCGTATCCCTTGGACCTTCTTATTGACGATGAAACACAGAAATTGCATCCGAATTTAATACAAAAGGCATATGCCGACTTAAGTACAAGATGACTGACACTCTAACTTAAGATGATTTGAACCGGTCCTGTGTGTCCAGTTTTAGATTCCGATGCTTACAGAAATTGCATCCGAATTTAATACAAAAGGCACAATGCCGACTTAAGTACAAGAGGACTGACACTCTAACTTTCTATGATTTGAACCTCTCCTGTGAGTCCAGTTTTTGATTCCGATGCTTCACTTCAGGTTTACTGTATCTCTTGGACCTTCTTATTGACGATGAAACACAGAAATTGCATCCGAATTTAATACAAAATGCACAATGTCGACTTAAGTACAAGAGGACTGTCACTCTAATTTTCTATGATTTGAACCTCTCCTGTGAATTCAGTTTTAGATTCCGATGCTTCACTTCAGGTTTACTGTACCCCTTGGACCTTCGTATTGATGGTGAAACACAGAAGTAGCATCCGAATTTAATACAAAAGGCACAATGCCGACTTAAGTACAAGAGGACTGACACTCTAACTTTCTACGATTTGAACCTCTCCTGTGAGTGCAGTTTTAGATTTCGATGCTTGACTTCAGGTTTACTGTAACACTTGGACCTTCTTATTGACGATGAAACACAGAAATTGCATCCGAATTTAATACAAAAGGCACAATGCCGACTTAAGTACAAGAGGACTGACACTCTATTTCTCTATGATTGGAACCTCTCCTGTGAGTATAGTTCTAGATTCCGGTGCTTCACTTAAGGTTTACTGTATCCCTTGAACCTTCTTATTGACGATGAAACACAGAAATTGCATCCGAATTTAATACAAAAGGCACAATGCCGACTTAAGTACAAGAGGACTGACAGTCTAACTCTCTATGATTGTAACCTCTCCAGTGAGTCAAGTTTTAGATTCCGATGCTTCACTTAATATTTAATGTATCCCTTGGAACTTCTTATTGACGATGAAACACAGAAATTGCATCTGAATTTAATACAAAAGGCACAATGCAGACTTAAGTACAAGAGGACTGACACTCTAACTTTCTATGATTTGAACCTCTCCTGCGAGTCCAGTTTTAGATTCCGATGCTTCACTTCAGGTTTACTGTATCCCTTGGAGCTTCTTATAGACGATGAAACACAAAATTGCATCCGAATCTAATACAAAAGGCACAATGCCGACTTAAGTACAGGAGGACTGACACTCTAACTCTCTATGATTTGAACCTCTCCTGTGAGTCCAGTTTTAGATTCCGATGCTTCACTTCAGGTATACTGTATCCCTTGGAACTTCTTATTGACGATGAAACACTGAAATTGCATCCGAATTTAATACAAAAGGCACACTGCCGACTTAAGTACAAGAGGACTGACACTCTAACTCTCTATGAGTGGAACCTCTCCTGTGGGTCCAGTTTTAGATTCCGATGCTTCACATAAGATTTACTGTATCCCTTGGACCTTCTTATTGAAGATGAAACACAGAAATTGCATCCGAATTTAATACAAAAGGCACAATGCCGACTTAAGTACAAGAGGACTGACACTCTAACTTTATATGATTAGAACCTCTCCTGCGAGTCCAGTTTTAGATTCCGATGCTTCACTTCAGGTTTACTGTATCCCTTGGAGCTTCTTATAGACGATGAAACACAGAAATTGCATCCAAATTTAATACAAAAGGCACAATGCCGACTTAAGTACAAGAGGACTGACACTCTAACTCTCTATGATTTGAACCTCTCCTGTGAGTCCAGTTTTAGATTCCGATGCTTCACTTCAGGTATAGTGTATCCCTTGGACCTTCGTTTTGACGATAAAACACAGAAATTGCATCCGAATTTAATACAAACAGCACAATGCTGACTGAAGTACATGAGGAATGACACTCTAACCCTCTATGATTTGAACCTCTCCTATGAATCCAGTTTTAGATTCCTATGCTTCACTTCAGGTTTACCGTATCCCTTGGACCTTCTTATTGACAATGAAACACAGAAATTGCATCCGAATTTAATACAAAAGGCACAATGCCCACTTAAGTACAAGATGACTGACACTCTAACTTTTGATGATTTGAACCTGTCCTGTGTGTCCAGTTTTAGATTCCGATGCTTCACTTCAGGTTTACTGTATCCCTTGGACCTTCTTATTGACGATGAAACACGGAAATTGCATCCCAATTTAATAAAAAAGGCACAATGCCGTCTTAAGTACAAGAGGACTGACACTCTTACTCCCTATGATTTGAACCTCTCCGGTGAGTCCAGTTTTAGATTCCGATGGTTCACTTCAGGTTTACTGTATCCCTTGGACCTTCGTGTTGACGATGAAACACAGAATTTGCATCCGAATTTAATACAAAAGGCAGAATGCCGAATTAAGTACAAGTGGACTGACACTCGAAATCTCTATGATTTGAACCTCTCCTGCGAGTCCAGTTTTAGATTCCGATGCCTCACTTCAGGTTTTCTGTATCGCTTGAACCTTCTAATTGACGATGAAACAAAGAAATTGCATCCCAATTTAATAAAAAAGGCACAATGCCGACTTAAGTATAAGAGGACTGACACTCTAACCCTCTACGATTGGAACCTCTCCTGTGAGTCCAGTTTTAGATTCGAATGTTTCACTTAAGGTTTACTGTATCACTTGGACCTTCTTTTTGACGATGAAACACAGAAATTGCATCCGAATTTAGTACAAAAGGCACAATGCCGACAGAAGTACAAGAGGACTGACACTCTAACCCTCTATGATTTGAACTTCTCAGGTGAATCCAGTTTTAGATTCCAATGCTTCATTTCAGGTTTGCCGTATCCCTTGGAACTTCTTATTGACGATGAAACACAAATTGCATCCGAATTGAATACAAAAGTCACGATGCCGACTTAAGTTCAAGATGACTGACACTCTTATTTTTGATGATTTGAACCTGTCCTGTGTGTCCAGTTTTAGATTCAGATGTTTCACTTCAGGTTTACTGTATCCCTTGGACCTTCTTATTGACGATAAAACACAGAAATTGCATTCGAATTTAATACATAAGGCACAATGCCGACTTAAGTACAAGAGGACTGACACCCTAACTATCGATGAATTGAACCTCTCCTGTGAGAACAGTTTCAGATTCCGATGCTTCACTTCCGGTTTACTGTATCCCTTGGCCTTTCTTATTGACCATGAAGCATAGAAATTGCATCCGAGTTTAATACAAAGGTCACAATGGCGTTTTAAGTACAAGAGGACTGACACTCACATTTTCTATGATTTGAACCACTCCTAAGAGTCCAGTTTTAGATTCCGATGCTTCACTTCAGGTTTACTGTATCCCTTGGACCTTCTTATCGACGATGAACCACAGAAATTGCATCCGAATGTAATACGAAAGGCACAATGCCGACTTAAGTACAAAAGGACTGACACTCTAACTTTCGATGATTTGAACCTCTCCTCTGAGTCCAGTTTTAGATACCGATGCTTCACTTCAGGTTTACTGTATCCCTTGGCCTTCTTATTGATGATGATACACAGCAATTACATCTGAATTTAATACAAAAGGCACAATGCCGACTTAAGTACAAGAGGACTGACACTCTAACTTTCTATGAATTGAACCTCTCCTGTGAGTCCAGTTTTAGATTCCGATGCTTCACTTCAGGTTTACTGTATCCCTTGGACCTTGTTATTGACGATGAAACACAGAAATTGCATCCGAATTTAATACAAAAGCCACAATGCCGACTTAAGTACAAGAGGACTAACACTCTAACTTTCTATGATTTGAACCTCTCCTGTGAGTCCAGTTTTAGATTCCGATGCTTCACTTCAGGTTTACTGTATCCCTTGGACCTTCTTATTGACGATGAAACACAGAAATTGCATCTGAATTAAATACAAAAGGCACAGTGCCGACTTAAGTACAAGAGGACTGACACTCTAACTTTCTACGATTTGAACCTCTCCTGTGAGTCCAGTTTTAAATTTCGATGCTTGACTTCAGGTTTACTGTATCCCTTTGACCTTCTTATTGACGAAGAAACACAAAAATTGCATCCGAATTTAATACAAAAGGCACAATGCCCACTTCAGTACAAGAGGACTGACACACTAACTTTCTATGATTTGAACCTCTCCTGTGATTCCAGTTTTAGATTCCGAAGCTTCACATCAGGTTTACTGTAACCCTTGGACCCTCTTATTGACGATGAAACACAGAAATTACATCCGAATTTAATACAAAAGGCACAATTCCGACTTCAGTACAAGAGGACTGACACTCTATCTTTCTATGATTTGAGCATCTCCTGTGAGTCCAGTTTTAGATTCCGATGCTTCACTTCAGGTTTACTGTATCCCTTGGACCTTCTTATTGACGATGAAACACAGAAATTGCATCCGAATTTAATACAAAAGGCACAATTCCGACTTAAGTCCAAGAGGACTGACACTCTAACTTTCTATAATCTCCACTTCAGGTTTACTGTATCCCTTGGACCTTTGTACTGACTATGAAACACAGAAATAGCATCCGAATTTAATACAAAACCCTCTATGATTTGAACCTCGCGTGTGAGACCAGTTTTAGATTCCGATGCTTCACTTCAGGTTTACTGTATCCCTTGGACCTTCTTATTGACGATGAAACACAGAAATTGCATACGAATTTAATCGAAAGCCACAATCCCAACTTAAGTACAAGAGGACTGACACTCTAACTTTCGATGATGTGATCCTCTCCTGTGAGTCCAGTTTTAGATTCCGATGCTTCACTTCAGGTTTACTGTATCCCTTGGACCTTCTTATTAACGATGAAACACAGAAATTGCATCCGAATTTAATAGAAAAGGCACAATGCAGACGTAAGTACAAGAGGACTGACACTCTAACTTTCTATGATTTGAACCTCTCCTATGAGTCCTGTTTTAGATTCCGATGCTTCACTTCAGGTTTACTGTATCCCTTGGACCTTCTTATTGACGATGAAACACAGAAATTGCATCCGAATTTCTTACATAGGGCACAATTCCGACTTAAGTAAATGAGGACTGACACTCTAACCTTCGACGATTTGAACCTCTCCAGAGAGTTCAGTTTTAGATTCCGATGCTTCACTTCAGGTTTACTGTATCCCTTGGACCTTCTTATTGACGATGAAACACAGAAATTGCATCCAAAATTAATATAAAAGGCCCAATGCCGACTTAAGTACAAGAGGACTGACACTCTAACTTTCGATGATTTGAAGCTATCCTGTGAGTTCAGTTTTAGATTCCGATGCTCCACTTCAGGTTTTCTGTATCCCTTGGACCTTCTTATTGACGATGAAACACAGAAATTGCATACGAATTTAATACAAAAGGCACAATGCCTACTTAAGTACAAGAGGACTGACACTCTAACTTTCGATGATTTGAACCACTCCTGTGAGTCCAGTTTTAGATTACGATGCTTCACATCAGGTTAACTGTATCCCTTGCCCTTCATATTGACGATGAAACACAGAGATTGCATCCGAATTTAATAAAAAAGGCACAATGCCGACTTAAGTACAAGACGACTGACACTCTAACTTTCGATGATTTGAACCTCTCCTGTGAGTCCAGTTTTAGATTCCGCTGCTTCACTTCAGGTTTACTGTATCCCTTGGACCTTCTTATTGACGATGAAACACAGAAATTGCATCCGAATTTAATACAAAAGACACAATGCCGACGTAAGTACAAGAGGGCTGACACTCTAACTTTCGATGATTTGAACCTCTCCAGTGAGTCCAGTTTTAGATTCCGAAGCTGCACATCAGGTTTACTGTATCCCTTGGACCGTCTTATTGACGATGAAACACAGAAATTGCATCTGAATTTAATACAAAAGGCACAATGCCGACTTAAGTACAAGAGGACTGACACTCAAATTTTCTATGATTTGAACCTCTCCTGTGAGTCCAGTTTGAGATTCCGATGCTTCACTTCAGGTTTACTGTATCCCTTGGACCTTCTTATTGACGATGAAACTTAGAAATTGCATCCAAATGTAATATAAAAGGCACAATGTCGACTTAAGTACAAGAGGACTGACACTGTAACTTTCGATGATTTGAAGCTCTCCTGTGAGTTCAGTTTTAGATTCCGATGCTTCACTTCAGGTTTAGTGTATCCCTTCGACCTTCTTATTGACGATGAAACACAGAAATTGCATACGAATTTAATACAAAAGCCACAATGCCGACTTAAGTACAACAGGACTGACAATCTAACTTTCGATGATTTGAACCTCTCCTGTGAGTCCAGATTTAGATTACGATGCTTCACTTCAGGTTTACTGTATCCCTTGGACCCTCTTATTGACGATGAAACACAGAAATTGCATCCAAATTTAATACAAAAGGCACAATGCAGACTTTAGTACGAGAGGACTGACACTCTAACTTTCGATGATTTGAAGCTCTCCTGTGAGTTCAGTTTTAGATTCCGATGCTTCACTTCAGGTTTACTGTATCCCTTGGTCCATGTTATTGACGATGAAACATAGAAATTGCATCCGAATTTAATACAAAAGGCACAATGCCGACATAAGTACAAAAGGACGGACACTCTAACTGTCAATGATTTGACCCTCTCCTGTGAGTCCACTTTTAGATTCCGATGCTTAACTTCAGGTTTACTGTATCCCTTAGACCTTCTTATTGACGATGAAACACAGAAATTGCATCCGAATTTAATGCAAAAGGCACAATGCCGACTTAGGTACAAGAGGACTGACACTCTAACTTTCTATGATTTGAACCTCTCCTGTGAGTCCAGTTTTAGATTCGGATGTTTCACTTCAGGTTTACTGTATCCCTTGGACCGTCTTATTGACGATGAAACACAGAAATTGCATCTAAATATAATACAAAAGGCACAATGCCGACTTAAGTACAAGAGGACTGACACCCTAAATTTCGATGATTTGAATCTCTCCTGTGAGTCCAGTTTTAGATTCCGATGCTTCACTTCAGGTTTACTGTATCCCTTGGACCTTCTTATTGACGATGAAACAAAGAAATTGCATCCGAATTTAATACAAAAGGCACAATGCCGACGTAAGTACAGGAGGACTGACACTCAAATCTTCTATGATTTGAACCTCTCCTGTGAGTCCAGTTTTAGATTCCGATGCTTCACTTCAGGTTTACTGTATCCCTTGGACCTTCTTATTGACGATGAAACAGAGAAATTGCATGCAAATTTAATACAAAAGGCCCAAAGCCGACTTAAGTACAAGAGGACTGACACTCTAACTTTCGATGATTTGAAGCTCTCCTGTGAGTTCAGTTTTAGATTCCGATGCTCCACTTCAGGTTTACTGTATCCCTAGGACCTTCTTATTGACTATGAAACACAGAAATTGCATACGAATTTAATACAAAAGGCACAATGCCGACTTAAGTACAAGAGGACTGACCCTCTAACTTTCGATGATTTGAACCTCTCCTGTGAGTCCAGTTTTAGATTACGATGCTTCACATCAGGTTTACTGTAACCCTTGGACCTTCATATTGACGATGAAACACAGAGATTGCATCCGAATTTAATAAAAAAGGCACAATGCCGACTTAAGTACAAGACGACTGACACTCTAACTTTCGATGATTTGAACCTCTCCTGTGAGTCCAGTTTTAGATTCCGATGCTTCACTTCAGGTTTACTGTATCCCTTGGACCTTCTTATTGACGATGAAACACAGAAATTGCATCCGAATTTAATACAAAAGACACAATGCCGACTTAAGTACAAGAGGGCTGACACTCTAACTTTCGATGATTTGAACCTCTCCAGTGAGTCCAGTTTTAGATTCCGATGCTGCACATCAGGTTTACTGTATCCCTTGGACCGTCTTATTGACGATGAAACACAGAAATTGCATCTGAATAATACAAAAGGCACAATGCCGACTTAAGTACAAGAGGACTGACACTCAAATTTTCTATGATTTGAACCTCTCCTGTGAGTCCAGTTTGAGATTCCGATGCTTCACTTCAGGTTTACTGTATCCCTTGGACCTTCTTATTGACGATGACACTCAGAAATTGCATCCAAATTTAATATAAAAGGCACAATGTCGACTTAAGTACAAGAGGACTGACACTGTAACTTTCGATGATTAGAAAATCTCCTGTGAGTTCAATTTAAATTCCGATGCTTCACTTCAGGTTTACTGTATCCCTTCGACCTTCTTATTGACGATGAAACACAGAAATAGCATACGAATTTAATACAAAAGCCACAATGCCGACTTAAGTACAAGAGGACTGACACTCTAACTTTCCATGATTTGAACCTCTCCTGTGAGTCCAGATTTAGATTACGATGCTTCACTTCAGGTTTACTGTATCCCTTGGACCCTCTTATTCACGATGAAACACAGAAATTGCATCCGAATTTAATAAAAAAGGCACAATGCCGACTTAAGTACAAGAGGACTGACACTCTAACTTTCGATGATTTGAACATCTCCTGTGAGTCCAGTTTTAGATTCCGATGATTCACTTCAGGTTAACTGTATCCCTTGGACCTTCTTATTGACGATGAAACACAGAAATTGCATCCGAATTTAATACAAAAGGCACAATGCAGACTTAAGTACAAGAGGACTGACACTCTAACTTTCGATGATTTGAACCTCTCCAGTCAGTCCAGTTTTAGATTCCGATGCTGTACTTCAGGTTTACTGTATCCCTTGGACAGTCTTACTGACGATGAAACACAGAAATTGCATCTGAATTAAATACAAAAGGCACAATGTCGACTTAAGTACAAGAGGACTGACACTATAATTTTCGATGATTTGAAGCTCTCCTGTGAGTTCAGTTTTAGATTCCGATGCTTCACTTCAGGTTTACTGTATCCCTTGACCCTCTTATTGACGATGAAACACAGAAATTGCATCCGAATTTAATAGAAAAGGCACAATGCCGACTTAAGTACAAGAGGAATGACACTCTAACTTTCGATGATTTGAACATCTCCTGTGAGTCCAGTTTTAGATTCCGATGCTTCACTTCAGGTTAACTGTATCCCTTGGACCTTCTTATTAACGATGAAACACAGAAATTGCATCCGAATTTAATACAAAAGGCAAAATGCAGACTTAAGTAGAAGAGGACTGACACTCGAACTTTCGATGATTTGAAGCTCTCCTGTGCGTTCAGTTTTAGATTCCGATGCTTCACTTCAGGTTTACTGTATCCCTTGGACCACGTTATTGACGATGAAACCTAGAAATTGCATCCGAATTTAACACAAAAGGCACAATGCCGACATAAGTGCAAAAGGACTGACACTCTAACTTTCAATGATTTGAACCTCTCCTGTGAGTCCGCTTTTAGATTCCGATGCTTTACTTCAGGTTTACTGTATCCCTTAGACCTTCTTATTGGCGATGAAACACAGAAATTGCATCCGAATTTAATGCAAAAGGCACAATGCCGACTTAGGTACAAGAGGACTGACACTCTAACTTTCTATGATTTGAACCTCTCCTGTGAGTCCAGTTTTAGATTCGGATGTTTCACTTCAGGTTTACTGTATCCCTTGGACCGTCTTATTGACGATGAAACACAGAAATTGCATCTAAATATAATACAAAAGGCACAATACCGACTTAAGTACAAGAGGACTGACACCCTAAATTTCGATGATTTGAATCTCTCCTGTGAGTCCAGTTTTTGATTCCGATGCTTCACTTCAGGTTTACTGTATCCCTTGGACCTTCTTATTGACGATGTAACAAAGAAATTGCATCCGAATTTAATACAAAAGGCACAATGCCGACGTAAGTACAGGAGGACTGACACTCAAATCTTCTATGATTTGAACCTCTCCTGTGAGTCCAGTTTTAGATTCCGATGCTTCACTTCAGGTTTACTGTATCCCTTGGACCTTCTTATTGACGATGAAACACAGAAATTGCATCCAAATTTAATACAAAAGGCCCAATGCCGACTTAAGTACAAGAGAACTGACTCTCTATCTTTCGATGATTTGAAGTTCTCCTGTGAGTTCAGTTTTAGATTCCGATGCTCCACTTCAGGTTTTCTGTATCCCTTGGACCTTCTTATTGACGATGAAACACAGAAATTGCATACGAATTTAATAAAAAAGGCACAATGCCGACTTAAGTACAAGACGACTGACACTCTGAGTTTCGATGATTTGAACCTCTCCTGTGAGTCCAGTTTTAGATTCCAATGCTTCACTTATGGTTAACTATATCCCTTGGACCTTCTTATTGACGGTGAAACACAGAAATTGCATCCGAATTTAATACAAAAAGCAAAATGCAGACTTAAGTACAAGAGGACTGACACTCTAACTTTCGATGATTTGAACCTCTCCAGTGAGTCCCGTTTTAGATTCCGATGCTTCACTTCAGGTTTACTGTATCCCTTGGACCTTCATATTGGCGACGAAACACAGAAATTGCATCCGAATTTAATACAAAAGGCACAATGCCGACTTATGTACAAGACGACTGACATTCTGAGTTTCGATGATTTGACCCTCTCCTGTGAGTCCAGTTTTAGATTCCGATGCTTCACTTATGGTTAACTATATCCCTTGGACCTTCTTATTGACGATGAAACACAGAAATTGCATCCGAATTTAATATAAAAGGCACAATGCAGACTTAAGTACAAGAGGACTGACACTCTAACTTTCGATGATTTGAACCTCTCCTGTGAGTCCTGTTTTAGATTCCGATGCTTCACTTCAGGTTTACTGTATCCCTTGGACCATGTTATTGACGATGAATCTTAGAAATTGCATCCGAAATTAATGCAAAAGGCACAATGCCGACTTAAGAACAAGAGGACTGACACTCTAACTTTCTATGATTTGAACCTCTCCTGTGAGTCCAGTTTTAGATTCGGATGTTTCACTTCAGGTTTACTGTATCCCTTGGACCGTCTCATTGACGATGAGACACAGAAATTGCATCTGAATATAATACAAAAGGCACAATGCCGACTTAAGTACAAGAGGACTGACACCCTAAATTTCGATTATTTGAATCTCTCCTGTGAGTCCAGTTTTAGATTCCGATGCTTCACTTCAGGTTTACTGTATCCCTTGGACCTTCTTATTGACGATGAAGCAAAGAAATTGCATCGGAATTTAATACAAAAGGCACATGGCCGACTTAAGTATATGAGGACTGACACTCAAATCTTCTATGATTTGAACCTCTCCTGTGAGTCCAGATTTAGATTCCGATGCTTCACTTCAGGTTTACTGTATCCCTTGGACCTTCTTATTGACGATGAAACACATAAATTGCATCCAAATTTAATACAAAAGGCCCAATGCCGACTTAAGTACAAGAGGAATGACACTCTAACTTTCGATGATTTGAAGCTCTCCTGTGAGTTCAGTTTTAGATTCCGATGCTCCACTTCAGCTTTTCTGTATCCCTTGGACCTTCTTATTGACGATGAAACACATAAATTGCATACGAATTTAATACTAAAGGCACAATGCCGACTTAAGTACAAGAGGACTGACGCTCTAACTTTCGATGATTTGAACCTCTCCTGTGAGTCCAGTTTTAGATTACGATGCTTCACGTCAGGTTTACTGTATCCCTTGGACCTTCATATTGACGATGAAACACAGATATTGCATCCGAATTTAATAAAAAAGTCACAATGCCGACTTAAGTACAAGACGACTGACACTCTAACTTTCGATGATTTGAAAATCTCCTGTGAGTCAGTTTTAGATTCCGATGCTTCACTTAAGGTTAACTATATCCCTTGGACCTTCTTATTGACGATGAAACAAAGAAATTGCATCCGAATTTAATACAAAAGGCACAATGCCGACGTAAGTACAGAAGGACTGACACTTAAATCTTCTATGATTTGAACCTCTCCTGTGAGTCCAGTTTTAGATTCCGATGCTTCACTTCAGGTTTACTGTATCCGTTGGACCTCCGTGTTGACGATGAAACACAGAAATTGCATCCGAATTTAATACAAAAGACACAATGCCGACTTAAGTACAAGAGGGCTGACACTCTAACTTTCGATGATTTGAACCTCTCCAGTGAGTCCAGTTTTAGATTCCGATGCTGCACATCAGGTTTACTGTATCCCTTGGACCGTCTTATTGACAATGAAACACAGAAATTGCATCTGAATTTAATACAAAAGGCACAATGCCGACTTAAGTACAAGAGGACTGACACTCAAATTTTCTGTGACTTGAACCTCTCCTGTGAGTCCAGTTTTAGATTCCGATGCTTCACTTCAGGTTTACTGTATCCCTTGGACCTTCTTATTGACGATGAAACTCAGATATTGCTTCCAAATTTAATATAAAAGGCACAATGTCGACTTAAGTACAAGAGGACTGACACTCTAACTTTCGATGATTTGAACATCTCCTGTGAGTCCAGTTTTAGATTCCGATGCTTCACTTCAGGTTCACGGTATCCCTTGGACCTTCTTATAGACGATGAAACACAGAAATTGCATCCGAATTTAATACAAAAGGCACAATGCAGACTTAAGTACAAGAGGACTGACACTCTAACATTCTATGATTTGAACCTCTCCTGTGAGTCCTGTTTTAGATTCCGATGCTTCACTTCAGGTTTACTGTATCCCTTGGACCTTCATATTGACGATGAAACACAGAAATTGCATCCGAATTTCTTACATAGGGCACAATTCCGACTTAAGTAAATGAGGACTGACACTCTAACCTTCGATGATTTGAACCTCTCCAGTGAGTGCAGTTTTAGATTCCAGTGCTTCACTTATGGTTAACTATATCCCTTGGACCTTCTTATTGACGATGAAACACAGAAATTGCATCCGAATTTAATACAAAAGGCACAATGCAGACTTAAGTACAAGAGGACTGACACTCTAACTTTCTATGATTTGAACCTCTCCTGTGAGTCCAGTTTTACATTCGGATGTTTCACTTCAGGTTTACTGTATCCCTTGGACCGTCTTATTGACGATGAAACACAGACATTGCATCTAAATATAATACAAAAGGCACAATGCCGACTTAAGTACAAGAGGACTGACACCCTAAATTTCGATGATTTGCATCTCTCCTGTGAGTCCAGTTTTAGATTCCGATGCTTGACTTCAGGTTTACTGTATCCCTTGGACCTTCTTATTGACGATGAAACAATGAAATTGCATCCGAATTTAATACAAAAGGCACAATGCCGACGTAAATACAGAAGGACTGACACTCAAATCTTCTATGATTTGAACCTCTCCTGTGAGTCCAGTTTTAGATTCCGATGCTTCACTTCAGGTTTACTGTATCCCTTGGACCTTCTTATTGACGATGAAACACAGAAATTGCATCCAAATTTAATACAAAAGGCCCAATGCCGACTTAAGTACAAGAGAACTGACTCTCTATCTTTCGATGATTTGAAGTTCTCCTGTGAGTTCAGTTTTAGATTCCGATGTTCCACTTCAGGTTTTCTGTATCCCTTGGACCTTCTTATTGACGATGAAACACAGAAATTGCATACGAATTTAATACAAAAGGCACAATGCCGACTTAAGTACAAGAGGACTGACCCTCTAACTTTCGATGATTTGAACCTCTCCTGTGAGTCCAGTTTTAGATTCCGATGCTTCACTTCAGGTTTACTGTATCCCTTGGACCTTCATATTGACGACGAAACACAGAAATTGCATCCGAATTTAATAAAAAAGGCACAATGCCGACTTAAGTACAAGACGACTGACACTCTAACTTTCGATGATTTGAAAATCTCCTGTGAGTCAGTTTTAGATTCCGATGCTTCACTTAAGGTTAACTATATCCCTTGGACCTTCTTATTGACGATGAAACACAGAAATTGCATCCAAATTTAATACAAAAGGCACAATGCAGACTTAAGTACAAGAGGACTGACACTCTAACTTTCTATGATTTGAACCTCTCCTGTGAGTCCAGTTTTAGACTCCGATGCTTCACTTCAGGTTTACTGTATCCCTTGGACCTTCATATTGACGATGAAACACAGAAATTGCATCCGAATTAAATACAAAAGACACAATGCCGACTTAAGTACAAGAGGGCTGACACTCTAACTCTCGATGATTTGAACCTCTCCAGTGAGTCCAGTTTTAGATTCCGATGCTGCACATCAGGTTTACTGTATCCCTTGGACCGTCTTATTGACAATGAAACACAGAAATTGCATCTTAATTTAATACAAAAGGCACAATGCCGACTTAAGTACAAGAGGACTGACACTCAAATTTTCTGTGACTTGAACCTCTCCTGTGAGTCCAGTTTTAGATTCCGATGCTTCACTTCAGGTTTACTGTATCCCTTGGACCTTCTTATTGACGATGAAACTCAGAAATTGCTTCCAAATTTAATATAAAAGGCACAATGTCGACTTAAGTACAAGAGGACTGACACTCTAACTTTCGATGATTTGAACATCTCCTGTGAGTCCAGTTTTAGATTCCGATGCTTCACTTCAGGTTCACGGTATCCCTTGGACCTTCTTATAGACGATGAACACAGAAATTGCATCCGAATTTAATACAAAAGGCACAATGCAGACTTAAGTACAAGAGGACTGACACTCTAACTTTCTATGATTTGAACCTCTCCTGTGAGTCCTGTTTTAGATTCCGATGCTTCACTTCAGGTTTACTGTATCCCTTGGACCTTCATATTGACGATGAAACACAGAAATTGCATCCGAATTTCTTACATAGGGCACAATTCCGACTTAAGTAAATGAGGACTGACACTCTAACCTTCGATGATTTGAACCTCTCCAGTGAGTCCAGTTTTAGATTCCAGTGCTTCACTTATGGTTAACTATATCCCTTGGATCTTCTTATTGACGATGAAACACAGAAATTGCACCCGAATTTAATACAAAAGGCACAATGCAGACTTAAGTACAAGAGGACTGACACTCTGACTTTCTATGATTTGAACCTCTCCTGTGAGTCCAGTTTTACATTCGGATGTTTCACTTCAGGTTTACTGTATCCCTTGGACCGTCTTATTGACGATGAAACACAGAAATTGCATCTAAATATAATCCAAAAGGCACAATGCCGACTTAAGTACAAGAGGACTGACACCCTAAATTTCGATGATTTGCATCTCTCCTGTGAGTCCAGTTTTAGATTCCGATGCTTCACTTCAGGTTTACTGTATCCCTTGGACCTTCTTATTGACGATGAAACAAAGAAATTGCATCCGAATTTAATACAAAAGGCACAATGCCGACGTAAGTACAGAAGGACTGACACTCAAATCTTCTATGATTTGAACCTCTCCTGTGAGTCCAGTTTTAGATTCCGATGCTTCACTTCAGGTTTACTGTATCCCTTGGACCTTCTTATTGACGATGAAACACAGAAATTGCATCCAAATTTAATACAAAAGGCCCAATGCCGACTTAAGTACAAGAGAACTGACTCTCTATCTTTCGATGATTTGAAGTTCTCCTGTGAGTTCAGTTTTAGATTCCGATGCTCCACTTCAGGTTTTCTGTATCCCTTGGACCATGTTATTGACGATGAAACTTGGAAATTGCATCCGAAATTAATGCAAAAGGCACAATGCCGACTTAAGAACAAGAAGACTGACACTCTAACTTTCTATGATTTGAACCTCTCCTGTGAGTCCAGTTTTAGATTCGGATGTTTCACTTCAGGTTTACTGTATCCCTTGGACCGTCTTATTGACGATGAAACACAGAAATTGCATCTGAATATAATACAAAAGGCACATTGCCGACTTAAGTATATGAGGACTGACACTCAAATCTTCTATGATTTGATCCTCTCCTGTGAGTCCAGTTTTTGATTCCGATGCTTCACTTCAGGTTTACTGTATCCCTTGGACCTTCTTATTGACGATAAAACACAGAAATTGCATCCAAATTTAATACAAAATGCCCAATGCCGACTTAAGTACAAGAGGAATGACACTCTAACTTTCGATGATTTGATGCTCTCCTGTGAGTTCAGTTTTAGATTCCGATGCTCCACTTCAGCTTTTCTGTATCCCTTGGACCTTCTTATTGACGATGAAACACAGAAATTGCATACGAATTTAATACAAAAGGCACAATGCCGACTTAAGTACAAGAGGACTGACACTCTAACTTTCGATGATTTGAACCTCTCCTGAGAGTCCAGTTTTAGATTACGATGCTTCATGTCAGGTTAACTGTATCCCTTGGACCTTCATATTGACGATGAAACACAGAAATTGCATCCGAATTTAATAAAAAAGGCACAATGCCGACTTAAGTACAAGACGACTGACACTCTAACTTTCGATGATTTGAACCTCTCCTGTGAGTCAGTTTTAGATTCCGATGCTTCACTTAAGGTTAACTATATCCCTTGGACCTTCTTATTGACGATGAAACACAGAAATTGCATCCGAATTTAATACAAAAGGCACAATGCAGACTTAAGTACAAGAGGACTGACACTCTAACTTTCTATGATTTAAACCTCTCCTGTGAGTCCAGTTTTAGATTCCGATGCTTCACTTCAGGTTTACTGTATCCATTGGACCTTCATATTGACGATGAAACACAGAAATTGCATCCGAATTAAATACAAAAGACACAATGCCGACTTAAGTACAAGAGGGCTGACACTCTAACTTTCGGTGATTTGAACCTCTCCAGTGAGTCCAGTTTTAGATTCCGATGCTGCACATCAGGTTTACTGTATCCCTTGGACTGTCTTATTGACAATGAAACACAGAAATTGCATCTGAATTTAATACAAAAGGCACAATGCGGACTTAAGTACAAGAGGACTGACACCCTAAATTTCGATGATTTGAATCTCTCCTGTGAGTCCAGTTTTAGATTCCGATGCTTCACATCAGGTTTACTGTATCCCTTGGACCTTCATATTGACGAAGAAACACAGAAATTGCATCCGAATTTAATAAAAAAGGCACAATGCCGACTTAAGTACAAGACGACTGACATTCTGAGTTTCGATGATTTGACCCTCTCCTGTGAGTCCAGTTTTAGATTCCGATGCTTCACTTATGGTTAACTATATCCCTTGGACCTTCTTATTGACGATGAAACACAGAAATTGCATCCGAATTTAATACAAAAGGCACAATGCAGACTTAAATACAAGAGGACTGACACTCTAACTTTCTATGATTTGAACCTCTCCTGTGAGTCCTGTTTTAGATTCCGATGCTTCCCTTCAGGTTTACTGTATCCCTTGGACCTTCTTATTGACGATGAAACACAGAAATTGCATCCGAATTTCTTACATAGGGCACAATTCCGACTTAAGTAAATGAGGACTGACACTCTAACCTTCGATGATTTGAACCTCTACAGAGAGTTCAGTTTTAGATTCCGATGCTTCACTTCAGGTTTACTGTATCCCTTGGACCATGTTATTGACGATGAAACTTAGAAATTGCATCCGAAATTAATGCAAAAGGCACAATGCCGACTTAAGAACAAGAGGACTGACACTCTAACTTTCTATGATTTGAACCTCTCCTGTGAGTCCAGTTTTAGATTCGGATGTTTCACTTCAGGTTTACTGTATCCCTTGGACCGTCTTATTGACGATGAAACACAGAAATTGCATCTGAATATAATACAAAAGGCACATTGCCGACTTAAGTATATGAGGACTGACACTCAAATCTTCTATGATTTGAACCTCTCCTGTGAGTCCAGTTTTTGATTCCGATGCTTCACTTCAGGTTTACTGTATCCCTTGGACCTTCTTATTGACGATAAAACACAGAAATTGCATTCAAATTTAATACAAAATGCCCAATGCCGACTTAAGTACAAGAGGAATGACACTCTAACTTTCGATGATTTGATGCTCTCCTGTGAGTTCAGTTTTAGATTCCGATGCTCCACTTCAGCTTTTCTGTATCCCTTGGACCTTCTTATTGACGATGAAACACAGAAATTGCATACGAATTTAATACAAAAGGCACAATGCCGACTTAAGTACAAGAGGACTGACACTCTAACTTTCGATGATTTGAACCTCTCCTGTGAGTCCAGTTTTAGATTACGATGCTTCATGTCAGGTTAACTGTATCCCTTGGACCTTCATATTGACGATGAAACACAGAAATTGCATCCGAATTTAATAAAAAAGGCACAATGCAGACTTAAGTACAAGAATACTGACACTCTAACTTTCTATGATTTAAACCTCTCCTGTGAGTCCAGTTTTAGATTCCGATGCTTCACTTCAGGTTTACTGTATCCCTTGGACCTTCATATTGACGATGAAACACAGAAATTGCATCCGAATTAAATACAAAAGACACAATGCCGACTTAAGTACAAGAGGGCTGACACTCTAACTTTCGGTGATTTGAACCTCTCCAGTGAGTCCAGTTTTAGATTCCGATGCTGCACATCAGGTTTACTGTATCCCTTGGACCGTCTTATTGACAATGAAACACAGAAATTGCCTCTGAATTTAATACAAAAGGCACAATGCGGACTTAAGTACAAGAGGACTGACACCCAAATTTTCTATGACTTGAACCTCTCCTGTGAGTCCAGTTTTAGATTCCGATGCTTCACTTCAGGTTTACTGTATCCCTTGGACCTTCATATTGACGACGAAACACAGAAATTGCATCCGAATTTAATAAAAAAGGCACAATGCCGACTTAAGTACAAGACGACTGACATTCTGAGTTTCGATGATTTGACCCTCTCCTGTGAGTCCAGTTTTAGATTCCGATGCTTCACTTATGGTTAACTATATCCCTTGGACCTTCTTATTGACGATGAAACACAGAAATTGCATCCGAATTTAATACAAAAGGCACAATGCAGACTTAAATACAAGAGGACTGACACTCTAACTTTCTATGATTTGAACCTCTCCTGTGAGTCCTGTTTTAGATTCCGATGCTTACCTTCAGGTTTACTGTATCCCTTGGACCTTCTTATTGACGATGAAACACAGAAATTGCATCCGAATTTCTTACATAGGGCACAATTCCGACTTAAGTAAATGAGGACTGACACTATAACCTTCGATGATTTGAACCTCTACAGAGAGTTCAGTTTTAGATTCCGATGCTTCACTTCAGGTTTACTGTATCCCTTGGACCATGTTATTGACGATGAAACTTAGAAATTGCATCCGAAATTAATGCAAAAGGCACAATGCCGACTTAAGAACAAGAGGACTGACACTCTAACTTTCTATGATTTGAACCTCTCCTGTGAGTCCAGTTTTAGATTCGGATGTTTCACTTCAGGTTTACTGTATCCCTTGGACCGTCTTATTGACGATGAAACACAGAAATTGCATCTGAATATAATACAAAAGGCACATTGCCGACTTAAGTATATGAGGACTGACACTCAAATCTTCTATGATTTCAACCTCTCCTGTGAGTCCAGTGATTGATTCCGATGCTTCACTTCAGGTTTACTGTATCCCTTGGACCTTCTTATTGACGATAAAACACAGAAATTGCATCCAAATTTAATACAAAGTGCCCAATGCCGACTTAAGTACAAGAGGAATGACACTCTAACTTTCGATGATTTGATGCCGTCCTGTGAGTTCAGTTTTAGATTCCGATGCTCCACTTCAGCTTTTCTGTATCCCTTGGACCTTCTTATTGACGATGAAACACAGAAATTGCATACGAATTTAATACAAAAGGCACAATGCCGACTTAAGTACAAGAGGACTGACACTCTAACTTTCATTGATTTGAACCTCTCCTGTGAGTCCAGTTTTAGATTACGATGCTTCATGTCAGGTTAACTGTATCCCTTGGACCTTCATATTGACGATGAAACACAGAAATTGCATCCGAATTTAATAAAAAAGGCACAATGCAGACTTAAGTACAAGAGGACTGACACTTTAACTTTCTATGATTTAAACCTCTCCTGTGAGTCCAGTTTTAGATTCCGATGCTTCACTTCAGGTTTACTGTATCCCTTGGACCTTCATATTGACGATGAAACACAGAAATTGCATCCGAATTAAATACAAAAGACACAATGCCGACTTAAGTACAAGAGGGCTGACACTCTAACTTTCGGTGATTTGAACCTCTCCAGTGAAACCAGTTTTAGATTCCGATGCTGCACATCAGGTTTACTGTATCCCTTGGACCGTCTTATTGACAATGAAACACAGAAATTGCCTCTGAATTTAATACAAAAGGCACAATGCGGACTTAAGTACAAGAGGACTGACACCCAAATTTTCTATGACTTGAACCTCTCCTGTGAGTCCAGTTTTAGATTCCGATGCTTCCCTTCAGGTTTACTGTATCCCTTGGACCTTCTTATTGACGATGAAACACAGAAATTGCATCCGAATTTCTTACATAGGGCACAATTCCGACTTAAGTAAATGAGGACTGACACTCTAACGTTCGATGATTTGAACCTCTACAGAGAGTTCAGTTTTAGATTCCGATGCTTCACTTCAGGTTTACTGTATCCCTTGGACCATGTTATTGACGATGAAACTTAGAAATTGCATCCGAAATTAATGCAAAAGGCACAATGCCGACTTAAGAACAAGAGGACTGACACTCTAACTTTCTATGATTTGAACCTCTCCTGTGAGTCCAGTTTTAGATTCGGATGTTTCACTTCAGGTTTACTGTATCCCTTGGACCGTCTTATTGACGATGAAACACAGAAATTGCATCTGAATATAATACAAAAGGCACATTGCCGACTTAAGTATATGAGGACTGACACTCAAATCTTCTATGATTTGAACCTCTCCTGTGAGTCCAGTGATTGATTCCGATGCTTCACTTCAGGTTTACTGTATCCCTTGGACCTTCTTATTGACGATAAAACACAGAAATTGCATCCAAATTTAATACAAAGTGCCCAATGCCGACTTAAGTACAAGAGGAATGACACTCTAACTTTCGATGATTTGATGCCCTCCTGTGAGTTCAGTTTTAGATTCCGATGCTCCACTTCAGCTTTTCTGTATCCCTTGGACCTTCTTATTGACGATGAAACACAGAAATTGCATACGAATTTAATACAAAAGGCACAATGCCGACTTAAGTACAAGAGGACTGACACTCTAACTTTCATTGATTTGAACCTCTCCTGTGAGTCCAGTTTTAGATTACGATGCTTCATGTCAGGTTAACTGTATCCCTTGGACCTTCATATTGACGATGAAACACAGAAATTGCATCCGAATTTAATAAAAAAGGCACAATGCCGACTTAAGTACAAGACGACTGACACTCTAACTTTCGATGATTTGAACCTCTCCTGTGAGTCAGTTTTAGATTCCGATGCTTCACTTAAGGTTAACTATATTCCTTGGACCTTCTTATTGACGATGAAACACAGAAATTGCATCCGAATTTAATACAAAAGGCACAATGCAGACTTAAGTACAAGAGGACTGACACTCTAACTTTCTATGATTTAAACCTCTCCTGTGAGTCCAGTTTTAGATTCCGATGCTTCACTTCAGGTTTACTGTATCCCTTGGACCTTCATATTGACGATGAAACACAGAAATTGCATCCGAATTAAATACAAAAGACACAATGCCGACTTAAGTACAAGAGGGCTGACACTCTAACTTTCGGTGATTTGAACCTCTCCAGTGAGTCCAGTTTTAGATTCCGATGCTGCACATCAGGTTTACTGTATCCCTTGGACCGTCTTATTGACAATGAAACACAGAAATTGCATCTGAATTTAATACAAAAGGCACAATGCGGACTTAAGTACAAGAGGACTGACACCCAAATTTTCTATGACTTGAACCTCTCCTGTGAGTCCAGTTTTAGATTCCGATGCTTCACTTCAGGTTTACTGTATCCCTTGGACCTTCTTATTGACGATGAAACTCAGAAATTGCTTCCAAATTTAATATAAAAGGCACAATGTCGGCTTAAGTACAAGAGGACTGACACTCTAACTTTCGATGATTTGAAGCTCTCCTGTGAGTTCAGTTTTAGATTCCGATGCTTCACTTCAGGTTTACTGTATCCCTTGGACCTTCTTATTGACGATGAAACACAGAAATTGCATACGAATTTAACACAAAAGCCACAATGTCGACTTAAGTACAAGAGGACTGACACTCTAACTTTCAATGATTTGAACCTCTCCTGTGAGTCCAGATTTAGATTACGATGCTTCACTTCAGGTTTACTGTATCCCTTGGACCCTCTTATCGACGATGAAACACAGAAATTGCATCCGAATTCAATAAAAAAGGCACAATTCCGACTTAAGTACAAGAGGACTGACACTCTAACTTTCGATGATTTGAACATCTCCTGTGAGTCCAGTTTTAGATTCCGATGCTTCACTTCAGGTTAACGGTATGCCTTGGACCTTCTTATTGACGATGAAACACAGAAATTGCATCCGAATTTAATACAAAAGGCACAATGCAGACTTAAGTACAAGAGGACTGACACTCTAACTTTCTATGATTTGAACCTCTCCTGTGAGTCCTGTTTTAGATTCCGATGCTTCACTTCAGGTTTACTGTATCCATTGGACCTTCATATTGACGATGAAACACAGAAATTGCATCCGAATTTCTTACATAGGGCACAATTCCGACTTAAGTAAATGAGGACTGACACTCTAACCTTCGATGATTTGAACCTCTCCAGTGAGTCCAGTTTTAGATTCCGGTGCTTCACTTATGGTTAACTATATCCCTTGGACCTTCTTATTGACGATGAAACACAGAAATTGCATCCGAATTTAATACAAAAGGCACAATGCCGACTTAAGTACATGAGGACTGACACTCTAACTTTCTATGATTTGAACCTCTCCTGTGAGTCCAGTTTTAGATTCCGATGTTTCACTTCAGGTTTACTGTATCCCTTGGACCGTCTTATTGACGATGAAACACAGAAATTGCATCTAAATATAATACAAAAGGCACAATGCCGACGTAAGTACAAGAGGACTGACACCCTAAATTTCGATGATTTGACTCTCTCCTGTGAGTCCAGTTTTAGATTCCGATGCTTCACTTCAGGTTTACTGTATCCCTTGGACAGTCTTATTGACGATGAAACACAGAAATTGCATCTGAATTTAATACAAAAGGCACTATGCCGACTTAAGTACAAGAGGACTGACACTCAAATTTTCTATGATTTGAACCTCTCCTGTGAGTCCAGTTTTGGATTCCGATGCTTCACTTCAGGTTTACTGTATCCCTTGGACCTTCTTATTGACGATGAAACAAAGAAATTGCATCGGAATTTAATACAAAAGCCACATTGCCGACTTAAGTATATGAGGACTGACACTCATATCTTCTATGATTTGAACCTCTCCTGTGAGTCCTGTTTTAGATTCCGATGCTTCCCTTCAGGTTTACTGTATCCCTTGGACCGTCTTATTGACGATGAAACACAGAAATTGCATCCGAATTTCTTACATAGGGCACAATTCCGACTTAAGTAAATGAGGACTGACACTCTAACCTTCGATGATTTGAACCTCTACAGAGAGTTCAGTTTTAGATTCCGATGCTTCACTTCAGGTTTACTGTATCCCTTGGACCATGTTATTGACGATGAAACTTAGATATTGCATCCGAAATTAATGCAAAAGGCACAATGCCGACTTAAGAACAAGAGGACTGACACTCTAACTTTCTATGATTTGAACCTCTCCTGTGAGGCCAGTTTTAGATTCGGATGTTTCACTTCAGGTTTACTGTATCCCTTGGACCGTCCTATTGACGATGAAACACAGAAATTGCATCTGAATATAATACAAAAGGCACAATGCCGACTTAAGTACAAGAGGACTGACACCCTAAATTTCGATGATTTGAATCTCTCCTGTGAGTCCAGTTTTAGATTCCGATGCTTCACTTCAGGTTTACTGTATCCCTTGGACCTTCTTATTGACGATGAAACAAAGAAATTGCATCGGAGTTTAATACAAAAGGCACATTGCCGACTTAAGTATATGAGGACTGACACTCAAATCTTCTATGATTTGAACCTCTCCTGTGAGTCCAGTTTTAGATTCCGATGCTTCACTTCAGGTTTAATGTATCCCTTGGACCTTCTTATTGACGATAAAACACAGAAATTGCATCCAAATTTAATACAAAATGCCCAATGCCGACTTAAGTACAAGTGGACTGACACTCTAACTTTCGATGATTTGAACCTCTCCTGTGAGTCCAGTTTTAGATTACGATGCTTCATGTCAGGTTTACTGTATCCCTTGGACCTTCATATTGACGATGAAACACAGAAATTGCATCCGAATTTAATAAAAAAGGCACAATGCCGACTTAAGTACAAGACGACTGACACTCTAACTTTCGATGATTTGAACCTCTCCTGTGAGTCAGTTTTAGATTCCGATGCTTCACTTAAGGTTAACTATATCCCTTGGACCTTCTTATAGACGATGAAACACAGAAATTGCATCCGAATTTAATACAAAAGGCACAATGCAGACTTAAGTACAAGAGGACTGACACTCTAACTTTCTATGATTTGAACCTCTCCTGTGAGTCCTGTTTTAGATTCCGATGCTTCACTTCAGGTTTACTGTATCCCTTGGACCTTCATATTGACGATGAAACACAGAAATTGCATCCGAATTTCTTACATAGGGCACAATTCCGACTTAAGTAAATGAGGACTGACACTCTAACCTTCGATGATTTGAACCTCTCCAG
Source organism: Schistocerca americana (assembly GCF_021461395.2). Lineage (NCBI taxonomy): Eukaryota > Metazoa > Arthropoda > Insecta > Orthoptera > Acrididae > Schistocerca > Schistocerca americana. The sequence continues at coordinate 36,070,746 of NC_060128.1, forward strand.
TGAGTCCAGTTTTAGATTCCGGTGCTTCACTTATGGTTAACTATATCCCTTGGACCTTCTTATTGACGATGAAACACAGAAATTGCATCCGAATTTAATGTAAAAGGCACAATGCCGACTTAAGTACATGAGGACTGACACTCTAACTTTCTATGATTTGAACCTCTCCTGTGAGTCCAGTTTTAGATTCCGATGTTTCACTTCAGGTTTACTGTATCCCTTGGACCGTCTTATTGACGATGAAACACAGAAATTGCATCTAAATACAATACAAAAGGCACAATGCCGACGTAAGTACAAGAGGACTGACACCCTAAATTTCGATGATTTGAATCTCTCCTGTGAGTCCAGTTTTAGATTCCGATGCTTCACTTCATGTTTACTGTATCCCTTGGACAGTCTTATTGACGATGAAACACAGAAATTGCATCTGAATTTAATACAAAAGGCACTATGCCGACTTAAGTACAAGAGGACTGACACTCAAATTTTCTATGATTTGAACCTCTCCTGTGAGTCCAGTTTTTGATTCCGATGCTTCACTTCAGGTTTACTGTATCCCTTGGACCTTCTCATTGACGATGAAACTCAGAAATTGCATCCAAATTTAATACAAAAGGCACATTGTCGACTTAAGTACAAAAGGACTGACACTCTAACTTTTGATGATGTGAGCTCTCCTGTGAGTTCAGTTTTAGATTCCGATGCTTCACTTCAGGTTTACTGTATCCCTTGGACCTTCTTATTGACGATGAAACACAGAAATTGCATACGAATTTAATCCAAAGCCACAATCCCGAATTAAGTACAAGAGGCCTGACACACTAACTTTCGATGATTTGAACCTCTCCTGTGAGTCCTGATTTAGATTACGATGCTTCGCTTCAGGTTTACTGTATCCCTTGGACCTTCTTATTGACGATGAAACACAGAAATTGCATCCGAATTTAATAAAAAAGGCACAATTCCGACTTAAGTACAAGAGGACTGACACTCTAACTTTCGATGATTTGAACATCTCCTGTGAGTCCAGTTTTATATTCCGATGCTTCACTTCAGGTTAACTGTATCCCTTGGACCTTCTTATTAACGATGAAACACAGATATTGCATCCGAAATTAATACAAAAGGCACAATGCAGACTTAAGTACAAGAGGACTGACACTCTAACTTTCTATTATTTGAACCTCTCCTGTGAGTCCTGTTTTAGATTCCGATGCTTCACTTCAGGTTTACTGTATCCCTTTGACCTTCTTATTGACGATGAATATAGAAATTGCATCCGAATTTCTTACATAGGGCACAATTCCGACTTAAGTAAATGAGGACTGACACTCTAACCTTCGATGATATGAACCTCTACAGAGAGTTCAGTTTTATATTCCGATGCTTCACTTCAGGTTTACTGTATCCCTTGGACCATGTTATTGACGATGAAACTTAGAAATTGCATCCGAAATTAATGCAAAAGGCACAATGCCGACTTAAGTACAAGAGGACTGACACCCTAAATTTCGATGATTTGAATCTCTCCTGTGAGTCCAGTTTTAGATTCCGATGCTTCACTTCAGGTTTACTGTATCCCTTGGACCTTCTTATTGACGATGAAACAAAGAAATTGCATCGGAATTTAATACAAAAGGCACATTGCCGACTTAAGTATATGAGGACTGACACTCAAATCTTCTATGATTTGAACCTCTCCTGTGAGACCAGTTTTAGATTCCGATGCTTCACTTCAGGTTTACTGTATCCCTTGGACCTTCTTATTGACGATGAAACCCAGAAATTGCATCCAAATTTAATACAAAAGGCCCAATGCCGACTTAAGTTAAAGAGGAATGACACTCTAACTTTCGATGATTTGAAGCTCTCCTGTGAGTTCAGTTTTAGATTCCGATGCTCCACTTCAGGTTTTCTGTATCCCTTAGACCTTCTTATTGACGATGAAACACAGAAATTGCATACGAATTTAATAAAAAATGCACAATGCCGACTTAAGTACAAGACGACTGACACTCTAACTTTCGATGATTTGAACCTCTCCTGTGAGTCAGTTTTAGATTCCGATGCTTCACTTAAGGTTAACTATATCCCTTGGACCTTCTTATTGACGATGAAACACAGAAATTGCATCCGAATTTAATACAAAAGGCACAATGCAGACTTAAGTACAAGAGGACTGACACTCAAACTTTCTATGATTTGAACCTCTCCTGTGAGTCCAGTTTTAGATTACGATGCTTTACGTCAGGTTTACTGTATCCCTTGGACCTTCATATTGACGATGAAACACAGAAATTGCATCCGAATTTAATAAAAAAGGCACAATGCCGACTTAAGTACAAGACGACTGACACTCTAACTTTCGATGATTTGAACCTCTCCTGTGAGTCAGTTTTAGATTCCGATGCTTCACTTAAGGTTAACTATATCCCTTGGACCTTCTTATTGACGATGAAACACAGAAATTGCATCTGAATGTAATACAAAAGGCACAATGCAGACTTAAGTACAAGAGGACTGACACTCTAACTTTCTTTGATTTGAACCTCTCCTGTGAGTCCAGTTTTAGATTCCGATGCTTCACTTCAGGTTTACTGTATCCCTTGGGACCTTCATATTGACGATGAAACACAGAAATTGCATCCGAATTAAATACAAAAGGACACAATGCCGTCTTAGTACAAGAGGGCTGACACTCTAACTTTCGGTGATTTGAACCTCTCCAGTGAGTCCAGTTTTAGATTCCGATGCTGCACATCAGGTTTACTGTATCCCTTGGACCGTCTTATTGACAATGAAACACAGAAATTGCATCTGAATTTAATACAAAAGGCACAATGCGGACTTAAGTACAAGAGGACTGACACTCAAATTTTCTATGACTTGAACCTCTCCTGTGAGTCCAGTTTTAGATTCCGATGCCTCACTTCAGGTTTACTGTATCCCTTGGACCTTCTTATTGACGATGAAACTCAGAAATTGCTTCCAAATTTAATATAAAAGGCACAATGTCGACTTAAGTACAAGAGGACTGACACTCTAACTTTCGATGATTTGAAGCTCACCTGTGAGTTCAGTTTTAGATTCCGATGCTTCACTTCAGGTTTACTGTATCCCTTGGACCTTCTTATTGACGATGAAACACAGAAATTGCGTACGAATTTAACACAAAAGCCACAATGCCGACTTAAGTACAAGAGGACTGACACTCTAACTTTCAATGATTTGAACCTCTCCTGTGAGTCCAGATTTAGATTACGATGCTTCACTTCAGGTTTACTGTATGCCTTGGACCCTCTTATTGACGATGAAACACAGAAATTGCATCCGAATTCAATAAAAAAGACACAATTGCGATTTAAGTACAAGAGGACTGACACTCTAACTTTCGATGATTTGAACATCTCCTGTGAGTCCAGTTTTAGATTCCGATGCTTCACTTCAGGTTTACTGTATCCCTTGGACCTTCATATTGACGATGAAACACAGAAATTGCATCCGAATTTAATAAATAGCACAATTCCGACTTAAGTACAAGAGGACTGACACTCTAACTTTCGATGACTTGAACATCTCCTGTGAGTCCAGTTTTAGATTCCGATGCTTCACGTCAGGTTTACTGTATCCCTTGGACAGTCTTATTGACGATGAAACACAGAAATTGCATCTGAATTTAATACAAAAGGCACTATGCCGACTTAAGTACAAGAGGACTGACACTCAAATTTTCTATGATTTGAACCTCTCCTGTGAGTCCAGTTTTGGATTCCGATGCTTCACTTCAGGTTTACTGTATCCCTTGGACCTTCTTATTGACGATGAAACTCAGAAATTGCATCCAAATTTAATACAAAAGGCACATTGTCGACTTAAGTACAAAAGGACTATCACTCTAACTTTTGATGATTTGAAGCTCTCCTGTGAGTTCAGTTTTAGATTCCGATGCTTCACTTCAGGTTTACTGTATCCCTTGGGCCTTCCTATTGACGATGAAACACAGAAATTGCATCCGAATTTCTTACATAGGGCACAATTCCGACTTAAGTAAATGAGGACTGACACTCTAACCTTCGATGATTTGAACCTCTACAGAGAGTTCAGTTTTAGATTCCGATGCTTCACTTCAGGTTTACTGTATCCCTTGGACCATGTTATTGACGATGAAACTTAGAAATTGCAACAGAAATTAATGCAAAAGGCACAATGCCGACTTAAGTAAAAGAGGACTGACACCCTAAATTTCGATGATTTGAATCTCTCCTGTGAGTCCAGTTTTAGATTCCGATGCTTCACTTCAGGTTTACTATATCCCTTGGACCTTCTTATTGACGATGAAACACAGTAATTGCATACGAATTTAATAAAAAATGCACAATGCCGACTTAAGTACAAGACGACTGACACTCTAACTTTCGATGATTTGAACCTCTCCTGTGAGTCAGTTTTAGATTCCGATGCTTCACTTAAGGTTAACTATATCCCTTGGACCTTCTTATTGACGATGAAACGCAGAAATTGCATCCGAATTTAATACAAAAGGCACAATGCAGACTTAAGTACAAGAGGACTGACACTCTAACTTTCTATGATTTGAACCTCTCCTGTGAGTCCAGTTTTAGATTCCGATGCTTCACTTCAGGTTTACTGTATCCCTTGGACCTTCATATTGACGATGAAACACAGAAATTGCATCCGAATTTAATAAATAGCACAATTCCGACTTAAGTACAAGAGGACTGACACTCTAACTTTCGATGACTTGAACATCTCCTGTGAGTCCAGTTTTAGATTCCGATGCTTCACTTCAGGTTAACTGTATCCCTTGGGCCTTCTTATTAACGATGAAACACAGAAATTGCATCCGAAATTAATACAAAAGGCACAATGCAGACTTAAGTACAAGAGGACTGACACTCTAACTTTCTATGATTTGAACCTCTCCTGTGAGTCCTGTTTTAGATTCCGATGCTTCACTTCAGGTTTACTGTATCCCTTGGACCTTCCTATTGACGATGAAACACAGAAATTGCATCCGAATTTCTTACATAGGGCACAATTCCGACTTAAGTAAATGAGGACTGACGATCTAACCTTCGATGATTTGAACCTCTACAGAGAGTTCAGTTTTAGATTCCGATGCTTCACTTCAGGTTTACTGTATCCCTTGGACCATGTTATTGACGATGAAACTTAGAAATTGCATCCGAAATTAATGCAAAAGGCACAATGCCGACTTAAGTACAAGAGGACTGACACCCTAAATTTCGATGATTTGAATCTCTCCTGTGAGTCCAGTTTTAGATTCCGATGCTTCACTTCAGGTTTACTGTATGCCTTGGACCCTCTTATTGACGATGAAACACAGAAACTGCATCCGAATTTAATAAAAAAGGCACAATGCCGACTTAAGTACAAGAGGACTGACACTCAAATTTTCTATGATTTGAACCTCTCCTGTGAGTCCAGTTTTAGATTCCGATGCTTCACTTCAGGTTTACTGTATCCCTTGAACCTTCTAATTGACGATGAAACTCAGAAATTGCATCCAAATTGAATTTAAAAGGCACAATGTCGACTTAAGTACAAGAGGACTGACACTCTAACTTTCGATGATTTGAAGCTCACCTGTGAGTTCAGTTTTAGATTCCGATGCTTCACTTCAGGTTTACTGTATCCCTTGGACGTTCTTATTGACGATGAAACACAGAAATTGCATACGAATTTAATACAAAAGCCACAATGCCGACTTAAGTACAAGAGGACTGACACTCTAACTTTCAATGATTTGAACCTCTCCTGTGAGTCCAGATTTAGATTACGATGCTTCACTTCAGGTTTACTGTATCCCTTGGACCCTCTTATTGACGATGAAACACAGAAACTGCATCCGAATTCAATAAAAAAGGCACAATGCCGACTTAAATACAAGAGGACTGACACTCTAACTTTCGATGATTTGAACATCTCCTGTGAGTCCAGCTTTAGATTCCGATGCTTTACTTCAGGTTAACGGTATCCCTTGGACCTTCTTATAGACGATGAAACACAGAAATTGCATCCGAATTTAATACAAAAGGCACAATGCAGACTTAAGTACAAGACGACTGACACTCAAATTTTCTATGATTTGAACCTCTCCTGTGAATCCAGTTTTAGATTCCGATGCTTCACTTCAGGTTTACTGTTTCCCTTGGACCTTCTTATTGACGATGAAACTCAGAAATTGCATCCAAATTTAATATAAAAGGCACAATGTCGACTTAAGTACAAGAGGACTGACACTCTAACTTTCGATGATTTGAAGCTCTCCTGTGAGTTCAGTTTTAGATTCCGATGCTTCACTTCAGGTTTACTGTATCCCTTGGACCTTCCTATTGACGATGAAACACAGAAATTGCATACGAATTTAATACAAAAGCCACAATGCCGACTTAAGTACAAGAGGACTGACACTCTAACTTTCGATGATTTGAACCTCTCCTGTGAGTCCAGATTTAGATTACGATGCTTCACTTCAGGTTTACTGTATCCCTTGGACACTCTTATTGACGATGTAACACAGAAATTGCATTCGAATTATTAAAAAAGGCACAATGCCGACTTAAGTACAAGGGGTCTGACACTCTAACTTTCGATGATTTGAACATCTCCTGTGAGTCCCGTTTTAGATTCTGATCCTTCACTTCAGGTTAACTGTATCCCTTGGAACTTCTTATTGACGATGAAACACAGAAATTGCATCCGAATTTAATACAAAAGGCACAATGCAGACTTAAGTACAAGAGGACTGACACTCTAACTTTCTATGATTTGAACCTCTCCTGTGAGTCCTGTTTTAGATTCTGATGCTTCACTTCAGGTTTACTGTATCCCTTGGACCTTCTTATTGACGATGAAACACAGAAATTGCATCCGAATTTAATACAATATGCACAATGTCGACTTAAGTACAAGAGGACTGACACTCTAACTTTCGATGATTTGAAGCTCACCTGTGAGTTCAGTTTTAGATTCCGATGCTTCACTTCAGGTTTACTGTATCCCTTGGACCTTCTTATTGACGATGAAACACAGAAATTGCGTACGAATTTAAATCAAAAGGCACAATGCCGACTTAAGTACAAGAGGACTGACACTCTAACTTTCAATGATTTGAACCTCTCCTGTGAGTCCAGATTTAGATTACGATGCTTCACTTCAGGTTTACTGTATCCCTTGGACCCTCTTATTGACGATGAAACACAGAAATTGCATCCGAATTTAATAAAAAAGGCACAATGCCGACTTAAGTACAAGAGGACTGACACTCTAACATTCGATGATTTGAACATCTCCTGTGAGTCCAGTTTTAGATTCCGAAGCTTTACTTCAGGTTAACGGTATCCCTTGGACCTTCTTATAGACGATGAAACACAGAAATTGCATCCGAATTTAATACAAAAGGCACAATGCAGACTTAAGTACAAGAGGACTGACACTCTAACTTTCTATGATTTGAACCTCTCCTGTGAGTCCTGTTTTAGATTCCGATGCTTCACTTCAGGTTTACTGTATCCCTTGGACCTTCATATTGACGATGAAACACAGAAATTGCATCCGAATTTCTTACATAGGGCACAATTCCGACTTAAGTAAATGAGGACTGACACTCTAACCTTCGATGATTTGAACCTCTCCAGTGAGTCCAGTTTTAGATTCCGATGCTTCACTTCAGGTTTATTGTATCCCTTGGACCTTCTTATTGACTATGAAACACAGAAATTACATCCGAATTTAATACAAAAGGCACAATGCAGACTTAAGTACAAGAGGACTGACACTCAAATTTTCTATGATTTGAACCTCTCCTGTGAGTCCAGTTTTAGATTCCGATGCTTCATTTCAGGTTTACTGTTTCCCTTGGACCTTCTTATTGACGATGAAACTCAGAAATTGCATACAAATTTAATATAAAAGGCACAATGTCGACTTAAGTACAAGAGGACTGACACTCTAACTTTCGAAGATTTGAAGCTCTCCTGTGAGTTCAGTTTTAGATTCCGATGCTTCACTTCAGGTTTACTGTATCCCTTGGACCTTCTTATTGACGATGAAACACAGAAATTGCATACGAATTTAATACAAAAGCCACAATGCCGACTTAAGTACAAGAGGACTGACACTCTAACTTTCGATTATTTGAACCTCTCCTGTGAGTCCAGATTTAGATTACGATGGTTCACTTCAGGTTTACTGTATCCCTTGGACCCTCTTATTGACGATGAAACACAGAAATTGCATTCGAATTTAATAAAAAAGGCACAATGCCGACTTAAGTGCAAGACGACTGACACTCTAACTTTCGATGATTTGAACATCTCCTGTGAGTCCAGTTTTAGATTCTGATCCTTCACTTCAGGTTAACTGTATCCCTTGGACCTTCTTATTGACGATGAAACACAGAAATTGCATCCGAATTTAATACAAAAGGCACAATGCAGACTTAAGTACAAGAGGACTGGCACTCTAACTTTCTATGATTTGAACCTCTCCTGTGAGTCCTGTTTTAGATTCCGATGCTTCACTTCAGGTTTACTGTATCCCTTGGACCTTCTTATTGACGATGAAACACAGAAATTGCATCCGAATTTCTTACATAGGGCACAATTCCGACATAAGTAAATGAGGACTGACACTCTAACCTTCGATGATTTGAACCTCTCCAGTGAGTCCAGTTTTAGATTCCGATGCTTCACTTCAGGTTTCCTGTATCCCTTGGACCTTGTTACTGACGATGAGAAATAGAAATTGCATCCGAATTTAATACAAAAGGCACAATGCCGACATAAGTACAAGTGGACTGACACTCTAACTTTCTATGATTTGAACCTCTCCTGTGAGTCCACTTTTAGATTCCGAAGCTTCACTTCAGGTTTACTGTATCCCTTGGACCTTCTTATTGACGATGAAACACTGAAATTGCATCCGAATTTAATGCAAAAGGCACAATGCCGACTTAAGTACAAGAAGACTGACACTCTAACTTTCAATGATTTGAACCTCTCCTGTGAGTCCAGTTTTAGATTCGGATGTTTCACTTCAGGTTTACTGTACCCCTTGGACCTTCTTTTTGACGATAAAACACAGAAATTGCAACCAAATTTAATACAAAAGGCACAATGCCGACTTAAGTACAAGAGGACTGACATTCAAATCTTCTATGATTTGAACCTCTCCTGTTAGTCCAGTTTTAGATTCCGATCCCTCACTTCAGGTTTACTGTATCTCTTGGACCTTCTTATTGACGATGAAACACAGAAATTGCATCCAAATTTAATACAAAAGCCCCAATGCCGACTTAAGTACAAGAGGACTGACACTCTAACTTTCGATGATTTGAAGCTCTCCTGTGAGTTCAGTTTTAGCTTCCGATGCTTCACTTCAGGTTTTCTGTATCCCTTGGACCTTCTTATTGACGATTAAACACAGAAATTGCATCCGAATTTAATACAAAAGACACAATGCCGACTTAAGTACAAGAGGGCTGACACTCTAACTTTCGATGATTTGAACCTCTCCAGTGTGTTCAGTTTTAGATTCCGATGCTGCACTTCAGGTTTACTGTATCCCTTGGACCGTCTTATTGACGATGAAACACAGAAATTGCAACTGAATTTAATACAAAAGGCACAATGCCGACTTAGGTACAAGAGGACGGACATTCAAATTTTTTATGATTTGAACCTCTCCTGTGAGTCCAGTTTTAGATTCCGATGCTTCACTTCAGGTTTACTGTATCCCTTGGACATACTTATTGACGATGAAACTCAGAAATTGCAACCAAATTTAATACAAAAGGCACAATGTCGACTTAAGTACAAGAGGACTGACACTCTAACTTTCGATGATTTGAAGCTCTCCTGTGAGTTCAGTTTTAGATTCCGATGCTTCACTTCAGGTTTACTGTATCCCTTGGACCTTCTTATTGACGATGAAACACAGAAATTGCATCGGAATTTCTTACATAAGGCACAATTCCGACTTAAGTAAATGAGGACTGACACTCTAACCTTCGATGTTTTGAACCTCTCCAGTGAGTCCAGTTTTAGATTCCGATGCTTCACTTCAGGTTTACTGTATCCCTTGGACCTTGTTATTGACGATGAGAATTAGAAATTGCATCCGAATTTAATACAAAAGGCACAATGCCGACTTAAGTACAAGTGGACTGACACTCTAACTTTCTATGATATCAACCTCCCCTGTGAGTCCACTTTTAGATTCCGATGCTTCACTTCAGGTTTACTGTATCCCTTGGACCTTCTTATTGACGATGGAACACAGAAATTGCATCCGAATTTAATGCAAAATGCACAATGCCGACTTAAGTACAAGAAGACTGACACCCTAAATTTCGATGATTTGAATCTCTCCTGTGAGTCCAGTTTTAGATTCCGATGCTTCACTTCAGGTTTACTGTATCCCTTGGACCTTCTTATTGACGATGAAACAAAGAAATTGCATCGGAATTTAATACAAAAGGCACATTGCCGACTTAAGTATATGAGGACTGACACTCAAATCTTCTATGATTTGAACCTCTCCTGTGAGTCCAGTTTTAGTTTGCGATGCTTCACTTCAGGTTTACTGTATCCCTTGGACCTTCTTATTGACGATGAAACACAGAAATTGCATCCAAATTTAATACAAAAGGTTCAATGCCGACTTAAGTACAAGAGGACTGACACTCTAACTTTCGATGATTTGAAGCTCCCGTGTGAGTTCAGTTTTAGATTCCGATGCTCCACTTCCGGTTTTCTGTATCCCTTGGACCTTCTTATTGACGAAGAAACACAGAAATTGCATACGAATTTAATACAAAAGGCACAATGCCGACTTAAGTACAAGAGGACTGACACTCTAACTTTCGATGATTTGAACCTCTCCTGTGAGTCCAGTTTTAGATTACGATGCTTCACGTCACGTTTACTGTATCCCTTCGACTTTCATATTGACGATGAAACACAGAAATTGCATCCGAATATAATAAAAAAGGCACAATGCCGACTTAAGTACAAGACGACTGACACTCTAACTTTCGATGATTTGAACCTCTCCTGTGAGTCCAGTTTTAGATTACGATGCTTCACGTCTGGTTTACTGTATCCCTGGGACCTTCATATTGACGATGAAACACAGAAATTGCATCCGAATTAAATACAAAAGACACAATGCCGACTTAAGTACAAGAAGGCTGACACTCCAACTTTCGATGATTTGAACCTCTCCAGTGAGTCCAGTTTTAGATTCCGATGCTGCACATCAGGTTTACTGTATCCCTTGGACCGTCTTATTGACAATGAAACACAGAAATAGCATCTGAATTTAATACAAAAGGCACAATGCCGACTTAAGTACAAGAGGACTGACACTCAAATTTTCTATGATTTGAACCTATCCTGTGAGTCCAGTTTTAGATTCCGATGCTTCACTTCAGGTTTGCTGTATCCCTTTGACCTTCTTATTGACGATGAAACTCAGAAATTGCATCCAAATTTAATATAAAAGGCACAATGTCGACTTAAGTACAAGAGGACTGACACTCTAACTTTCGATGATATGAAGCTCTCCTGTGAGTTCAGTTTTAGATTCCGATGCTTCACTTCAGGTTGACTGTATCCCTTGGACCTTCTTATTGACGATGAAACACAGAAATTGCATACGAATTTAATACAAAAGCCACAATGCCGACTTAAGTACAAGAGGACTGACACTCTAACTTTCAATGATTTGAACCTCTCCTGTGAGTCCAGATTTAGATTACGATGCTTTACTTCAGGTTTACTGTATCCCTTGGACCCTCTTATTGACGATGAAACACAGAAATTGCATCCGAATTTAATAAAAAAGGCACAATGCCGACTTAAGTACAAGAGGACTGACACTCTAACTTTCGATGATTTGAACATCTCCTGTGAGTCCAGTTTTAGATTCCGATGCTTCACTTCAGGTTTACTGTATCCCTTGGACCTTCTTATTGACGATGAAACACAGTAATTGCATACGAATTTAATAAAAAATGCACAATGCCGACTTAAGTACAAGACGACTGACACACTAACTTTCGATGATTTGAACCTCTCCTGTGAGTCAGTTTTAGATTCCGATGCTTCACTTAAGGTTAACTATATCCCTTGGACCTTCTTATTGACGATGAAACGCAGAAATTGCATCCGAATTTAATACAAAAGGCACAATGCAGACTTAAGTACAAGAGGACTGACACTCTAACTTTCTATGATTTGAACCTCTCCTGTGAGTCCAGTTTTAGATTCCGATGCTTCACTTCAGGTTTACTGTATCCCTTGGACCTTCATATTGACGATGAAACACAGAAATTGCATCCAAATTTAATACAAAAGCCCCAATGCCGACTTAAGTACAAGAGGACTGACACTCTAACTTTCGATGATTTGAAGCTCTCCTGTGAGTTCAGTTTTAGCTTCCGATGCTTCACTTCAGGTTTTCTGTATCCCTTGGACCTTCTTATTGACGATTAAACACAGAAATTGCATCCGAATTTAATACAAAAGACACAATGCCGACTTAAGTACAAGAGGACTGACACTCTAACTTTCGATGATTTGAACCTCTCCAGTGTGTTCAGTTTTAGATTCCGATGCTGCACTTCAGGTTTACTGTATCCCTTGGACCGTCTTATTGACGATGAAACACAGAAATTGCAACTGAATTTAATACAAAAGGCACAATGCCGACTTAGGTACAAGAGGACGGACATTCAAATTTTTTATGATTTGAACCTCTCCTGTGAGTCCAGTTTTAGATTCCGATGCTTCACTTCAGGTTTACTGTATCCCTTGGACCATCTTATTGACGATGAAACACAGAAATTGCATCGGAATTTCTTACATAAGGCACAATTCCGACTTAAGTAAATGAGGACTGACACTCTAACCTTCGATGTTTTGAACCTCTCCAGTGAGTCCAGTTTTAGATTCCGATGCTTCACTTCAGGTTTACTGTATCCCTTGGACCTTGTTATTGACGATGAGAATTAGAAATTGCATCCGAATTTAATACAAAAGGCACAATGCCGACTTAAGTACAAGTGGACTGACACTCTAACTTTCTATGATTTGAACCTCCCCTGTGAGTCCACTTTTAGATTCCGATGCTTCACTTCAGGTTTACTGTATCCCTTGGACCTTCTTATTGACGATGGAACACAGAAATTGCATCCGAATTTAATGCAAAATGCACAATGCCGACTTAAGTACAAGAAGACTGACACCCTAAATTTCGATGATTTGAATCTCTCCTGTGAGTCCAGTTTTAGATTCCGATGCTTCACTTCAGGTTTACTGTATCCCTTGGACCTTGTTATTGACGATGAAACAAAGAAATTGCATCGGAATTTAATACAAAAGGCACATTGCCGACTTAAGTATATGAGGACTGACACTCAAATCTTCTATGATTTGAACCTCTCCTGTGAGTCCAGTTTTAGTTTGCGATGCTTCACTTCAGGTTTACTGTATCCCTTGGACCTTCTTATTGACGATGAAACACAGAAATTGCATCCAAATTTAATACAAAAGGTTCAATGCCGACTTAAGTACAAGAGGACTGACACTCTAACTTTCGATGATTTGAAGCTCCCGTGTGAGTTCAGTTTTAGATTCCGATGCTCCACTTCAGGTTTTCTGTATCCCTTGGACCTTCTTATTGACGAAGAAACACAGAAATTGCATACGAATTTAATACAAAAGGCACAATGCCGACTTAAGTACAAGAGGACTGACACTCTAACTTTCGATGATTTGAACCTCTCCTGTGAGTCCAGTTTTAGATTACGATGCTTCACGTCACGTTTACTGTATCCCTTCGACTTTCATATTGACGATGAAACACAGAAATTGCATCCGAATTTAATAAAAAAGGCACAATGCCGACTTAAGTACAAGACGACTGACACTCTAACTTTCGATGATTTGAACCTCTCCTGTGAGTCCAGTTTTAGATTACGATGCTTCACGTCTGGTTTACTGTATCCCTGGGACCTTCATATTGACGATGAAACACAGAAATTGCATCCGAATTAAATACAAAAGACACAATGCCGACTTAAGTACAAGAAGGCTGACACTCCAACTTTCGATGATTTGAACCTCCCCAGTGAGTCCAGTTTTAGATTCCGATGCTGCACATCAGGTTTACTGTATCCCTTGGACCGTCTTATTGACAATGAAACACAGAAATAGCATCTGAATTTAATACAAAAGGCACAATGCCGACTTAAGTACAAGAGGACTGACACTCAAATTTTCTATGATTTGAACCTATCCTGTGAGTCCAGTTTTAGATTCCGATGCTTCACTTCAGGTTTGCTGTATCCCTTTGACCTTCTTATTGACGATGAAACTCAGAAATTGCATCCAAATTTAATATAAAAGGCACAATGTCGACTTAAGTACAAGAGGACTGACACTCTAACTTTCGATGATTTGAAGCTCTCCTGTGAGTTCAGTTTTAGATTCCGATGCTTCACTTCAGGTTGACTGTATCCCTTGGACCTTCTTATTGACGATGAAACACAGAAATTGCATACGAATTTAATACAAAAGCCACAATGCCGACTTAAGTACAAGAGGACTGACACTCTAACTGTCAATGATTTGAACCTCTCCTGTGAGTCCAGATTTAGATTACGATGCTTTACTTCAGGTTTACTGTATCCCTTGGACCCTCTATTTGACGATGAAACACAGAAATTGCATCCGAATTTAATAAAAAAGGCACAATGCCGACTTAAGTACAAGACGACTGACACACTAACTTTCGATGATTTGAACCTCTCCTGTGAGTCAGTTTTAGATTCCGATGCTTCACTTAAGGTTAACTATATCCCTTGGACCTTCTTATTGACGATGAAACGCAGAAATTGCATCCGAATTTAATACAAAAGGCACAATGCAGACTTAAGTACAAGAGGACTGACACTCTAACTTTCTATGATTTGAACCTCTCCTGTGAGTCCAGTTTTAGATTCCGATGCTTCACTTCAGGTTTACTGTATCCCTTGGACCTTCATATTGACGATGAAACACAGAAATTGCATCCGAATTTAATAAAAAAGCACAATTCCGACTTAAGTACAAGAGGACTGACACTCTAACTTTCGATGATTTGAACATCTCCTGTGAGTCCAGTTTTTAATTCCGATGCTTCACTTCAGGTTAACTGTATCCCTTGGACCTTCTTATTAACGATGAAACACAGAAATTGCATCTGAAATTAATACAAAAGGCACAATGCAGACTTAAGTACAAGAGGACTGTCACTCTAACTTTCTATGATTTGAACCTCTCCTGTGAGTCCAGTTTTAGATTCCGATGCTTCACTTCAGGTTTACTGTATCCCTTGGACCTTCCTATTGACGATGAAACACAGAAATTGCATCCGAATTTCTTACATAGGGCACAATTCCGACTTAAGTAAATGAGGACTGACACTCTAATCTTCGATGATTTGAACCTCTACAGAGAGTTCAGTTTTAGATTCCGATGCTTCAGTTCAGGTTTACTGTATCCCTTGGACCATGTTATTGACGATGAAACTTAGAAATTGCATCCGAAATTAATGCAAAAGGCACAATGCCGACTTAAGTACAAGAGGACTGACACCCTAAATTTCGATGATTTGAATCTCTCCTGTGAGTCCAGTTTTAGATTCCGATGCTTCACTTCAGGTTTACTGTATCCCTTGGACCCTCTTATTGACGATGAAACACCTAAACTGCATCCGAATTTAATAAAAAAGGCACAATGCCGACTTAAGTACAAGAGGACTGACACTCAAATTTTCTATGATTTGAACCTCTCCTGTGAGTCCAGTTTTAGATTCCGATGCTTCACTTCAGGTTTACTGTATCCCTTGAACCTTCTAATTGACGATGAAACTCAGAAATTGCATCCAAATTTAATTTAAAAGGCACAATGTCGACTTAAGTACAAGAGGACTGACACTCTAACTTTCGATGATTTGAAGCTCACCTGTGAGTTCAGTTTTAGATTCCGATGCTTCACTTCAGGTTTACTGTATCCCTTGGACGTTCTTATTGACGATGAAACACAGAAATTGCATACGAATTTAATACAAAAGCCACAATGCCGACTTAAGTACAAGAGGACTGACACTCTAACTTTCAATGATTTGAACCTCTCCTGTGAGTCCAGATTTAGATTACGATGCTTCACTTCAGGTTTACTGTATCCCTTGGACCCTCTTATTGACGATGAAACACAGAAACTGCATCCGAATTTAATAAAAAAGGCACAATGCCGACTTAAGTACAAGAGGACTGACACTCTAACTTTCGATGATTTGAACATCTCCTGTGAGTCCAGCTTTAGATTCCGATGCTTTACTTCAGGTTAACGGTATCCCTTGGACCTTCTTATAGACGATGAAACACAGAAATTGCATCCGAATTTAATACAAAAGGCACAATGCCGACTTAAGTACAAGAGGACTGACACTCTAACTTTCGATGATTTGAACCTCTCCTGTGAGTCCAGTTTTAGATTACGATGCTTCACGTCACGTTTACTGTATCCCTTCGACTTTCATATTGACGATGAAACACAGAAATTGCATCCGAATTTAATAAAAAAGGCACAATGCCGACTTAAGTACAAGACGACTGACACTCTAACTTTCGATGATTTGAACGTCTCCTGTGAGTCCAGTTTTAGATTACGATGCTTCACGTCAGGTTTACTGTATCCCTTGGACCTTCATACTGACGATGAAACACAGAAATTGCATCCGAATTAAATACAAAAGACACAATGCCGACTTAAGTACAAGAAGGCTGACACTCTAACTTTCGATGATTTGAACCTCCAGTGAGTGCAGTTTTAGATTCCGATGCTGCACATCAGGTTTACTGTATCCCTTGGACCGTCTTATTGACAATGAAACACAGAAATTGCATCTGAATTTAATACAAAAGGCACAATGCCGACTTAAGTTCAAGAGGACTGACACTCAAATTTTCTATGATTTGAACCTATCCTGTGAGTCCAGTTTTAGATTCCGATGCTTCACTTCAGGTTTACTGTATCCCTTTGACCTTCTTATTGACGATGAATCTCAGAAATTGCATCCAAATATAATATAAAAGGCACAATGTCGACTTAAGTACAAGAGGACTGACACTCTAACTTTCGATGATTTGAAGCTCTCCTGTGAGTTCAGTTTTAGATTCCGATGCTTCACTTCAGGTTGACTGTATCCCTTGGACCTTCTTATTGACGATGAAACACAGAAATTGCATACGAATTTAATACAAAAGCCACAATGCCGACTTAAGTACAAGAGGATTGACACTCTAACTTTCAATGATTTGAACCTCTCCTGTAAGTCCAGATTTAGATTACGATGCTTCACTTCAGGTTTACTGTATCCCTTGGACCCTCTTATTGACGATGAAACACAGAAATTGCATCCGAATTTAATAAAAAAGGCACAATGCCGACTTAAGTACAAGAGGACTGACACTCTAACTTTCGATGATTTGAACATCTCCTGTGAGTCCAGTTTTAGATGCCGATGCTTCACTTCAGGTTTACTGTATCATTTGGACCTTCTTATTGACGATGAAACACAGTAATTGCATACGAATTTAATAAAAAATGCACAATGCCGACTTAAGTACAAGACGACTGACACTCTAACTATCGATGATTTGAACCTCTCCTGTGAGTCAGTTTTAGATTCCGATGCTTCACGTAAGGTTAACTATATCCCTTGGACCTTCTTATTGACGATGAAACGCAGAAATTGCATCCGAATTTAATACAAAAGGCACAATGCAGACTTAAGTACAAGAGGACTGACACTCTAACTTTCTATGATTTGAACCTCTCCTGTGAGTCCAGTTTTAGATTCCGATGCTTCACTTCAGGTTTACTGTATCCCTTGGACCTTCATATTGACGATGAAACACAGAAATTGCATCCGAATTTAATAAAAAAGCACAATTCCGACTTAAGTACAAGAGGACTGACACTCTAACTTTCGATGATTTGAACATCTCCTGTGAGTCCAGTTTTAGATTCCGATGCTTCACTTCAGGTTAACTGTATCCCTTGGACCTTCTTATTAACGATGAAACACAGAAATTGCATCCGAAATTAATACAAAAGGCACAATGCAGACTTAAGTACAAGAGGACTGACACTCTAACTTTCTATGATTTTAACCTCTCCTGTGAGTCCTGTTTTAGATTCCGATGCTTCACTTCAGGTTTACTGTATCCCTTGGACCTTCCTATTGACGATGAAACACAGAAATTGCATCCGAATTTCTTACATAGGGCACAATTCCGACTTAAGTAAATGAGGACTGACACTCTAACCTTCGATGATTTGAACCTCTACAGAGAGTTCAGTTTTAGATTCCGATGCTTCACTTCAGGTTTACTGTATCCATTGCACCATGTTATTGACGATGAAACTTAGAAATTGCATCCGAAATTAATGCAAAAGGCACAATGCCGACTTAAGTACAAGAGGAGTGACACCCTAAATTTCGATGATTTGTATCCCTCCTGTGAGTCCAGTTTTAGATTCCGATGCTTCACTTCAGGTTTACTGTATCCCTTGGACCCTCTTATTGACGATGAAACACAGAAACTGCATCCGAATTTAATAAAAAAGGCACAATGCCGACTTAAGTACAAGAGGACTGACACTCAAATTTTCTATGATTTGAACCTCTCCTGTGAGTCCAGTTTTTGATTCCGATGCTTCACTTCAGGTTTACTGTATCCCTTGAACCTTCTAATTGACGATGAAACTCAGAAATTGCATCCAAATTTAATTTAAAAGGCACAATGTCGACTTAAGTACAAGAGGACTGACACTCTAACTTTCGATGATTTGAAGTTCACCTGTGAGTTCAGTTTTAGATTCCGATGCTTCACTTCAGGTTTACTGTATCCCTTGGACGTTCTTATTGACGATGAAACACAGAAATTGCATACGAATTTAATACAAAAGCCACAATGCCGACTTAAGTACAAGAGGACTGACACTCTAACTTTCAATGATTTGAACCTCTCCTGTGAGTCCAGATTTAGATTACGATGCTTCACTTCAGGTTTACTGTATCCCTTGGACCCTCTTATTGACGATGAAACACAGAAACTGCATCCGAATTTAATAAAAAAGGCACAATGCCGACTTAAGTACAAGAGGACTGACACTCTAACTTTCGATGATTTGAACATCTCCTGTGAGTCCAGCTTTAGATTCCGTTGCTTCACTTCAGGTTAACGGTATCCCTTGGACCTTCTTATAGACGATGAAACACAGAAATTGCATCCGAATTTAATACAAAAGGCACAATGCAGACTTAAGTACAAGAGGACTGACACTCTAACTTTCTACGATTTGAACCTCTCCTGTGAGTCCTGTTTTAGATTCCGATGCTTCACTTCAGGTTTACTGTTTCCCTTGGACCTTCTTATTGACGATGAAACTCAGAAATTGCATCCAAATTTAATATAAAAGGCACAATGTCGACTTAAGTACAAGAGGACTGACACTCTAACTTTCGATGATTTGAAGCACTCCTGTGAGTTCAGTTTTAGATTCCGATGCCTCACTTCAGGTTTACTGTATCCCTTGGACCTTCTTATTGACGATGAAACACAGAAATTGCATACGAATTTAATACAAAAGCCACAATGCCGACTTAAGTACAAGAGGACTGACACTCTAACTTTCGATGATTTGAACCTCTCCTGTGAGTCCAGATTTAGATTACGATGCTTCACTTCAGGTTTACTGTATCCCTTGGACACTCTTATTGACGATGAAACACAGAAATTGCATTCGAATGTAATAAAAAAGGCACAGTGCCGACTTAAGTACAAGGGGACTGACACTCTAACTTTCGATGATTTGAACATCTCCTGTGAGTCCCGTTTTAGATTCTGATCCTTCACTTCAGGTTAACTGTATCCCTTGGAACTTCTTATTGACGATGAAACACAGAAATTGCATCCGAATTTAATACAAAAGGCACAATGCAGACTTAAGTACAAAAGGACTGACACTCTAACTTTCTATGATTTGAACCTCTCCTGTGAGTCCTGTTTTAGATTCTGATGCTTCACTTCAGGTTTACTGTATCCCTTGGACCTTCTTATTGACGATGAAACACAGAAATTGCATCCGAATTTAATACAATATGCACAATGTCGACTTAAGTACAAGAGGACTGACACTCTAACTTTCGATGATTTGAAGCTCACCTGTGAGTTCAGTTTTAGATTCCGATGCTTCACTTCAGGTTTACTGTATCCCTTGGACCTTCTTATTGATGATGAAACACAGAAATTGCGTACGAATTTAAATCAAAAGGCACAATGCCGACTTAAGTACAAGAGGACTGACACTCTAACTTTCAATGATTTGAACCTCTCCTGTGAGCCCAGATTTAGATTACGATGCTTCACTTCAGGTTTACTGTATCCCTTGGACCCTCTTATTGACGATGAAACACAGAAATTGCATCCGAATTTAATAAAAAAGGCACAATGCCGACTTAAGTACAAGAGGACTGACACTCTAACTTTCGATGATTTGAACATCTCCTGTGAGTCCAGTTTTAGATTCCGAAGCTTTACTTCAGGTTAACGGTATCCCTTGGACCTTCTTATAGACGATGAAACACAGAAATTGCATCCGAATTTAATACAAAAGGCACAATGCAGACTTAAGTACAAGAGGACTGACACTCTAACTTTCTATGATTTGAACCTCTCCTGTGAGTCCTGTTTTAGATTCCGATGCTTCACTTCAGGTTTACTGTATCCCTTGGACCTTCATATTGACGATCAAACACAGAAATTGCATCCGAATTTCTTACATAGGGCACAATTCCGACTTAAGTAAATGAGGACTGACACTCTAACCTGCGATGATTTGAACCTCTCCAGTGAGTCCAGTTTTAGATTCCGATGCTTCACTTCAGGTTTACTGTATCCCTTGGACCTTCTTATTGACTATGAAACACAGAAATTACATCGGAATTTAATACAAAAGGCACAATGCAGACTTAAGTACAAGAGGACTGACACTCAAATTTTCTATGATTTGAACCTCTCCTGTGAGTCCAGTTTTAGATTCCGATGCTTCACTTCAGGTTTACTGTTTCCCTTGGACCTTCTTATTGACGATGAAACTCAGAAATTGCATACAAATTTAATATAAAAGGCACAATGTCGACTTAAGTACAAGAGGACTGACACTCTAACTTTCGAAGATTTGAAGCTCTCCTGTGAGTTCAGTTTTAGATTCCGATGCTTCACTTCAGGTTTACTGTATCCCTTGGACCTTCTTATTGACGATGAAACACAGAAATTGCATACGAATTTAATACAAAAGCCACAATGCCGACTTAAGTACAAGAGGACTGACACTCTAACTTTCGATGATTTGAACCTCTCCTGTGAGTCCAGATTTAGATTACGATGGTTCACTACAGGTTTACTGTATCCCTTGGACCCTCTTATTGACGATGAAACACAGAAATTGCATTCGGATTTAATAAAAAAGGCACAATGCCGACTTAAGTACAAGAGGACTGACACCCTAACTTTCGATGATTTGAACATCTCCTGTGAGTCCAGTTTTAGATTCTGATCCTTCACTTCAGGTTAACTGTATCCCTTGGACCTTCTTATTGACGATGAAACACAGAAATTGCATCCGAATTTAATACAAAAGGCACAATGCAGACTTAAGTACAAGAGGACTGACACTCTAACTTTCTATGATTTGAACCTCTCCTGTGAGTCCTGTTTTAGATTCCGATGCTTCACTTCAGGTTTACTGTAACCCTTGGACCTTCTTATTGACGATGAAACACAGAAATTGCATCCGAATTTCTTACATAGGGCACAATTCCGACATAAGTAAATGAGGACTGACACTCTAACCTTCGATGATTTGAACCTCTCCAGTGAGTCCAGTTTTAGATTCCGATGCTTCACTTCAGGTTTACTGTATCCCTTGGACCTTGTTACTGACGATGAGAAATAGAAATTGCATCCGAATTTAATACAAAAGGCACAATGCCGACTTAAGTACAAGTGGACTGACACTCTAACTTTCTATGATTTGAACCTCTCCTGTGAGTCCACTTTTAGATTCCGATGCTTCACTTCAGGTTTACTGTATCCCTTGGACCTTCTTATTGACGATGAAACACTGAAATTGCATCCGAATTTAATGCAAAAGGCACAATGCCGACTTAAGTACAAGAAGACTGACACTCTAACTTTCAATGATTTGAACCTCTCCTGTGAGTCCAGTTTTAGATTCGGATGTTTCACTTCAGGTTTACTGTATCCCTTGGACCTTCTTATTGACGATGAAACACAGAAATTGCATACAAATTTAATACAAAAGGCACAATGCCGACTTAAGTACAAGAGGACTGACATTCAAATCTTCTATGATTTGAACCTCTCCTGTTAGTCCAGTTTTAGATTCCGATCCTTCACTTCAGGTTTACTGTATCTCTTGGACCTTCTTATTGACGATGAAACAAAGAAATTGCATCCAAATTTAATACAAAAGCCCCAATGCCGACTTAAGTACAAGAGGACTGACACTCTAACTTTCGATGATTTGAAGCTCTCCTGTGAGTTCAGTTTTACATTCCGATGCTTCACTTCAGGTTTACTGTATCCCTTGGACCTTCTTATTGACGATGAAACACAGAAATTGCATACGAATTTAATACAAAAGCCACAATGCCGACTTAAGTACAAGAGGACTGACACTCTAACTTTCGATGATTTGAACCTCTCCTGTGAGTCCAGATTTAGATTACGATGGTTCACTACAGGTTTACTGTATCCCTTGGACCCTCTTATTGACGATGAAACACAGAAATTGCATTCGAATTTAATAAAAAAGGCACAATGCCGACTTAAGTACAAGACGACTGACACTCTAACTTTCGATGATTTGAACATCTCCTGTGAGTCCAGTTTTAGATTCTGATCCTTCACTTCAGGTTAACTGTATCCCTTGGACCTTCTTATTGACGATGAAACACAGAAATTGCATCCGAATTTAATACAAAAGGCACAATGCAGACTTAAGTACAAGAGGACTGACACTCTAACTTTCGATGATTTGAACCTCTCCTGTGAGTCCTGTTTTAGATTCCGATGCTTCACTTCAGGTTTACTGTATCCCTTGGACCTTCTTATTGACGATGAAACACAGAAATTGCATCCGAATTTCTTACATAGGGCACAATTCCGACATAAGTAAATGAGGACTGACACTCTAACCTTCGATGATTTGAACCTCTCCAGTGAGTCCAGTTTTAGATTCCGATGCTTCACTTCAGGTTTACTGTATCCCTTGGACCTTGTTACTGACGATGAGAAATAGAAATTGCATCCGAATTTAATACAAAAGGCACAATGCCGACTTAAGTACAAGTGGACTGACACTCTAACTTTCTATGATTTGAACCTCTCCTGTGAGTCCACTTTTAGATTCCGATGCTTCACTTCAGGTTTACTGTATCCCTTGGACCTTCTTATTGACGATGAAACACTGAAATTGCATCCGAATTTAATGCAAAAGGCACAATGCCGACTTAAGTACAAGAAGACTGACACTCTAACTGTCAATGATTTGAACCTCTCCTGTGAGTCCAGTTTTAGATTCGGATGTTTCACTTCAGGTTTACTGTATCCCTTGGACCTTCTTATTTACGATGAAACACAGAAATTGCATACAAATTTAATACAAAAGGCACAATGCCGACTTAAGTACAAGAGGACTGACATTCAAATCTTCTATGATTTGAACCTCTCCTGTTAGTCCAGTTTTAGATTCCGATCCTTCACTTCAGGTTTACTGTATCTCTTGGACCTTCTTATTGACGATGAAACAAAGAAATTGCATCCAAATTTAATACGAAAGCCCCAATGCCGACTTAAGTACAAGAGGACTGACACTCTAACTTTCGATGATTTGAAGCTCTCCTGTGCGTTCAGTTTTAGATTCCGATGCTTCACTTCAGGTTTTCTGTATCCCTTGGACCTTATTATTGACGATGAAACACAGAAATTGCATACGAATTTAATACAAAAGGCACAATGCAGACCTAAGTACAAGAGGACTGACACTCTAACTTTCTATGATTTGAACCTCTCCTGTGAGTCCAGTTTTAGATTCCGATGCTTCACTTCGTGTTTACTGTATCCCTTGGACCTTCTTATTGACGATTAAACACAGAAACTGCATCCGAATTTAATACAAAAGACACAATGCCGACTTAAGTACAAGAGCGCTGACACTCTAACTTTCGATGATTTGAACCTCTCCAGTGTGTTCAGTTTTAGATTCCGATGCTGCACTTCAGGTTTACTGTATCCCTTGGACCTTCTTATTGACGATGAAACTCAGAAATTGCAACCAAATTTAATACAAAAGGCACAATGTCGACTTAAGTACAAGAGGACTGACACTCTAACTTTCGATGATTTGAAGCTCTCCTGTGAGTTCAGTTTTAGATTCCGATGCTTCACTTCAGGTTTACTGTATCCCTTGCACCTTCTTATTGACGATGAAACACAGAAATTGCATCCGAATTTCTTACATAGGGCACAATTCCGACTTAAGTAAATGAGGACTGACACTCTAACCTTCAATGATTTGAACCTCTCCAGTGAGACCAGTTTTAGAATCCGATGCTGCACTTCAGGTTTACTGTATCCCTTGGACCTTGTTATTGACGATGAGAATTAGAAATTGCATCCGAATTTAATACAAAAGGCACAATGCCGACTTAAGTACAAGTGGACTGACACTCTAACTTTCTATGATTTGAACCTCCCCTGTGAGTCCACTTTTAGATTCTGATGCTTCACTTCAGGTTTACTGTATCCCTTGGACCTTCTTATTGACGATGAAACACAGAAATTGCATCCGAATTTAATGCAAAATGCACAATGCCGACTTAAGTACAAGAGGACTGACACCCTAAATTTCGATGATTTGAATCTCTCCTGTGAGTCCAGTTTTAGATTCCGATGCTTCACTTCAGGTTTACTGTATCCCTTGGACCTTCTTATTGACGATGAAACAAAGAAATTGCATCGGAATTTGATACAAAAGGCACATTGCCGACTTAAGTATATGAGGACAGACACTCAAATCTTCTAAGATTTGAACCTCTCCTGTGAGTCCAGTTTTAGTTTGCGATGCTTCACTTCAGGTTTACTGTATCCCTTGGACCTTCTTATTGACGATGAAACACAGAAATTGCTTCCAAATTTAATACAAAAGGCCCAATGCCGACTTAAGTACAAGAGGACTGACACTCTAACTTTCGATGATTTGAAGCTCCCCTGTGAGTTCAGTTTTAGATTCCGATGCTCCACTTCAGGTTTTCTGTATCCCTTGGACCTTCTTATTGACGAAGAAACACAGAAATTGCATACGAATTTAATACAAAAGGCACAATGCCGACTTAAGTACAAGAGGACTGACACTCTAACTTTCGATGATTTGAACCTCTCCTGTGAGTCCAGTTTTAGATTACGATGCTTCACGTCACGTTTACTGTATCCCTTCGACTTTCATATTGACGATGAAACACAGAAATTGCATCCGAATTTAATAAAAAAGGCACAATGCCGACTTAAGTACAAGACGACTGACACTCTAACTTTCGATGATTTGAACCTCTCCTGTGAGTCCAGTTTTAGATTACGATGCTTCACGTCAGGTTTACTGTATCCCTTGGACCTTCATATTGACGATGAAACACAGAAATTGCATCCGAATTAAATACAAAAGACACAATGCCGACTTAAGTACAAGAAGGCTGACACTCTAACTTTCGATGATTTGAACCTCTCCAGTGAGTCCAGTTTTAGATTCCGATGCTGCACATCAGGTTTACTGTATCCCTTGGACCGTCTTATTGACAATGAAACACAGAAATTGCATCTGAATTTAATACAAAAGGCACAATGCCGACTTAAGTACAAGAGGACTGACACTCAAATTTTCTATGATTTGAACCTATCCTGTGAGTCCAGTTTTAGATTCCGATGCTTCACTTCAGGTTTACTGTATCCCTTTGACCTTCTTATTGACGATGAAACTCAGAAATTGCATCCAAATTTAATATAAAAGGCACAATGTCGACTTAAGTACAAGAGGACTGACACTCTAACTTTCGATGATTTGAAGCTCTCCTGTGAGTTCAGTTTTAGATTCCGATGCTTCACTTCAGGTTGACTGTATCCCTTGGACCTTCTTATTGACGATGAAACACAGAAATTGCATACGAATTTAATACAAAAGGCACAATGCCGACTTAAGTACAAGAGGACTGACACTCTAACTTTCAATGATTTGAACCTCTCCTGTGAGTCCAGATTTAGATTACGATGCTTCACTTCAGGTTTACTGTATCCCTTGGACCCTCTTATTGACGATGAAACACAGAAATTGCATCCGAATTTACTAAAAAAGCCACAATGCCGACTTAAGTACAAGAGGACTGACACTCTAACTTTCGATGATTTGAACATCTCCTGTGAGTCCAGTTTTAGATTCCGATGCTTCACTTCAGGTTAACGGTATCCCTTGGACCTTCTTATAGACGATGAAACACAGAAATTGCATCCGAATTTAATACAAAAGGCACAATGCAGACTTAAGTACAAGAGGACTGACACTCTAACTTTCTATGATTTGAACCTCTCCTGTGAGTCCAGTTTTAGATTCCGATGCTTCACTTCATGTTTACTGTGTCCCTTGGACCTTCTTATTGACGATTAAACACAGAAATTGCATCCGAATTTAATACAAAAGACACAATGCCGACTTAAGTACAAGAGGGCTGACACTCTAACTTTCGATGATTTGAACCTCTCCAGTGTGTTCAGTTTTACATTCCGATGCTGCACTTCAGGTTTACTGTATCCCTTAGACCGTCTTATTGACGATGAAACACAGAAATTGCATCTGAATTTAATACAAAAGGCACAATGCCGACTTAGGTACAAGAGGATGGACACTCAAATTTTTTATGATTTGAACCTCTCCTGTGAGTCCAGTTTTAGATTCCGATGCTTCACTTCAGGTTTACTGTATCCCTTGGACCTTCTTATTGACGATGAAACTCAGAAATTGCAACCAAATTTAATACAAAAGGCACAATGTCGACTTAAGTACAAGAGGACTGACACTCTAACTTTCGATGATTTGAAGCTCTCCTGTGAGTTCAGTTTTAGATTCCGATGCTTCACTTCAGGTTTACTGTATCCCTTGGACCTTCTTATTGACGATGAAACAAAGAAATTGCATCCGAATTTCTTACATAGGGCACAATTCCGACTTAAGTAAATGAGGACTGACACTCTAACCTTCGATGATTTGAACCTCTCCAGTGAGTCCAGTTTTAGATTCCGATGCTTCACTTCAGGTTTACTGTATCCCTTGGACCTTGTTACTGACGATGAGAATTAGAAATTGCATCCCAATTTAATACAAAAGGCACAATGACGACTTAAGTACAAGTGGACTGACACTCTAACTTTCTATGACTTGAACCTCTCCTGTGAGTCCACTTTTAGATTCCGATGCTTCACTTCAGGTTTACTGTATCCCTTGGACCTTCTTATTGACGATGAAACACAGAAATTGCATCCGAATTTAATGCAAAATGCACAATGCCGACTTAAGTACAAGAGGACTGACACCCTAAATTTCGATGATTTGAATCTCTCCTGTGAGTCCAGTTTTAGATTCCGATGCTTCACTTCAGGTTTACTGTATCCCTTGGACCTTCTTATTGACGATGAAACAAAGAAATTGCATCGGAATTTAATACAAAAGGCACATTGCCGACTTAAGTATATGAGGACTGACACTCAAATCTTCTATGATTTGAACCTCTCTTGTGAGTCCAGTTTTAGATTGCGATGCTTCACTTCAGGTTTACTGTATCCCTTGGACCTTCTTATTGACGATGAAACACAGAAATTGCATCCAAATTTAATACAAAAGGCCCAATGCCGACTTAAGTACAAGAGGACTGACACTCTAACTTTCGATGATTTGAAGCTCTCCTGTGAGTTCAGTTTTAGATTCCGATGCTGCACTTCAGGTTTTCTGTATCCCTTGGACCTTCTTACTGACGATGAAACACAGAAATTGCATACGAATTTAATACAAAAGGCACAATGCCGACTTAAGTACAAGAGGACTGACACTCTAACTTTCGATGATTTGAACCTCTCCTGTGAGTCCAGTTTTAGATTACGATGCTTCACGTCACGTTTACTGTATCCCTTCGACCTTCATATTGACGATGAAACACAGAAATTGCATCCGAATTTAATAAAAAAGGCACAATGCCGACTTAAGTACAAGACGACTGACACTCTAACTTTCGATGATTTGTACCTCTCCTGTGAGTCCAGTTTTAGATTACGATGATTCACGTCAGGTTTACTGTATCCCTTGGACCTTCATATTGACGATGAAACACAGAAATTGCATCCGAATTAAATACAAAGGACACAATGCCGACTTAAGTACAAGAGGGCTGACACTCAACCTTTCGATGATTTGAATCTCTCCAGTGAGTCCAGTTTTAGATTCCGATCTGCACATCAGGTTACTGTATCCCTTGGACCGTCTTATTGACACTGAAACACAGAAATTGCATCTGAATTTAATACAAAAGGCACAATGCCGACTTAAGTACAAGAGGACTGACACTCAAATTTTCTATGATTTGAACCTCTCCTGTGAGTCCAGTTTTAGATTCCGATGCTTCACTTCAGGTTTACTGTATCAGTTGGACCTTCTTATTGACGATGAAACTCAGAAATTGCATCCAAATTTAATATAAAAGGCACAATGTCGACTTAAGTACAAGAGGACTGACACTCTAACTTTCGATGATTTGAAGCTCTCCTGTGAGTTCAGTTTTAGATTCCGATGCTTCACTTCAGGTTGACTGTATCCCTTGGACCTTCTTATTGACGATGAAACACAGAAATTGCATATTAATTTAATACAAAAGCCACAATGCCGACTTAAGTACAAGAGGACTGACACTCTAACTTTCAATGATTTGAACCTCTCCTGTGAGTCCAGATTTAGATTACAATGCTTTACTTCAGGTTTACTGTATCCCTTGGACCCTCTTATTGACGATGAAACACAGAAATTGCATCCGAATTTAATAAAAAAGGCACAATGCCGACTTAAGTACAAGAGGACTGACACTCTAACTTTCGATGATTTGAACATCTCCTGTGAGTCCAGTTTTAGATTCCGATGCTTCACTTCAGGTTAACGGTATCCCTTGGACCTTCTTATAGACGATGAAACACAGAAATTGCATCCGAATTTAATACAAAAGGCACAATGCAGACTTAAGTACAAGAGGACTGACACTCTAACTTTCTATGATTTGAACCTCTCCTGTGAGTCCAGTTTTAGATTCCGATGCTTCACTTCAGGTTTACTGTATCCCTTGGACCTTGTTACTGACGATGAGAATTAGAAATTGCATCCCAATTTAATACAAAAGGCACAATGACGACTTAAGTACAAGTGGACTGACACTCTAACTTTCTATGACTTGAACCTCTCCTGTGAGTCCACTTTTAGATTCCGATGCTTCACTTCAGGTTTACTGTATCCCTTGGACCTTCTTATTGACGATGAAACACAGAAATTGCATCCGAATTTAATGCAAAATGCACAATGCCGACTTAAGTACAAGAGGACTGACACCCTAAATTTCGATGATTTGAATCTCTCCTGTGAGTCCAGTTTTAGATTCCGATGCTTCACTTCAGGTTTACTGTATCCCTTGGACCTTCTTATTGACGATGAAACAAAGAAATTGCATCGGAATTTAATACAAAAGGCACATTGCCGACTTAAGTATATGAGGACTGACACTCAAATCTTCTATGATTTGAACCTCTCTTGTGAGTCCAGTTTTAGATTGCGATGCTTCACTTCAGGTTTACTGTATCCCTTGGACCTTCTTATTGACGATGAAACACAGAAATTGCATCCAAATTTAATACAAAAGGCCCAATGCCGACTTAAGTACAAGAGGACTGACACTCTAACTTTCGATGATTTGAAGCTCTCCTGTGAGTTCAGTTTTAGATTCCGATGCTGCACTTCAGGTTTTCTGTATCCCTTGGACCTTCTTACTGACGATGAAACACAGAAATTGCATACGAATTTAATACAAAAGGCACAATGCCGACTTAAGTACAAGAGGACTGACACTCTAACTTTCGATGATTTGAACCTCTCCTGTGAGTCCAGTTTTAGATTACGATGCTTCACGTCACGTTTACTGTATCCCTTCGACCTTCATATTGACGATGAAACACAGAAATTGCATCCGAATTTAATAAAAAAGGCACAATGCCGACTTAAGTACAAGACGACTGACACTCTAACTTTCGATGATTTGTACCTCTCCTGTGAGTCCAGTTTTAGATTACGATGATTCACGTCAGGTTTACTGTATCCCTTGGACCTTCATATTGACGATGAAACACAGAAATTGCATCCGAATTAAATACAAAAGACACAATGCCGACTTAAGTACAAGAGGGCTGACACTCAACCTTTCGATGATTTGAATCTCTCCAGTGAGTCCAGTTTTAGATTCCGATGCTGCACATCAGGTTACTGTATCCCTTGGACCGTCTTATTGACACTGAAACACAGAAATTGCATCTGAATTTAATACAAAAGGCACAATGCCGACTTAAGTACAAGAGGACTGACACTCAAATTTTCTATGATTTGAACCTCTCCTGTGAGTCCAGTTTT